>NW_006770014.1:160288-174125 GCF_000442215.2 Lipotes vexillifer
GGGGGGGGGGGGTGTATGCCTGGGAATTTAGGAGAGACATCTGGGTTGCAGAAAAAGATCTGGAAGTCATCGGCTGGTGGTTGGAGGCACAGGCGTAAGAGAGATCCTTTGGCATATATTGGCAATCACTCGGCATGGGAAGCGAAGCTGGCCTGGGATGGCCCCCAGAGGGCACCATCTTAGCAGGGGTGGGCGGCAGGGGGGCAGCTGTCAAAGGAGAGGGGTAAGGAGTGATCAGAAGGTAAAGACAACCAAGGGAGTGTCAGGGAGTCAAGAAGAAAGAGCAGAGGATAATGCACTGTGTCAGATGTTGCTGAGAGCTCATGGCAGGCAAAGACTGGGTAAGGTTCATTGACTCTAGCAAACAAGGAGGTGGTTAGCGACTTGCTCAGAGCAGTTGTTTTGGAGTGTTAGGGAGATGTCGTGATTTATGGCATGAAGGGGAGGGGAAGAAATAGTGTCTGATTTTAGGGGTTCTTTGTAATTAAATTTTAAAAGTACAAATCCTTCCCCCAGTCCCTCCCTATGACTCTATAGGTGGGAGAATTAATAAGCACCAAAGAAACGTTTGCCTACTACTTGAAATTTTTTTTTAACCTGTAGTTGGTCATTTGTTTCCTGCCTTTGAAAACGGTTGTCTTGTTTCCTGTTGAGTAGGCTAAGGTTGTTTTTTGTTTGTTCGTTTTTTTAAAAAGGGATGCACAGTTCCTTTGACTCATGGTCCAAATTGGAGTTTCCCTTTTATTATAAACATATTTTAGAGAAGGTGATTACATAATAGAAACTGGAAAAGCTTAGTACTTAGGGACAGGCAGAGTCACAGATATTCCTATTTTGAGGTTCCCTGGTTGTACAATGGCCACTAGGCCTTCGGTCTGTCCACTCTTGGAATTGTGGCATTTGTGTTGCATCCCGTCTGCCTCCACAAGAGCTCTGTTTTATAAAAGCTAAAAGGTGATATGTTTTATTTTCAACTTAAAACTGAATTAAAATTAATTCTGTGTCGAGACTTTTGAGAATTTCATAACAGTCTGAGATAATTGGTCACACCCTAGGGTGTTGCATAAGAAAATATAGCCCTGGTTCTGCATTTTCCCTCGTCCCCAAAGATCTCACTCACAGTAGCATCTTTTTTTAAATTTTCATCGTTATTGGAGTACAGTTGCTTTACAATGGTGTGTTAGTTTCTGCTTTATAACAAAGTGAATCAGTTATACATACACATATGTTCCCATATCTCTTTCACAGTAGCATCTTAAATAGTAAGTCGTATTATGGGTGATGGGAGAGCAGATCCATCTGTGGAAGGCACTTTCTTTGGAGTGGTAAAGTTTTTACTTAAGTCCACCAGGAAGGAAATTGTTCAGGTCAGGTTTTTTGTTTACGAGGCAGTGATAGGTTGTTGGGGAAAGAGGTGACCTGGGAGTCTGTTTTCCTCTCTTTCATTAAATAAACCTTATTTAACCTCTCCATTTTACCCACTGGGGAAACACTGATGATATTTGTACGTACTGCCTCCCTAGGGACATGAAATAACCAAGTACAGTGTGTGTGCGTGTGTATGTGTGTGTGTGTGTGTGTGTGTGTGTGTGTGTCTAGTTACTTTTTTTTATAAGATGACACTATAGTATCATAGTGTAACTGATTCCTGCTCCATTCCGGTTGGCTTATGTTTATTGATTAATTCTACTATTTCAGATCAGTAATGTCTAAGAACTTTTAAATAATAAGATTTTTTTAAATGTTAGAGTAATGAATGTGGCCTCGTTAAAGTACTCAGTTGAATCTCACTGGGAGAGAAGATGGACTAATTGCATTTTTACATTTAGGACAGCTGCTGACTATGTAAGAGCTTATGCATTTGGTAGCCCATAAGTGATGGGGGGGGACATTCATCATTTATATGCTTTTTACTAAAGGATGTGCAGAGAAATTGATCAACTCTAATTAGTACATTTGAGCTCTTCTTGTTACTGTGTTGGGTAAACAACTTGATGGGGAAAAAAAGATAATATTTAGCACACTTTGAGCATTTCATGCTGGACAGGCACCGTGCTTATCACTTTACATGTATTAACTCACTTAATTCTATGAGGGTAGCTATATTATTATCCTCATTTTACAGAAGAATTGGAGTACAGGTTAGATAACTAGCTAAAGTTGTACAGCTAGGAGGTAAGTTAGGGTGGGATTCAATCCTCGGTAGTCTGGCTCCAGAGCCTGTACTCTTATCCCTATACTCTGCTAGCTCTCATTACAGTGTGCCCTCCTTTGTCTGCGAATTTGAAGTTGGTTGAATCTGTGGATAGAACCTGAGGATAAGGAGGGCCAACAGTCCCCAGATTTTGGCATCTGCTAGGGTCTTAGAACCAATCCCCACAGATACTGAGGAACCCTGTACTGTTGATTAAATCTGAGTGCTTAATTGATCTGCATCACTCCCTTTTTACTATAATGAAAATGTTAATCCAGTGGCTAATAAATTCATTGGCCAAAGGCCAATAATAAATGAAAAGATGCTCAACCAGTAGTCAGGAAAATGCAAATTGAAATTAATATACTACCAGTTCTCTACCTGATCGGAAAGATTAAACAGATTCATAGCATCTGCTGCAGGCAAGGGTGTGGGGAAAGGACGCATACTCATATGTAGCTGGCGGGAGGGTCAGCAGTTATTACAAAACTGCTTAAACTTTTAGAGAAAGTAACCTGGTCATATTTATTGAAATTTTAAATAAATATTCTGTTTGATCGAACTCCTAGGAATTTATCTTAGAGACATAAAGTCACCAGTACATAAGGATGTATGTACAAGGATTTTTTTTTTTTAATGGTGCTATTTGTAATGGTCCCAAACTGGAAACCACTTGGCAGTTGGAGGATGCTTGCATAAATTATGTCACATACATAATATTGACGTTTTGGGAAACTAATCAACAAAACCCTTTTCTTCCTCTCCTAGATGTGGAACCAGTTAGGAAATAAGACCCAAGAGACAGCCAGAGGGAGATCAAAATATTATCTTTATTAGTGATAAAGCTGATTGACCAAAAGTTTCCTGTCTCTTTACCCTTGAATGAGAAAGACTTATGCCCCCAACTACTGGTACTCAGGGGAGAAGGGCAGCAGGGCATAGAGCACAGAGCAGAGAATGTCCTTGTTTAAATGCAGACTGACCCCCAAAGACAGAAGTCCCAGGGGGCTGAACCAGGCATGCCCAGTGTCTCCTCTGCGATTCGCCAGTTGGCTAAGTCATTCTTCCTTCCCTGGGGGAGGAGGAAGCAAGGGGTCAGGGTGGACAGTAGGTGGAAATTCTCCTTTTTTATTTTCCCTCCTAGGGAATGGACTGGAAATTATTTTGTCCTTATGGAAATCTACGAAGTGGGGAGTGTTCCCCTCTCCCCCAACACGTATTTTGGAATATCATGCAGCTTTTTACTTTTTAAAGTATAAACTAGCTCAACGTGAGCAGACTTGGGAAGATATCTATGATATTTTGTTAGTGAAAAATTGAGTTGCAGGTAATTTTTATACCGTGATTATATTCAAAGGAGAAACCGTGTATATGGGTATATTTTTGCAAATAGAAAAAAGTATTTAAAAACATACTGTAGTTTGCTAAGAAGAATGGTGGAGAGTGTCTGTGGAAGGTTGGCAGTGGGGAAACTGAGCTTTTACCCTGCACGTCTCTGTATTTGTTCAGTTGTTCAAATGAACAATTATTAATTTTATAAGAAAATGAAATGTATATTTGAAAGTTGTTACCATATATTTTTTTTTCAGATTACTTTTCCATTATAGGTTGTTACAGGATATTGAATATTGTTCCCTGTGTTGTACAGTAACTATGAGATAGATCTTAAAATTTCTCATCACAAGAAAAAAAAGTTGTAACTGTGTGTGGTGATGGCTGTTAACTAGAATTACTGTATTGATCATTTACAATACATGCAAATATCAAATCATTATGTTGTACACCTGAAACTAATATAATGTTATATGTCAGTTGTATCTCAATAAAAAAAGATTATAAAGTCATCTGCAGACGTTGCACGTGCTTGTTCAGTGGTGTTTTCTACAGCAGCCTGTTTCCCCTTCCCTCTTTGGAGGTCCAGGGATCCTTACTCAGAACTTATTTCTAGATGGGCCTGTCTGACCCCCTGCACCCTGTTTTATTTCCATCCCACACCCAAGGCTGGTGGGGAATTTTGGGAAGTTGTGCTGGCCTCCTTCATTCTTGTCCCAGTCTGATTCTCAGTGACTGTGTGACCCAGGCTGAGTGAGTGGGCATCTCTGGGCTCCACTTTCCTTATCCGGAAAATGAGATGTTGGAATTACTTGAGAAGATTGAACTAACTGAATCATTCTGGGGTGGCTGAGCAGATGGTCTCTGGACCCAGTATCCCCAAGTTTAAATTACAGTGTTGCCACTTACCAGGTGTGTGATTTTGGGGAAAATTTCTTAACCTCTCTGTGACTTACAGGCAGAAGGACTTAGAGCACTGCTGGGATATAGTAAGCACCCTAAATACTAGCTATTATTATTATTAATATTTTAACTGGCTAACAATGGAATTAATTCTAATGGTGAAATGATATCTCCAGAGGAGGTGGGTGACAGCATGCTTGTGGACAAGGTTTTTCAGGATTCCTCAAATACTTCTGAATTCTGTCAAGTCTTCTGTGTACAGAGGTATCTCCAGGCAAGGAAGGGGGCTCCAGCTTATGCTGAGACACAGCATCCCTCACAGTTTGGTTTGGGTCTTGCTAACTTCCCACCTGCAGGAGCGAGAAAAATGAGGTCTGTTTCATTCCACGTCTTTGAGTAGATTTTTATTGCGAAGTGTTAGAGGTTGAACCGTGTTCCTGCAAAATCCAAATATTGAAGTCCTAACCCCCAGTATCTCAGAACATGACTGTATTTGGAGATAGTGTCTTTAAAGAGGTAACTCAGTTAAATGAGGTCGTTTGGGTAGGTCCTAATCCAATGACGGATGTCCTTATAAAAAAGAGGAAATTTGGTCACAGACACGGACAGAGCGAAGACCCTCTGGGAGGGAGAAGACAGCTGTCTACAAGGCAAGGAGAGAGGCCTCAGAAGAAAAGAACCCTGCCGACGTCTTGAATTCAGAGCCTCCAGAATTGTGAGATAATAAAGTTCTATTGTTTAAGCCCCCCAGCCTGTGGTACTTTGATATGGCAGCCTGAGGAAATTAATCCAGGCAGCTACTAAATTCTCCCTGAGTGACAGTATTTCTGGGGAGAATGTCTGAAGTTGAGGGGAGGCAGTACAATGTAATGAGTGAGGACTCAGGCCAGGTTTTAAACCTTGGCTGTGTCACTACTAGCTTTGTGAATTCAGCCTTTGTTTTTCCTTCTCCTACTGTGTAAAGTGGGAGGAAGCTCCTTCATAACGTTGGGAAGCCGAAATTACATCATTTACGTAAAGTTTATCACTGTGCCCGACACTTGGTAAGCACTCAAAAAAAAAAAAAGCGTTTATTGTTACGATGAGACAGAATATCAACTAGAAGTTTGTGTGGTTATACATTACACACATTGATTATCAGTCTTAAATCATATTTGTTCATCTACAAGCTTGGAAAACACTGGCTTATTACAGATTTAAAAGCATTTCTTGCTGACATTCCAAGGAGTTTAGATTTAAAGTATAACAAGGATGTCTTTGAAAGTGCAAAGTAGCTAAAGAGTATGGGACAGCCACTTTTTGTTCTGTGGTACAGAAGGGAATAGCATTTTTCATACTTTCCTGGGCCACACGCATTTGTAGGAGGCGGTGCACCAAAAGCACTGTTTGTGGAGGAGGGACAGCCCGCCTTTAAATAAGGAATTGCTTAATTAGATTGGTTTTGTCTGGGAACATATAAGGCAGCGTTGCTGAGAAGAGCATTCCAGACCTGGACAGTTGCCTCGGTCTCACTGGTGAACCTCTGGTAAATCACTGTAGCAGGGAAATCATTTTGGACTGTTAATCTTTGCTGTTCATTAAAAATAGCCTGCTTGGGGGCTTCCCTGGTGATGCAGTGGTTGAGAACCTGCCTGCCAATGCAGGGGACACGGGTTCGAGCCCTGGTCTGGGAGGATCCCACCTGCCACGGAGCAACTGGGCCCATGAGCCACAACTACTGAGCCTGCGCATCTGGAGCCTGTGCTCGGCAACAAGAGAGGCTGCGATAGTGAGAGGCCCGCGCACCGCGATGAAGAGTGGCCCCCGCTCGCCGCAACTAGTGAAAGCCTGCGCGCAGCAACGAAGACCCAACACAGCCATAAAAAAAAAAAAAAAAAAAAATAGCCTGCTTGCATCTGTTCATTAGGAGGAAGGCAATGTTTTGTGCTCCTGGCAAAGTTTGGTTTTTTGGGGAAGCATATGAAGGCCACGGAACACAAATCCCAAAGAAATGCCTTTGTGGCAGCACATGAGAGCAGAAAGATTGAAAACTTACACTGGAAAATTGCAGCTCAGTGTGATTGGGCTTTGGTGAAATAAGAAGTCAAACCCTTGGGTACGTGACTTTGAAATCTTGTGAGAGCAGTCAAAATTGAGCTCTTGCTGAATCCAAGTTATGTTGGATCAAAACAACTGTGCTCTACTGCTTCCTTCTGTAGAAGGGCCCACATAATTGTTTAACTGTGGAGGGCGTATTGTTGGAGATCACGAATGAAAGTGCAGCTTTCTTTCCTGCTCTAGAGGGAGGGCATCAGTAGAAAAATAAAAACTTGGCACACCTTCCTTTTTTTTTTTAAATTTTAATTTTTTTACTAAGGCAAAAAACAAAATAATTTTGTAATTTTAGAGGTCTAGTTAGTAACAAAGTTGTTCCATAAAAATTTATAAACACACAATTGAAATATACAAATGCAATTTACATGTTTTAAATGAAAATATGGTGGTCTGTGCTGTTGACAGAATGTAATATTCATACCTGAGTTTACATAGTAGAATGGAACTTGAAATTAACTTGCCGCTTGGCATGTTTGTTTCAAAATAGTAAAATTTAAGAAATGGAAAAGAGGTTTTAAAAGCAAATTTTTTTAATTAAATAGTGCATCCAATATAGCATTACTAGAACAAATATGTTTATAAATACATTTATTCATGTAGTTTCTAATACTAAAAGTAAAAACTTGATTCTTATCTTTGACTACTGTGCAGAGTGATACCGAGAATTAACACTTTCCTTTTAAATGTGAAGAGTTTATTAAGTGTAAAGGTGCCTATTTTCATCTTCTCTGGCCATGCACATCACGGTTACTCCTCAAATTTTGCTGCCTGTAAAAAGGGCGTTTTTCTTTAAGGTGAAACTTTTTACAAGTTGATTTCTATTTATGCCTAACTCCTCCCTAAACTTTATTTATAGTAGGTGCTAATAAATGCAACCCTGAGGATAGAGTAGAATTAAATAAGAATTGTTGTGAGTTTCTTAGAGTGCCCTGATTGTGTGTGTGTGGTGTGGTGTGTGTGTGTGTGTGTGTGTGTGTGTGTGTGTGTGTGTGTGTATGAGAAATTCATTATGGAAATTACATTATGAGTTGAAAAAAAATTTACAAAGAATTTGCCTGGATTCCTGTCATCTTGATAAAACCACTGTATTCAATTTTACGTGTTATCTTTGCCTTTTTCCATATGCCATTATTGTTTTTTTTAAAACATGGTTGTACATGTCCATACAGTTTTATATTCTGCTTTTTATTAGTTACAGCAAATGTTTTTCATTTCATTATAGGTGCTTTGTAATGCCCATTTTAATACTATTATACTGAACGGGTTTACCATTAATTACTATCCCTCTATGATCCTATATGTAGGTAGATTTTGCTTTATTTTGTCTTGTAAATAATGCCCTGACATTTTTTCAGCATTAAGCTTTTTATCAACCAATGAATACATTTCCAGGAATTGGTCAAAAGTATGACTTGTAGCAAATGCTACCATATTCCTTTTGAAAAGGATTGTAGTGCAAGGTGCATCCTTTGTTTTATATGTTAACCAGCGTCTTGAACTTTTAGGTTCCTTCTTCTTGCTACTAGAAATAATACTGAGGTGTACTTTTTTGTGTGTAAAAATTTGGTACACATTTCTAATAGAGGTAATAACAGTGGGTTTAAAATTTACAGCCACAGACATATGCAAAAACGGAACTTTTAAAATTTCTCCCTACTAAACTTAATTTACCTTTCAAGCTAAATTGCCAGTTTTAGGCAGCTCACCTCCCATTTAAGGCTGTGAAGCTTCGTCTCCCTCTGCACCTGGGACTGAGAAGCAGCCCTTCCCCGTGGCCTTGGCAGGCATTGGGTTCCCGTGCCATTGGAACCTTGCTGGCCTCTGCTCAAGAGGAGCCCATCTTGTGGTCCTCTGGAGTGCCTCTCTACAGGGCTGGCCATCTCCCCGGGCTGCATTCTGAGAAGCCGGGCCACCCTCTCTTCTGTGATAACCTGCATCCTTCCTCCAGACTTCTCTAGGGATGCCATCCATTTCAATGGTCTGAGCATCTTTGCTCTTAACCCTTTTGTCCCCATGTCTAAGTGGTAGTCCTGACCCACGGAATCCCTCCTTCAGATCCCTGACCAAACTCTTTTTTTTTTTTTTTTTTTCCCCGCAGAGAGAAGGTTGACATAATGAGAGAAAAACTAGCTCTGTTTCATTTTATTATCGTGGGGTCCAATTCAACTGACTAGAATACAACAGCGACATGATATGCGGTTGAGAACCTCTAGATTTTAGATGGAGTAGCATCTACCAGCTACATGTGGTATGAATAATTGCTCTATTAGATATGGACTATACTAAAAGAGAAATATAGAGTTCTGTGTTAAAGAAAAAGATTTGTTAGTGTATCAGAGTTCTCAAGAAAAAGAGAACTCTCAACCACTGCGCCACCAGGGAAGCCCCCTGGCCAAACTCTTTATCAACTTTTGTGCCGAAAAATCGCTCTTATATCATTAAGAGCTTTTCTTCCCTCTGGGATTATGGTAGAAACTCCAATGCTTTAAATACTTCAGTTTTGCTCCTGATCTGTGAAGATAAGCTTTCAGGATTAGAAAGGAAAAAGAGAGCTTTCCTAAATTTCTGGAGACTGCTTTGACTTTCAGATTTACCTCTGCTTTAGGTTTAGAAGACTCTAATCAGGAACCGGGAAACCCAGGGGTTGACTCTTTCGTCCTAGGCTGCGTTGCCTCTCCCTGTGGAAGAAAGGGTACGTGGAAGATTCGGGCAGCTGCCTGAATGATGGGAGAGGGCATCAGTCCACGAGCAGCAGGGAGGAGACTGGGGAAGCCGATTCTTAACAGCCCAACGGTGGCGACCGCATATTGAGTTTAATCTGTGCACAATTTGTGTGTTAACTTAGTGGAAATAGAATAATATTAATAGCAAGTGCCTGTCCGTGCCAGAACTGTTTCCAGTGGTTTTCTACGTTAACTTCTTTAGCCCTCAAAACAACCTGAGAAATAGTGCTACTGTTACTGCCTCCATCACATGAACCCGGAGCCAAGACGAAGCGAGCTTTGTAACTCTTCAGCCAGTAAGTGGTGAAGCTGGGTCTTGCAGCCCAGTAGTCTGCCTCTGCTGGTAACCGCTGCTTCTGTTGCTGGTCACGGGCTGGGAGGCCACAAGTACTTAATTTGATTATTATTGAAGGGAAAATCCTTTTCTCTTGGATTTGTTATAATTTGGTTCTCTTCTTTTGGGAGTTTGATCATTTCATAAAAGGTGGTTCTTTCCCTGTTTAGGAAGCCATCATCCCTTTATTGGTTTTGTTTGTTTCTACACTTACGTATATTTCCTCACTAACTTAGCTGTTTCTCTGATGTGGATAAAGAGACTTCCGTTTCAACTACTTGGAATCACTAGGGTTTAAACTCTGTATCATCTCAGGCCAGTGATTTGCTTTCCAGAGTTGTGTAGTTTTAAAAACCTGTTTATTAGGGAAAAGGGCAAAAATATGTGAAAGTGGAGACATGAGTAGAGTGGACTTTTCATGTGCCCAGCACTCAGCCTCAGCAGTTTGATGCTCATGGCCAATCTTGTTTCATCAATACCAGGAGTTCTTAACCTTGGCACTACTGACATTTTGGACTGGAAAATTCTTTGTGTGGGAGGCTGCCCTGTGCCTTGCAGGATGTTTAGCAGTATCCCTGGTCTCTACCTACTAGATGCCAGTAGCACCAACCCCCCCCACCCCCTTTCTGGTTATGATAACCAAAAATGTCCCCTGGGGAGCAGTTTATCCCTAGCTGAGGACCACGGATTTATGCTCACTCCTCTCTTCCCATCCCCTCAAGATTATTTGGAAGTAGATCCCATACATTAAATCAAACCCATTTTGGGATATATTTTTAAAATATAATGTCTCCAATTTTGTTAGTCCGTTAGAGAGGAAGGGAACAAAGATCTAATTATGTTCCTATATGAATTGTTGTCAACGGCAGCTAGCCAGTCTTGGCTGCAGAGATGGCCATAGTTCATACCAGCTACCAGTATTGATATGAACAAGGAAACACAAAGAAACTGGTATTGTGCTCCAGCCTGTACATTTTTAAAAACCCTGGTAAAATATACATAGTGTAAAATTTTCCATTTTACCCATTTTTAAGCATATAGTGTAGTTCAGTGGCATTAAGTACATTCACATTGTTATGAAACTATCACACCATCCATCTCTCCACTCCTCAGTCCCTGGCAACCACTATTCTACTTTCAGTCTTGATGAATTTTACTCTTCTAGGTACCTCATATAAGTGGAATCAGATATTTGTCCTTCTGTGTCTGGATTATTTCACTTAGCATAGTATCTTCAAGGTTCATCCATGTTGTAGCATGTGTCAGAATTTTCCCCATTCTAAGGCTGAATAATATTCCACTGTATGTATATATACCACATTTTGTTTATCCCTTCAACTGTTTATAGACATTTGGGTTGTTTCCACATTTTGGCTATTGTGGTTAATACTGCTATAAACATGGTGGGCAAATATCTCTTCAAGACCCTGCTTTCAGTTCTTTTGGGTATATACTCAGGAGCGGAATTGCTGGATTGTATGTAATTATATTTTCAATTTTTTGAAGAACCACTGCTTTCCATGGCAGCTGCACCATTTTGCATTCCCACCAGCAGTGCACAAGGGTTCTAATTTCTCCACATCCTTGCCAGTGCTCATTATTTTGTCTTTAAAATAATTACCATCCTAATGGTGTGAAGTGGTGTCTACTTGTGGTTCAGCCACGTACCTTTTAAGCTGTACCTCTGGTAATTGAAAAGCAATTCTGCTAGAACCTTCCTGCCAGAACTAAGTGCTGCTATTGTGTATTTTTACTTTTACCTTGGAACAGTTTGCCCTGAACCCTCAGCTAGCCATCCGTGACTTACTCCTGGGAAGAGGTGGGGGGAGTGGGCTGTGTTTGTATATAGGGGAAAGCTTTTAATCCATATTGAAGTGTTGCATTTGCACATTTACAAAGGGAAATGCAAAAGATATGGGGTAAGGGAAAAGATATGTATGGAATCAGAGACCATTAGAGCTGGAAGAGGCATTAGAGACCAGTTCATAAAAGGACATTGAAACCCAGAGCATGTAAAGCTCCTCTTCTTGACTTGAGGGTAGTGACAATGTCTCGCTCACTGTCCCCAGTATCTAACATATAGAGTCAACCACTAAATGTTTGTGGAATTAATCCATGAATTACCTAAGCCTGACCAGTTGGCTTTTTAGTGTCAGGACTAGGGCATTCAGTTGGTTACATGTGACATTATGTAAATGACTAAATAATGGCAGTTTGCTTCAATGGCCAAGTGAGTCTTCTCTTTCTCCTTTTCAGTTGCTGGGGTGACATGATTAGATGTAGTTTTCCCACAGTGAGGCCCTCTCTTCCTTGGAGATAGGTTTGAAGGGGTCTTGAAGATGACCGGCCCAGCTCAGGAGCCCTGAGGAGCCCTGGGTTGGCTGAGTGATGGCAGTCAGGCTTTGATCACTCTTAAATCTCTTCTACTTCATCCTTGCCTCAAGCTTGCATGGTCCAACCTCCCTGTCCTGGATTTGTGTTTTGCATTCTGGGAAAGTCCAGCTCCTAATGGGTGCCTCTGTAGGTCTCTCTCTTTATTCTTCTAATCTAGGAGGTCGCCATCCTGCCTGCATATTAGAATCACCTGAACACTTTGAAAAGGCCTGACGACAGGCTAGATCAATCAGAATGGTTGAGGATAGGACCCAGGCATTATTTTTTAATTTTTTAATGTTCGTAACATCCCTCAATTTTCACCTGTTTCAACGGTTTTCCTGATTGTCTGCCTGAATCTCATCCCTCCTTAACGATGAACTTCTTGTCATTTACTTTGGATCTAAAGGCACACAATGTTAATGTTACTTTACAGTTTCTTGTACGTTATTTGTGTTCTCTTGCCAGTTAGATTGTAAACTCCTGGAGGCAGGGATCATGCCTTTTTTCTCCTCTGTCCTGTTGGCTCTCAAACTCGAGTGTGCATCACAATCACTTGGGGGGGCCTGATAAAACACAGATTGCTGGGCCCACTCTGGGGATGTCTCATTTAGTAGGTCTGGGTGGGACCGGGGAGTGTGCATTTCTAACAAGTTTCCAGGTGATGCTACTCCTGCTGGTCTGGGGACCATACTTTTGAGAACTGCTGCTCTAGCCCCTGAACCATTCTTCATGCACAAGGATGCTCAATAATCACTGGCCAACCAAAAAGAATGGAGCAAATTTCCCCTTGCTTGCTCTTCTGAGTAACTATGTTCTGCTCTCACTGTGGGCTGGTCTGCAGGCTGAGAGAATGAAAGAATGTGTGACCGATCGTCTACAAATAATCATAACTTTGACTTTCTAGTTGCCAATTCCTTTACATTCTGAACCTTGCTAAGACAGTTATTTTTCTTTTTGTGTATGTGTGTGTGTGTGTGTGTGTGTGTGAGTGTGTGTGTGTTGTTGGTTGTGCATTTAGGCTATAAAGAGATATGACCACATCATGCAGGATAGGATCCCAGTTCACCTCCTGTCTTTCAAGGTAGACATCGAGTATGAACAGTAGTAGGAATAAGTTTTTGGAAAGACTGGGGAAGGGTTATCTCCAAATAGAGGGGAAACTCAGCACAGTCAATTTTAAAAACAAGAAATTCTCTGAAAGTGTTATTTTCTATGAATTATAAAGAGTTTAAAGTATTCTTGTTATTGGGAAAACAAATGAGCTTGGGTGGAGCTGACGTTGGCTACTTGCAGCCCTACCTTGGAGCATAACCCTGATGAATTTCACTAACAGCCACAGTTTTTCGCAGCATGAAAAACTGTCGAGACTGAAGTTAAGGGTTTATTCAGATACTCATATCCTCCATCCGTTCTAAAAGCAAATTGATACCGAAGTTTTCATTCTGAATACTCTGAAAAGCTTAAACTGCTTTTCCAGCGTTAATTAATGGTTAAACCACTTAATGTATTTTGGTTTTGTGTTAAATCAGCTGATCTTTTCTAAGGGTATTGGGGAATTATTTTATAGTTTCTTTTAGGTAAAATATTTTTGAGAGAGAGATCACTGAGATTTTTCTAAGGAGATGTGGTGCCTATTTTACATAACTGGATAGTTTTGGTGTTGAAAGTTCAATGCAGGGCTGGTTCTTACTTTGTGGGTCTTTAGTGGTGCACCTTGGATCTGAGCAATGTTCTTGCTTATTTTGTGTTAATTTAAAATGAGAAAAATTAG
This sequence comes from Lipotes vexillifer, assembly GCF_000442215.2. NCBI lineage: Eukaryota > Metazoa > Chordata > Mammalia > Artiodactyla > Lipotidae > Lipotes > Lipotes vexillifer. The sequence goes on from NW_006770014.1 coordinate 174,016, forward strand.
ACTCAGAAAACAGCTGATGATTGTTTTGGAGAAGCATTTATTTTCTGAGGTACCAATGAGGGAAGCCTCATGGATTTGATTCTTTTTTTTTTTTTTTTTTTTTTTTTTTG
>NW_006770014.1:174184-188116 GCF_000442215.2 Lipotes vexillifer
ACTCTTGTCTATCACTTCTTGCCTTTCCTGTCCTGTGCTCTTCCTTTTCCTGTTTTGTTTTTTTTGCGGTACGCGGGCCTCCCACTGCTGTGGTCTCTCCCGTTGCGGAGCACAGGCTCCGGACGCGCAGGCTCAGCGGCCATGGCTCACGGGCCCAGCCGCTCCGCAGCACGTGGGATCTTCCTGGACCAGGGCACGAACACGTGTCCCCTGCATCGAACACGTGTCCCCTGCATCGGCAGGAGGACTCTCAACCACTGCACCACCAGGGAAGCCCAGCCTCATGGATTTGATTCATCTGCATCTCAAGAAGAACATAATGCTGGGTGGTGGGGGAGGGGAAGACACCCAGCAAAGTGATCTCACAGTCTGATAAGGCCCCTTTCCAATAGAAAGTCTCCGGTTTGTTGGTGGGAAAGCAGCTTTGGCTAGTCTCAGAGATTGGAGAAGAAAGTTTTGGGTTTGTCACTTCTTATACCAGATGAGGGTATGGTTATCTTTTCAGTCTCTCGCACCTCCTCCAAACGAATGCTCTACTGAGGAAAACATCCAAGTCTGAGATGCACCTTGACGTAGAATCTGAAAGAAGGAGGGAAGACTCACCCACAGGCCAAACATTAAAAGTCTCGATTCTCTCTTTTTTTTCCCATACAGGTGAATTTTGTGGCATGCCAGCTCTTTGCTTTGTTTGCGGCTTTCTGGTTCCGCAGCTACTTGAGTCCTGGTAAAACCAGTCCTGATGTCCGGCATGCATTCGCCACCATTTTTGGCATCTATTTTGTCATCTTTTGTTTTGGCTGGTGAGTATGAGCCTCCTGAATTCTAATATTTATCATTTGGTTTTGTAGCGATATTCTTGGCATTTCCCAGGCACTAAGGAAAAAAAAAAAGATATTTACTCGTATTGTAAAATGTTGGGGATGTTGAGAAATCTCCATTTACTGTAAGAAACTGGAACCAATAAACGGACTCTATTAGAAATCAATTCAGTGAATTTTTCTTAAAATTAGACTTCTGCTGATCTCACCTTGGGTCATGTAAATGGAATGTTCTAAGGTTTAATTTTCCCAACGAGGGACCTTTCCTAACTGTTGTAGATATTGGTGTTTTTCTTGCATCACTGCTAGAGATACTGGTGTTAATCCTGCATTTAGAGTAGAACAATAGTTTTCGTGCTGGTGTTAGGGAATGTGTCATTCTTTAACAGAGAAAGCCTGTGGTCTAAGACTTTGTCTACTAGGAAAGCTGGGCAGATCCCCTGGGAGGGGTATTTCTTGGGGAAGAGGTTTTAGGAATGCACATTTCTGGAAGTACAACTTAAGGGAATTTGTGACTTTGTTCAGGGTAGTAGATTATGGCTCTTCCTCCTTCAATGAAAATTTGGGAAAGGATGATGAGTATTTTGGTATCTGGGGCAGCTCAGTTGTGGTCTTGATACTTTAAAATTGAAAGAAAGAACTCTCTTCACTTCAGTTGGCAGACTATGTCATGTCTTCCTAGTGTCATACAGTATCTTAATTACATAGAATGAAAATACTTGATTTATTTTCTCCTACATAAACATGGGGTAACGGATCACTTGCTTTTTTGTGGGAGTGGGGGTGGAGGTGCAGTATGGGTGGCCAAGAGGTATGTTAATATGAAATATATTCAGTGTTTCCCTTTCCTCCCCATGATGGCCTACAGGTACTCTGTGCATCTTTTTGTGCTGGTGTTAATGTGCTATGGAATCATGGTCACTGCAAGCACATCCAATGTTCACAGGTAAGACCCTGGGAATGAACGATGCAAGGTGAGGCTTTTCATGTCTTTGAAATTGAAATATATTTCTAGGATGAAGGGATGCCCTCCCCATTTGCCACATGGGGCGTATCCTAAGTGCTCTGGGATATCAGAAAGGAGGGATGGGAAACCTTAAATGCTGGGAGTCTTCAGAGAAAGCTTTACAGAAAAAAAGTGTGATGTGAATTGGGACTCAGGTGAAAGAGAGTTTGTCAGAATTAGGCAGCCTCATTTGTGATAGCACCAACCTGGAAGCAACCCAGATGGTCAGTATGGAATACTTCTCAGCAATAGAAAAGAATGAATGATTGCTACACACAATGCCATGGATGAATCTCAAAATCAACATGCTGAATGAAGGAGGACCCACAAATTCTGTTCTCAAAAATGCAAGCTAATCTGTAGTGACAGAAATCAGATCAGAGGTAACCAGGGGTGAGATGGCTCAGGGAGATGTGAAAGGAACCACAAGAGGCATGAAGCAGCCTGGGGGGTGATGGATATGTCTGTTATCTTGAACTTGGCTGAGGTTTTCTGAGTATGAAATAGGTCAAAGTTTTGTGTACTTTACATATGTCCAATAAGTGTTAAAAAAAAAGGAAAAAGTATTCTTACTATGCTATTTTGACTTCAAAGTACAGAAGTAATTTAATTCTCCCTTGAAGACTACATGCTTGAACAATCCAGGGAGATACCTGGAAGAGCTGTTTTGCACTGTCTCTGTTTCCCATGGTCTTTCTGAAACCTCAGAATTAATTCAGCCTCAGTAACACTGGAATGGAAGCTCTGTGGGAACAAAGACTTTTCTCTCCTGTTCACTGTTATAGCCTCAGAGCCTAGAACAATACCTGGCACAAATAAAGGCTCAATAAATATTTATGGAATGACTGAATATACTTGAAAAGAGCTTCACCCTTCTGTGGCTTCCTTTCTGATGGCTTCTCTTCAAAAGCAGATGCCTTATTTCAGCCTCAGAAAGTTCTTTGATTAATGAGACTATTAGCACAATTCTTTTACTTCTTAAAAGCACTGTAATTTAATTTTTGAGTGTATAATCTTGTAATTACTTCCAATAAATTTCTGATTTGTAATGGAAAATATTTTTGCCTGCTTTTAACTTGGATAATCATTCAACTTTGTGTTCAAAGGAGCTCTGGAAATTTGACTTCTAATCATCTCTCTTCTAAGTGCCCTCCTTGAAGGGGATAGAGTCATTCCTTCAGAAGGGAAATAGGAAATCCGTATTTCTATAATTTGGTACGAATGGGTTTGGGAAATGCTTCATATTATGACAAAATGCTTTTTTCACTGGGAGGTAAAGATGCCTGGCTTTTCCTGCACTTGATGTTGTAAGTAATTAAATGATTTATATAGAAGTGTTGTTGCATCTCTAGAGCACATTTCCAACTACCGTACCAGTTGTAATATGTCAGCTTTCCCCACACTTGTGTGATGTTGGTGAGGTGCAGTCTGTTTTGCAGAGGGTCAAGCTGCATTTCCAGGTTCTCTGTGTTAGTCTCCGGCCAGGAGTGGAATCTTCCAGCTTTGGCAGAGACTTTACAGACAGGCTCTGACTGTTTCCGCAAAATAATGTTGTGGTAGCAGAGAGCCATGTCATAAGACCGAAAAGAAAAAATGCCAGAACAAGTTCTTCCCCTCTTTCTTTGCTTGTGTGGTTGCCAATACTGCAGAAATAGGGAGTGGTTCACATTTCCCGATGGATGGAAGTTGTTTCCTATTGCCGCTGAGAAAGAACAAGAAGCTGGAGTCAGGAAGCCTGGCTCTTTCCAGCAGTGTGGGTTTGGAAAAGCCAGGCAGCTTCTTTGCATGTCAGGTTTCCTGCCTGTGAAATGTAGGGTTTGTGGTGGTTTGAGCTTAAGTTCTCCTCAAGACCAGGATTTCTGGGTTCTTTGTGAACTGTTTTCCTCTTCCTTTCACCGAGTTATGAGCCCTGTCCTATGCATAGCTGGGAATAGGCGGGGACAGGTTAATATTTGCAGCTATGTGGAACTAACCCATTTCAGGACTGATTGTTGTTATTCAGGATTTATCTAGAGAGTTCTTGGGGTGCCATTTCTGTTTCCTTCCCAAGCCACTCTGTTGGGCAGAAATCACAGGTAGTCAGTTACCTCATATGAACCAACTGGAACAGAATATAATATCTCCTGGGATGGAAGGCCTCATGTGGGAACTTGGTGATGCAGTTACCAATTTTGGAGTACTTGCTTGGTGCCAGGTGCTAGGCTGAGCACTTGTAAATATATTATGTTTCATTATTTTGATCTATAGACTCTTATTTAGTATATCACTTAATATACTATTACATTTAATATTTCCTATCATTATTGCTAATATATTCTTTCTAGGACAACTCTATAGGATACAGATTTTTTTCCTGAGATGGAGAAAAATGAAAGCTCAGAGTCGGGGAAACAGATCCATACATATGATTTTAACATTATAATTATATATGTTAGCATGTAGCACTAGAGAAATACAGGCAGTGGAGCAGCGAATTGTGTTGGGAGTGGGGGTGAGATGGATACAGCAAAAGACTATGCCAGGTGACACTGGAGCTGAGCCTTATCTGATAGTTAGTTTCCAGATAGACCATAGGAGGGAGCAAGGAGTTGCAGGCAGAGGAAGGAGAAAGATTCCTGGCCTGAAAATGCAGGATGTAGTTGTGGAAAGGGAGCAGTCCACTGTGGTTTAACACAGGGTGGATATGGAACATGGCTGGAGATGAGTCCAGAAGGAAAGGTAGAGCTTAGCATGCGAAGCACCTTGGATGCTGTGTTCAGGAGTTTGGATGTGATTAGATAGTGGGATCCACTGGAGACTTTTAAGACCAGGAACATTCATTTATTGTTTGTTCACTCAATACACAGTAGGTTCACTCAGCACACAGTGGTGAATGAAACACACATGACCATCCTTGCTTTCATGGAGCTTTCAGGCTTGTAAGGGAGACGGTAATTAATCAGATTATCACCTATCCTTATATGTACAAGTTGATGAATGTTCTGAATGGCATGTGTGTGTGTGTGTGTGTGTGTGTGTGTGTGTGTGTGTGTGTGTGTGCATTGGGGGTTTATACTACAGGATGGTCAGGACCTTGTCTCTGAAGGAGGCCAGGGAGTGAACGTGAGTAGGTAGGTGGTAATTGAAGCCTCAGGCATCAGCAGGGAGGGTTCTAAGCAGAGCACTGGGAATGCTAACACCTAAGGATTAGATTGAGGCAGATGAGCTGAGCAAGCGCCTTGGAAGAATTGACCACAGAGCTGGGAAGGAAACAAGGAGAATGGAAGCCAAGAGAACAAAGTGTTTTGGGAAGGGAGTGGTTGGCAGTATGATGATGGTTTGTATTTTAGGAAGATCATTATGTAAACAGGATGGTTTGTGAAGAGGAAAATCTGAGTGAAGGACCTTACAGGCCAGTGGTTCCCAGCTCTGGCTGCACGTTGGGATTATATCTGCTAGGTGCACCCCATCCCAATGAAATCAGGGTATCTGGGGGTGGGGCCTGGTGCTCCCCAGGTGATTCCATTACGCTGCCATAGTTGAGAACTACTGCAGTGGTCCAGGTGAGAAAAGATGAAGGGCTCAGAGCAGTGGGTGTGAAGGTGAGGAGAGGGGATGGGCTGGGATGGAGATGGACCACATAGGACTTTGTGACTAATTGCATGTGGAGGGTGAGGGAGAGAGAGAAGAGAAAGTTGATTGAGTGGGTGTGCAACAATCTGATCCTCTGTGTTTTTGGTTCCAGATACTCCTTTTTTGTAGCAATGGGCTACCTTACGATATGCCACATCAGCCGAATATACATCTTCCACTATGGCATTCTCACTACAGATTTTTCTGGGTGAGTATCTTAATTTGTGTGGGGACAGTTGGATTTCTGACTCAGTCCAGCAGCCCCTTGACTGCTGAGTCCCTTGACTCCGTCCCTTGGGGTCTGTAAAGATCAAGTATGCACGTAAGAGTCATCGGCAGCTCATTAAATCAGTTGGTAAGACTGTGCTAATGAGGTTGAGGTTGAAGATTTGATTGATCTGTGGGACGGTGAGCTCTGCTATGGCCACCCGTTTCTGTAGTTACACTGGAACATACCCAGGCACTTACTCATTTATGTGTTGCCTCTGGCTGCTTTTGCACTACAGTGGTAGAGTTGAGTAGTTATGACAGAAATTATATGACCCACAAAAGCCAAAATATTTACAATCTTGCTATTTATAGGAAAAGTCTGCCAACCCCTATTCTAAGGCCCTTAACACAGAGTTGGTGTTTATCTCCTACTGGTTAATAATACAAAATTCTTCCATACTAGCTGATGAATAGCTGCTACCCTGAGCCCCTTGAATGCCCCCTGGCTGCCCTGGCCCCCTTCCCAGGTCCCCCAGACTTCTAGCGATGAGAAGGGCAATGCCTGGCACAGCAGGGGTCTCCATACTTCTTCTAAAAATTTTGTCTGTTACCATAGCCTTAACCTGGGGGCCACCGCTCTCCTGATTGGTCACAGGGTGAAGATGGCGGTGGATCAGTGAAAATTCTATTGCTCTGTTGGTATTCGTTTAGGAGCAACTTTTTATGAACCTTGAGGAATGGGTACTAAAGCAGAGCTACTCCTCATGACACATTGTACATTATCCACGTTACTTCCGTAGGAGTTTGCTCATGGTCTACGCAGGCAGCATGGAGTCAGGGAGAGCCTGGGTTCTCCTCTCAGGTTGAATTGCCTTTCATTCGATGAGTTGGTAGAGAATAGTCAATGAAATAAAGAACTACAAATTACTGCGCATTGGTGTGAACTTTGCAAGTTGTGCAACTAAACTGTCCCACTGTGAAGGGCTTCGGAAGGCAAAGTGTTGTTTGGGACACAAAATCTGTTGCATTGGGATTTCGATAACCGTAGTTTGGTCTCAGACTAGCTTTTTGGGCATTGGTTCCTCTTACCCTCGGTCCTTTCGATTTTCCCTTTTTCCCTTTGAATTGCCTCCTTTCCTTATTCCTTTCCTCCCAGATTGTAGAGCATAATTTTTCAATTTTTCTGAAACATGTTCACAAACTTCTTTACTTTTTAACAATGTGTACTGCTAACAAAATATGGAAAATACGGCAGCAACAAAGATAACAATATAGTCGTGAAGTTATAGCATTAAAAGTAATTTTATTTTATTTTTAACAATAACATACATGTGTCCTTTAGAGGAGTAATTGTAATCCCTTGTTTTTTTAAATATATTTTTTAACTTCTTTATTGGAGTATAATTGCTTTACAATGGTGTGTTAGTTTCTGCTGTATAACAAAGTGAATCAGCTATACATAAACATACATCCCCATATCTCCTCCCTCTTGCATCTCGCTCCAACCCTCCCTCTCCCACCCCTGTAGGTGGACACAAAGCACTGAGCTGATCTCCCTGTGCCATGCGGCTGCTTCCCACTAGCTATCTGTTTTACATTTGGTAGTGTATATATGTCCATGTCACTCTCACTTCGTTCCAGCTTACCATTCCCTCTCCCCATGTCCTCAGGTCCATTCTCTGTATCTGCATCTTTATTCCTGTCCTGCCCCTAGGTTCTTCAGAACCATTTTTTTTTTTAGATTCCATATATATGTGTTAGCATATGGTATTTGATTTTCTCTTTCTGACTTACCTCACTGTGTATGACAGTCTCTAAGTCCATCCACCTCACTGCAAATAACTCAATTTTGTTTCTTTATATGGCTGAGTAATATTCCATTGTATATATGTGCCATATCTTCTTTATCCATTCATCTGTCGATGGACACTTAGGTTGCTTCCATGTCCTGGCTATTGTAAATAGAGCTGCAGTGAACACTGTGGTACATGACTCTTTTTGAATTATGGTTTTCTCAGGGTATATGCCCAGTAGTGGGTTTGCTGGGTTGTATGGTAGTTCTATTTTTAGTTTTTTGAGGAACCTCCATACTGTTCTCCATAATGGCTGTATCAATTTATATTCCCACCAACAGTGCACGAGGGTTCCCTTTTTTCCACACCCTCTCCGGCATTTATTGTTTGTAGATTTTTTGATGATGGCCATTCTGACTGGTGTGGAGTGACACCTCATTGTAGTTTTGATTTGCATTTCTCTAATGATTAGTGATGTTGAGCATCCTTTCATGTGATTGTTGGCAATCTGTATATCTTCTTTGGAGAAATGTCTGTTTAGGTCTTCTGCCCATTTTTGGATTGGGCTGTTTGTTTTTTTGATATTGAGCTGCATGAGCTGCTTGTATATTTTGGAGATTAATCCTTTGTCAGTTGCTTCATTTGTAAAGATTTTCTCCCATTCTGAGGGTTGTCTTTTGGTCTTGTTTATGGTTTCCTTTGCTGTGCAAAAGCTTTTAAGTTTCATTAGGTTCCATTTGTTTATTTTTGTTTTTATTGGCATTTCTCTAGGAGGTGGGTCAAAAAGGATCTTGCTGTGATTTATGTCATGGAGTGTTCTGCTTGTGCTTTCCTCTAAGAGTTTGATGGTGTCTGGCCTTATGTTTAGGTCTTTAATCCATTTTGAGTTTATTTTTGTGTATGGCGTTAGGGAGTGTTCTAATTTCATTCTTTTACGTGTAGCTGTCCAGTTTTCCCAGCATCACTTATTGAAGGGGCTGGCTTTTCTCCATTGTATATTCTTGCCTCCTTCATCAAAGATAAGGTGACCATATGTGCGTGGGTTTATCTCTGGGATTTCTCTCCTGTTCCATTGATCTATATTTCTGTTTTTGTGCCAGTACCATACTGTCTTGATTACCGTAGCTTTGTACGATAGTCTGAAGTCAGGGAGTCTGATTCCTCCAGCTCCATTTTTCTTTCTTAAGATTGCTTTAGCTATTTGGGGTCTTTTGTGTTTCCATACAAATTGTGAACTTTTTTGTTCTAGTTCTTCACAGGCGAATTCTATCAAACATTTAGAGAAGAGCTAACACCTATCCTTCTCAAACTCGTCCAAAATATAGCAGAGGGAGGAACACTCTCAAACTCATGCTACGAGACCATCATCACCCTGATACCAAAACCAAAGATGTCACAGAAAAAGAAAACAACAGGCCAACATCACTGATGAACATAGAAGCAAAAATCCTCAACAAAATACCAGCAAACAGAATCCAACAGCACATTAAAAGGATCATACACCATGATCAAGTGGGGTTTATCCCAGGAATGCAAGGATTCTTCAGTATACAGAAATCAATCAATGCGATAAACCATATTAACAAATTGAAGGAGAAAAACCATATGATCAGCTCAATAGATGCAGGAAAAGCTTTTGACAAAATTCAATACCCATTTATGATAAACACCTTCCCAAAAGCAGGCATAGAGGGACCTTACCTCAACATAATAAAGGCCATATATGAGAAACCCGCAGCCAGCATCGTTCTCAATGGTGAAAAACTGAAACCATTTCCTCTAAGATCAGGAACAAGACAAGGTTGCCCACTCTCACCAAGGCTTGATTTGTGACCCAAGATATGATCTATCCTGGAGAATGTTCCATGAGCACTTAAGAAGAAAGTGTATTCTGCTGTTTTTGGATGGAATGTCCTATAAATATCAACTAAGTCCATCTTGTTTAATGTATCATTTAAAGCTTGTGTTTCCTTATTTATTTTCATTTTGGATGATCTGTCCATTGGTGAAAGTGGGGTGTTAAAAGTCCCCTACTATGATTGTGTTACTGTCGATTTCCCCTTTTATGCCTGTTAGCATTTGCCTTATGTATTGAGGTGCTCCTATGTTGGGTGCATAAGTAGTTACAATTGTTATATCTTCTTCTTGTATTGATCCCTTGATCATTATGTAGTGTCCTTCTTTGTCTCTTGTAATAGTCTTTATTTTAAAGTCTATTTTGTCTGATATGAGAATTGCTACTCCAGCTTTCTTTTGATTTCCATTTGCATGGAATATCTTTTTCCAACCCCTCACTTTCAGTCTGTATGTGTCTCTAGGTCTGAAGTGGCTCTCTTGTAGACAGCATATATACGGGTCTTGTTTATGTATACATTCAGCCAGTCTGTGTCTTTTGGTTGTAGCATTTAATCCATTTACATTTAAGGGTGTTATTGATATGTATGTTCCTATTCCCATTTTCTTAATTGATTTGGGTTCGTTATTGTAGCTGTTTTCCTTCTCTGTGTTTCTTGCCTGGAGAAGTTCCTTTAGCATTTGTTGTAAAGCTGGTTTGGTGGTGCTGAACTCTCTCAGCTTTTGCTTGTCTGTAAAGGTTTTAATTTCTCCATGAAATCTGAATGAGATCCTTGCTGGGTAGAGTAATCTTGGTGGTAGGTTTTTCTCCTTCATCACTTTAAATATATCCTGCCAGTCCCTTCTGGCTTGCAGAGTTTCTGCTGAAAGATCAGCTGTTAACCTTATGGGGATTCCCTTGTGTGTTATTTGTTGTTTTTCCCTTGCTGCTTTTAATATGTTTTCTTTGTATTTAATTTTTGATAGTTTGATTAATATGTGTCTTGGTGTGTTTCTCCTTGGATTTATCCTGTATGGGACTTTCTGTGCTTACCGGACTTGATTGACTATTTCCTTTCCCATATTAGGGAAATTTTCTACTATAATCTCTTCAAATATTTTCTCAGTCCCTTTCTTTTCCTCTTCTTCTTCTAGGACCCCTTTAATTTGAATGTTGGTGCATTTAATGCTGTCCCAGAGGTCTCTAAGACTGTCCTCAATTCTTTTCATTCTTTTTTTTTTTTCTTTTTTCTTTATTCTGCTCTGCAGTAGTTAATTCCACTATTTTATATTCCAGGTCACTTATCCCTTCTTCTGCCTCAGTTATTGTGCTATTGATTCCTTCTTGATAATTTTAAATTTCATTTATTGGGTTGTTCATCATGGTTTGTTTGCTCTTTAGTTCTTCTAGGTCCTTGTTAAATGTTTCTTATATTTTGTCCATTCTATTTCCAAGATTTTGGATCATCTTTACTATGATTACTCTGAATTCTTTTTCAGGTAGACTGCCTATTTCCTCTCCATTTGTTTGGTCTCGTGGGTTCTTACCTTGCTCCTTCACCTGCTGTGTATTTCTCTATCTTCTCATTTTGCTTAACTTACTCTGTTTGGGGTCTCCGTTTAGCAGGCGGCGGGTTCATAGGTCCCGTTGTTTTTGGTGTCTGCTCCCAGGCAGACACCAAAGGTTGGTTAAGTGTGTTGTGTCGTCTTCCTGGTGGAGGGGACTGGTGCCTGTGTTCTGGTGGATGAGGTGTATCTTGTCTTTATGGTGGGCAGGACCATGTCCGGTGGTGTTTTTGGGGGTGTCTGTGAACTTATTATGATTTTAGGCAACCTCTCTACTAATGGGTGGGTTTGTGTTCCTGTCTTGCTAGTTGTTTGGCATAGGGTGTCCAGCATTGTGGCTTGCTAGTCGTTGAGTGGAGCTTGGTCTTAGTGTTGAGATGGAGATCTCTGGGAGATCTTTCGCTGTTTGATATTACTTGGGGCCGGGAGGTCTCTGGTGGACCAGTGTCCTAAACTCAGCTCTCCCACTTCAGAGGCTCAGGCCTGACACCTGGCCAGAACACCAAGACCCTGTCAGCCACATGGCTCAGAAGAAAAGGGAGAAAAGAGGGAGGAAGGGAGAGAGGGAGGGAGGGAGGGAGGGAGGGAGGGAGGAAGGAAGGAAGGAAGGAAAAGAAAGAGAAAGAAAGAAAGGCAAGAAAGAAAGAATTAAATAAAGTTGTTAAAATAGAAAAGAATTATTAAAAATAAAAAAGTAATAAAAAAAGGAAAGAGAGAAAGAAAGAAGAGAGCAACCAAACCAAAAAACAAATCCACCAATGATAACAAACGCTAAAAACTATACTAAAAAAAACAAAACAAAAACAACCCCAAAACGGACAGTCAGAACCATAGAAGAAATGGCAAAAGCAAAGCTATACAGACAAAATCACACAAAGAAGCATACACACTCACAAAAAAAAAGGAAAAAATATATATATATAAAAATTTAAAAAGGAAGAGAGCAACCAAATCAATAAACAAATCTACCAATGACAGTAAGCTCTAAATACTTAACTAAGATAAACATAAAACCAGAAACAACTTAGATGCAGAAAGCAAACCCTAAGTCTACAGTTGCTCCCAAAGTCCACCACCTCAATTTGGGGATGATTCATTGTCTATTCAGGTATTCCTCAGATGCAGGGTACATCAAGTTGATTGTGGAGCTTTAATCCGCTGCTCCTGAGGCTGCTGGGAGAGATTTCCCTTTCTCTTCTTTGTTCGCACAGCTCCTGGGGTTTAGCTTTGGATTTGGACCCGCCTCTGCGTGTAGGTCACCTGAGGGTATAAGTTCTTTGCGCATACAGGACACGGTTAAAGTAGCAGTTGATTAGGGGACTCTGGCTCACTCGGGGAGGGGGGGAGGGGTATGGAATGCGGGGCAAGCCTGCGGCGGCAGAGGCCAGCATGACGTTACACCAGCCTGAGGTGCGCCGTGTGTTCTCCCGGTGAAGTTGTCCCTGGGTCACAGGACCCTGGCAGTGGCGGGCTGCACAGGCTCACGGGAGGGGAGGTATGGAGAGTGACCTGTGCTCGCACACAGGCTTCTTGGTGGCGGCAGCAGCAGCCTTAGCGTCTCATGCCCGTCTCTGGGGTCTGCTGATAGCCGCGGCTCATGCCTGTCTCTGGAGCTCATTTAGGCGGCGCTCAGAATCCCCTCTCCTCGTGCACCCTGTAACAGTGGTCTCCTGCCTCTTAGGCAGATCCAGAGTTTTTCCCAGACTTCCTCCCGGCTAGCTGTGGCGCACTAACCCCCTTCAGGCTGTGTTCACGCCGCCAACCCCAGTCCTGTCCCTGGGATCTGACCTCCGAAGCCCGAGCCTCAACTCCCAGGCCCCGCCCCCTCCGGCGGGGCAGCAGACAAGCCTCTCGGGCTGGTGAGCGCCGGTCGGCGCCGATCCTCTGTGCGGGAATCTCCCCGCTTTGCCCCCCGCGCCCCTGCGGCTGTGCTCTCCTTCGCAGCTCCGAAGCTTCCCCCCTCCGCCACCCACAGTGTCCGCCCGCGAAGGGGCTTCCTAGTGTGTGGAAACCTTTCCTCCTTCACAGCTCCCTCCCTCTGGTGCAGGTCCCATCCCTATTCTTTTGTCTCTCTTTATTTTTTTTCTTTTGCCCTACCCAGGTACCTGGGTGGTTTATTGCCTTTTGGGAGGTCTGAGGTCTTCTGCCAGCGTTCAGTAGGTGTTCTGCAGGAGTTGTTCCACGTGTAGATGTATTTCTGATGTATTTGTGGGGAGGAAGGTGATCTCCATATCTTACTCCTCCGCTATCTTGAAGGCCCCCTTTTTAACAATATTTATTTATTTATTTATTTATTTATTTATTTATTTATTTATTTATGGCTGCATTGGGTCTCAGTTGTGACACGCATCCTCCTCTGCAGTGCACGGGCTTCTCTCTAGTTGTGGCGCGTGGGCTCCAGAGCGCGCAGCCTCTGTAGTGGCGGCATGTCGGCTCTCTGGTTGTGGTGTGTGGACTCAGTAGTTGCGCGCCAGCTTAATTGCCCCACAGCAGGTGGGATCTTAGTTCCCTGAACAGGGATTGAACCCGTGTCCCCTGCATTGGAAGGTGGAATCTTAACCACTGGACCACTAGGGAAGTCTCAAAAGTAGTTTTAAATGGTGGTCATAACTTTCCCCAGTGTTTAATCAACAAACTTTATTTTTTTTGGTTCAACCTCACAACTGGGCCCCCCCACCCCGTCCCCCATACTTAGAAGAGTTCCTGGCTCTTCATAGATGTTCACTAAAGGAATGAGTTAAATACTCTAGTATTTGTCCTTTTTTTTTTTTTTAATGCTTCCAGGAGCCTCAATTAAACAGCCCCTCTGGCCATATTTGGTTGGGATATTGAACAAAAAACTTTGACTTTAGCCTAAAGTAGGTTATTATTTGTTTCTCATCTGTATCATCTTTCTTTTTAGGACACAAGTGTATATTCATTCATTTCTACAACAATTTTTTACTCTGCAGTATGCTATGCACAGTGCCAGGTGTCAGAGACACCATGCATTTTAGCAGGAGGAGGGGTATTCCTGGCATAGGGAAGAGCTCCGCAGGAGCACAGAGATGTGAGGTGCTTGTGGAGGTCTCAGAAAGCCACCTTCCTTTCCCTA
>NW_006770014.1:195153-196749 GCF_000442215.2 Lipotes vexillifer
CTGTTGTGGCCTCTCCTGTTGCAGAGCACAGGCTCTGGACGCGCAGGCTCAGCGGCCATGGCTCACGGGCGCTCCGCGGCATGTGGGATCTTCCCGGACCGGGGCACGAACCCGTGTCCCCTGCATCGGCAGGCGGACTCTCAACCACTGCGCCACAAGGGAAGCCCTGCATCCACATATTTTGATATGTTCTATACTTCATTTTTGATCAGTTAAAAACATTTTCTAATTTCCCTGGTTTCATGAATTATTTTGACTTGCATGATTTATTTCCCAAATGTTTGGAGATTTTCCTGTTATCTTTTTGTTGTTTATTTCTAGATTACTTTTATTATGGTCAGCACATTAGTTTTCTATTTCTGTGTGATAAATAAACATATACTTAGTGGCTTAAAACAACAGCCATATATTGGTTCACAGTTCCGAGGGTGAGAAATCCAGGAACAGTGTGCCCGAGTTCCCTGCACAGGTTCTCACAAGGCTGAAATCCATGTGTTTGCTGAAATGTGTTCTCATCTGGAGCTCTGGATGCTCTTCCAAGCTCACGTGGCAGAATTCAATTCCATGTGGTTTGGGGACTGAGGCCATTCTCCTTTCCTTGCTGGCTAGCTGTCAGGATCTATTCTCAGTTTCTAGAGTACACCTGCATTTCTTGCCCTGTGGTCCTGTGCATCTTCAAAGCCGTGGACAGAGAATCTCCCTCAAAATCGCTCTCATACTTTGTGTCTGACTTCCTCTGTCTCTGACCTCTAGACCTTGTTTATTTTTTAACAATATTTATTTATTTATTTATTTATTTATTTATTTATTTATTTATTTATGGCTGCATTGGGTCTCAGTTGTGACACGCATCCTCCTCTGCAGTGCACGGGCTTCTCTCTAGTTGTGGCGCGTGGGCTCCAGAGCGCGCAGCCTCTGTAGTGGCGGCATGTCGGCTCTCTGGTTGTGGTGTGTGGACTCAGTAGTTGCGCGCCAGCTTAATTGCCCCACAGCAGGTGGGATCTTAGTTCCCTGAACAGGGATTGAACCCGTGTCCCCTGCATTGGAAGGTGGAATCTTAACCACTGGACCACTAGGGAAGTCTCAAAAGTAGTTTTAAATGGTGGTCATAACTTTCCCCAGTGTTTAATCAACAAACTTTATTTTTTTTGGTTCAACCTCACAACTGGGCCCCCCCACCCCGTCCCCCATACTTAGAAGAGTTCCTGGCTCTTCATAGATGTTCACTAAAGGAATGAGTTAAATACTCTAGTATTTGTCCTTTTTTTTTTTTTTAATGCTTCCAGGAGCCTCAATTAAACAGCCCCTCTGGCCATATTTGGTTGGGATATTGAACAAAAAACTTTGACTTTAGCCTAAAGTAGGTTATTATTTGTTTCTCATCTGTATCATCTTTCTTTTTAGGACACAAGTGTATATTCATTCATTTCTACAACAATTTTTTACTCTGCAGTATGCTATGCACAGTGCCAGGTGTCAGAGACACCATGCATTTTAGCAGGAGGAGGGGTATTCCTGGCATAGGGAAGAGCTCCGCAGGAGCACAGAGATGTGAGGTGCTTGTGGAGGTCTCAGAAAGCCACCTTCCTTTCCCTA
>NW_006770014.1:196767-215037 GCF_000442215.2 Lipotes vexillifer
CCACCCACATTCTTATGTCAGCAGCCTGGCAGTCACTAGAATCCATCCACTGCCCCTCATGCCCACTGCCACCACCCTGGATCACCATGTCTGCACCTTTCCTAATTGGCCATCTTTCCTTCCATCCTGCACCTCTTCTCCAGTCTATGCTCTCTAGAGTATCAAAGCCAATGGTGATTTGGACCTGCTTCCTCTGCTGCATCGCCTCCCTGTGTGCACTGCATGTGGCAGCAGTGCAGAAAAGTTTAGGGTCTGTGCATGCGCTTGGTTACTTCATGTCTCTGCGCCTCTGCCTTACTCGTTCCCCTGATTAGAAGCCCCTTTTCCATCCTTAACTGCATGGAAATCTCTCATTTCACTTTTTATAACCCAGCTTAAAGATTACTGCTTTACAGAGCTTTCCCTGCTGGCCGCCTCCTCCCTCCCGCACCCCCTTCCTCCCACCTCGTGAGTCCCTGCATTTGGACCTGTGTAGCAGGAGGCCTCTCATCAGCTCTCACTGGCTGGTACTGCCCATTGCCCATGAATCATACTCACTGAGACCCCAGTGCACTGAGTGTTTGTAGGTGGTGAGCATGGGCACTTCTGCTCTCATCCATTGATTTGTACGCTTAGGTAGTGTCATGTGTTTATCCCCAAATTTGTTTATTCCAGTTTGTACTTATTATAAATAAGATGATTATATATGGATGTGAAAGGAGAGAGAGTGATTTCTCTAAATCTAGGGAGGGTCCTTTGGAAAGCCACCAAAGCAAATTTAGTATATTAAAAGTAATAGTGGTTGAATTAAATGTAATGTGGTTGAGAAAGCTAAAAGGATCTCAGGGAGAATTATACAAAGTAAAAATTCTGCACTCAGATTGCTCTGCAAGCATCTTTACTTCCTTTTACCTTCTCAATCCTTGTTAGAGGAAACAACTCTGGAGATAGTGGATGGGGTTTATGTAAGGGAGTAGCCACCATTGATCAGATCCACACTCCAAGGAAGAGCTTTGGTCCTGCATTGAAAGGTTCATTCATTCATCATTCAGCAGACCTGACTGAGAACCTAATATATGGCAGGCACAATTATAGGAGACAGAGGTGACCAAAGACTGGAATGAATGTAGTTACCTATTTCAGGTTTATATAGGAAGGTCAAATGTGAGCATGTCATTGTGTACTGGCTTGACGCGTGTTCCCCCAAATTCGTGTCTACCTGGAGCCTCAGAATATGTCCTTATATGGAAATAGGACCTTTGCAGATGTAACTAGCTAAAGTGAGGGAATACTAGATTCGGGTGGGCCCTAAATTCTTTATGACTGGTGTCCTTCTAAGAAGGCCACGAGAGAGACAGACACAGAGACACAGAGAGGGAAGATGGCCACGTGAAGATGGAGGTGGAGATAAGAGTGATACAGCTACAAGCCAAGGAACTCCAGAGATTGCCATCAGCCACAAAAGCTAGGAAGAAGCATGGAACAGATTCTCCTTCGAAGCTTCCAGAAAAAACCAACTCTGCCAACACCTTGATTGGGACTTTCTGATCTCCGGAACTGTGAGACATTACGTTTCTGGTTTTAAGCCCCCCAGTCTGTGGTCATCTGTTATGGCAGCTCTAGGAAATGAATACCCATTTTTATATGATTCCATACCCTTTGATGAGCTGACAGCTGTCGCCTGGTCCTGGTCATGCCTCCACTCTCCACGTTTCACTCTGCTCTCATCACATCTCCTCCTCCAGTGGTTTTGTCCATAAAACTGTAAACTTGTGAATGATTGTTATGTCATTTTTAATATAATCAGAATTGTGGAAAGTTACCGAAAGGAAAAAATAAAGAGCAAATAAAGGGAAAGCAGTCATGTGCTTGTGAAATGGGGTGGATTTGGCGTTTGACAGCAGGGGAGGATGGAAATCAGTTCCTGTCCATTCCGCTTTCAGTGGCATAGGCATAGTCATGATAAATTTCCTTAGGTGATGTTTGTTCTCTGGCATTTTTTGGATCTTCTTGTATTAAGAAATCTCTGACTTAACACACAAAAGTGTAGACTGTTTGAATGAGAAAGGACACTTTTGTTTGGGAAAGGATGCAACAAAAACGTGTCTGCTCCTGTAAGTAGAATGTGATTTAGATTCCTGATTGTGGAGTGACCATACTTTATCCAGTTCTTGGAGGGTATGTCTTTAAAAAAAAATTATAGGGCATTATTAAGCAGCAGAATTATTTTTTTTCCTGTCACCATAAATGCACAGTGCCTCACTGATATAAATCCATCTTCTTGGATAATGTCAGAAACATAAATGGAGGGGTACGTACTGAAATTGACAAGATGTTTTAAATCACAAATGGTCAATAAGAGATTCTTTTCCAGTGTCTAGTCTCATTAAGAACATGCAAGCAACCACCAGTTCTCCTTCAGAACGGAATTTGTTTAACACTACTATTTATTTCAGCCTAAAAAATCTTATTTAGGATTTTGTTGAGGAATCAAGCAGTGATTTGAAGTTGAACTTGGCGTTTTAAAGCAGCCTGATGTGGTAGCTATTCTCTTTTGAGCATGCATGTGAACCTATGTGCTTAACATACTTATTTAGAGTAAGAGCACAGACAGGAATTGAACAGGATTGGATTATGTTAGTGTTTGTGTCCAATGACGTCTATACGTTTTTAATTTGGGGGGAGCACATAAACTTGTACTTCAGATGATTCTGGGGCTTGCAATGTTGTTACCATTCTGAAAGTAAGACTGATGTTAAATGGTGAGGACGACACACAAGATACACTTTTATTAGTGCTGCTAATGTAGTTTGTATCAATACATGTAGAAGCCAGTGTCCTCTGTGTTTTCTCTGTGAACATGGGTGATTAACCATACTGGAACATTTACTGTTCTCCGCGGGGAAGCTCAACAACTGCTTGTAATAAAGCTGATACTTGATTCTTTTTAAGTTGGTGATAGTGAACTGATTCCTTTTTGCTCACAGAAGGGCGCAAATCGAGTTTTCTTCTGAGGGAAGCAGCAAGAAGGAACCTTAATTCCTTTTGCAGGCGAGGCCAGATTCAGGCAGATAATTGCTCTCCCATCATGTTGGCAATTTGAGTTACCCATGTGTTTTTGAAAACATTATGAAATGAGAACTCATACGCTGCTAGTGGGAGTATAAATTGGTACAACCGTTCTGGAAGACAAGTTAGACATAAATTTTAAGCAAGAATTTTTTTAAAGTTTATATCCTATAATAGGATAAATTCCTAGGAACTGAATTACCTTAAGGAAATCAAATTTATTCATAAGCGTGTTCAACTGTTGTCGATAATAGTGCAAAATTGGAAGCTCCTAATTGGTCCAAAATAGGTGAATGATTAAATTATGGTACTAATATACATCCATTAAAAATGATGTCTTCAAAGAATATTTAATGACATTGGAAAATGCTTACAATATAATGGAAAATCAAAACCACAAAACAAATACATGTATTAAGATTCCATTTTTATGAATGTGGACATGTGTAGAAAAAAGAGTGGAAGGAAATAATAAATGCTAAGACAGTGATTCTGTCTGGGGTTGGGGGGTGGTCTTTATTGGTGATTTTAATAATTGTTTTATTGTTTTATATGATTATAATAATAAATTCTAAATGTTATTTAAATATATTTGAATGCATACTATGCGTGCATATCATGGTGAACTGCAGCCTACACCAGTGGAACAATAGTCATTTGTGTTCCTGGTTATCCTGTTGGGCATTCTAGAAGTTATCATTTGCCCACATCCCTTGGAGTAGTGGAGATCATTGCCCTGTTGTTCCATGCGAGATGTTTTCCTCTGTTGGTTTATGATATCCTGATCACTCTACCTAACCAGCCCAGTATGTGCAAATAACTGGGTTCTATAATATGAACAAAAGAAGAGATTTGCAAAGAGATTTCCAGATTAGCGTATTTCATGTTTCTCCTTCAGTCTGCTGCCAGCTTTTCAGTAATTAGCACCATCACTTGGAATTTAATTCTGAGGACATGAGTATAAGTTATACCAAGTATATTTGGCGGGTTCCTGTTAACATGGAGAGCTGATGATTTTGTTGTTGTTGAGTGCCAAAGTATAGAGATTAGATGGATCTGAACAGATACCAGTGAACTCTGAAGTGAGTCCAGAGGAGTTTCCATTGCCTTCATTTGCAGCCCTAGGAAGCCTGGTGGAACCATGTACTTTCTTTGCTGTGACTCCAGGAGTCCCTTGTTTTCTTCCCCCAGGCTGGCATAGTTGATAGGAGTTTGGGAGCCTTGTACTAAAGGTATAATATCATCACCCCGCTCTTCAGTAATCCCGGGAGCAGGGGGATACTGGAGGGGCAGAAGCAACAGCCTTCCTGTCTGTCCCTCAGCTCTTGGGTCTGGGCCATGGGCTGCAGTTTGCATTGTATCTTGGCGCCCCTAGTTGTTGTGCAAGATCCAGCCCCGTCCTAGATTGCGGTTAATTGGAAGTTTGTTGTACTTGGATTCTCCCATCCTGTCAAACGTCTTGCTGGCCTGACTCCTTGCTTTCCTAGTATGTATGCATTGTAAATGGATTTGTATTATAAACAAAGAATTGATGAAAATATAAAGTATAACTTTTTGCATCTAAAATTACCTGTTAGGGAAAATAAGATCCTTGAATGTCAGATTTGGCTTGATGCTGTCCGGCCAGCTGTGATTGGTTGGCTCTTTTGACACCTCTAACTGATGACTGCATCATCTCATTGTTCCATCCTACCTTTACCAGGACAGAGAACTTAACCACTTAAGATCCAAAGATTAAGGTAAAATAGGCAGGTTATACTGGAATACTGCTCAAAACAGAGTTTTGCTTAGTGTTTTAAAAACAGGTTATTTTTTGTTGGGAGTTGATACGGGAAATGGAAATGGATGAATGGGTACCACTACTGGTAAATTGACTGAAGTCTGTATCAGAAGGCATTGATTTTACGTGTGTGTGTGTGTGTGTGTGTGTGTGTGTGTGTGTGTGTGTGTGGTGGGGAGGTGTGTGTGTGTGTGTGTGTGTGTGGTGGGGAGAGCAGAGTGGCCTGGCTCTTTCTTTTTACTCTAAACACATCTCCATCTACCTGTTTTCCCCATACTTTATTTCCCCCTCTATTTCTTTATCCAGATTAGACTCATAATTTTAGGATCAGGAAGAAAAAATTTTCTTCAGCTTTTTTTTTTTTTTAATCATGAAAAAAATTCACAGGACAAAAGAGAAGTGGCCCCATCTCAACCCTGCTGGATTCAAACCTTGGTTTCCGATTGGTCAGATGGTTCCCATAGATTCAAGGGCAGGGGCCTCTGACTGGTGAGTGTGTAAAAATCCAAGGACAGCCTACTTCTCAGGGGGTGGATAATCTGAGTACAGCTAAGCTTCTAAGGCCTCATTGTCCTGAGGAAGTCCTTTGGGTGCATCAAGGAGCCTTTCTGTGTCCTTCGTGTGCTTGTAGTATGTGCTTCTATCTCCTGGGTTTTGTATTTTTGCCAGAAAAAGCATGAATTCCGATCACAGACCAACAAACACGTCTTAGATTATATTATGTTTTGATTGAAATGCAACATCGATGGTATTTGAGTGTTTTTAAAAATATGTTTATTTATTTATTTTGGCTGCATTGGGTCTTTGTTGCTGTGTGTGGGCTTTCTCTAGTTGCGGCGAGCGGGGGCTACTCTTCGTTGTGGTGCGCGGGCTTCTCATTGCGGTGGCTCCTCATTGCGTTGGCTTCTCTTGTTGCGGAGCACAGGCTCTAGGCATGCTGGCTTCAGTAGTTGTGGCACACGGGCTCAGTGGTTGTGGCTCATGGGCTCTAGAGCGCAGGATCAGTAGTTGTGGCACACGGGCTTAGTTGCTCCGCGGCATGTGGGATCTTCTCGGATCAGGGCTCGAACCCGTGTCCCCTGCATTGGCAGGCGAATTCTTAACCACTGTGCCACCAGGGAAGTACCGGTATTTGAGTTTTATCCTAAGTCGGTAACTCTATGGACTTGACTCTGAAATCTCAGTAAGCTGTGCAGTCTGAGTTTGGCATCTGATCTACCCATCGGTTTAAATAAATTGATCAGTG
Organism: Lipotes vexillifer; assembly: GCF_000442215.2. Classification (NCBI taxonomy): domain Eukaryota; kingdom Metazoa; phylum Chordata; class Mammalia; order Artiodactyla; family Lipotidae; genus Lipotes; species Lipotes vexillifer. The sequence continues at coordinate 202,842 of NW_006770014.1, forward strand.
AAAAGCGTTCAGAATGGACTTCCTCTGTGCAGGAGCATATGGCGCTCTTCCTTACACCCACAGAAAAGTAAGAATGTAGAAGGAGTCTAGCTCCATTTCCTTTTCTGCAAGTTGTCAGTATGTTGTGTTTTATAAGCCCATGATCACCTGTGTGAGTCGCTTAAGTTGCTAGAAACTTCTTCGGATGTTTAAAACAGAAACAATATATTATTAAAAGTAGAGTCTAGATGATGGGTAACAAAATTTGATCCATAGCTTCTTATTTTTTCCCCCCAAAAGGGAGATTTTTTTTTTCCCTTAAAGAATGATAACAATGTGGTTCTTACATAGGCCCAAAGGTACAGATTAAACATGGAGTAATTATTATTTATTTACATTGATCTAGATATTCAGTAGTGTGTATTGCATTAGTCTGGGTTCTCTGAGAAGCAGACGCCAAGGTGGGAAGAGAGGTATGAGATTTGTTGGGTGAAATACCTGTGAGGGAAAACAGGGAGACAATTGGATGAGGCTGGGAGAGCCATCAGATTAAAATGCACGTCTCACCCCTGAGATGGGAAAGGGAAGGAAGGAAGGGAGGTCTTGGACTGCAGTGCAGTTCTGAGCCTGTTTCAGCGAGTTCAAGCATGAGTCCTCGAGCTGGAATTCCCTGGCTGAGGAGCACCACGCCTGGTTTGGAGGGTGGAGCTACCCTGCTGTGCTCAGTCATTGGCTGGACGTAGCCTCAGGGAGGCGTGGGCTGAGTACCAGCAAGGTGGTGGAATCAGAGGATGCAGCTGCAGCCAGTCAGTTACGCACCCCCAGCAGCCAACCTGAGAGGTGCTTTCTCATGCCCACCACTTCTGTGAATAGACTCTAAATGCTTTGCTGAACATGTGCCTAATTATGGAATACATTAAATCTAACCCCAGAAAGAGGAAAACAAATGTTACATTTCTGTAGAGGCTGAGGGTCAGGCTAATTCCATGACATATTTCTTTTATGGATATATCAATTTTTTAGACCCTTTTAAAATGAAGTTGTGAATTAAATCAGATGTAGGAACTTGGTTTGCAAATTGCATGGTCACCAGAATGTGTGTCTCAAAACACAAAAAATGTGTGCCGGGCTTTGTGTAAAGAAGGCTGGGAGTTTAAGTCCTATTACTGATTCCTCAGGCTTACAATCTTACAGGGAAAAAAAAGCACAAAGAGGCTTTGAAAACAAAAACAGTCATGTTTGGCAACTACATTGAATATGATGCTTAGTGTAAGTTCCTTTCAAGAAAAACAGCTCTCGGCATCTGTTATACATTCTGGGTCAGAGGTCTTGTTGAATATCAAGAAGGTGAGCTGTGAAGTTATATATTTGTCTGTAAGACGAAATTGCTCTTATCGAAAGTTTTGATGTAATCCTTATTTCTAGGACCCAAACCTCGGTGTTCTGGAAGCAGTTATTTTTTTCACTATACAAGAGAGTGGTCAAAATTACTGTCAGCTGTGAGCATGTCTTGCTGCCCTAGAATGACCACTTTGGGGGCTCCCTTGTCTGCCACCCCCCACTTCTCCCCAGTCCTGGAGCAAGTCACCCCTCCCTTCCACAATCAGACAAATCACTTCTCCTTCTCTTCGCTTTATACAACATTAGGAATCTTGTTTCAAACGTTGGCCACTGGACTTTTACAAATAAGATATAAAGTTGGGTGTAGGTGTTAAGATGTCAAAGGGCATTTGTTGACACTTTCTTTAAAATAGTTTATCTTATTAGTTCATATTGACAGTTTAAAATATTACATGCTTATTATTTTAAAGAGATGGAAAATGGGAATGAGAACGAGAGGAATTAAAGAAAATGCACTCACAGAGAGGTGGCCGAGTGCAGTGGACACATCAGCCTTGGCCTAAAGATGGTTTGCGTCTGATCCCATCCTGCCACACCTGGGCGTGGCCTGAGCTCAGGGCACAGAGGCTGTGCGGCATCCTAGGTTTATCCTGTCATAGGACGTTGACCAAACCTCAGCTTTCTTTGTAAATGAGTCATCAGTCCATACGGGTCAGAGATAGCAAATTCAGTAAGAAGCTATGAGAATGGAGATCAGATAACCAGGCTAAACTTAGAAGGTTTGAAGGAAAGTAGGGTAGTCGGGAAGTGGGATTTTATCTCGTCTCACTGGGCAAGGATAGAACTATTAAAGGTACTAAGCTAGGCTAGATGATTGGAAAAACAGATGTCTTTTTTTAAATTAACTTTTTATTGGAGTATAGTTGATTTACAATATTGTGTTTGTTTCTGCCGTACAGCAAAGTGAGTTGGTTATACATACACATATATCCACTCGTTTTTAGATTTTATTCCCATATAGGTCATTACAGAGTATTGAATAGAGTTCCCTGTGCTATTCAGTAGGTTCTTATTAGTTATGTGTTCTACATATAGTAGTGTGTATATATCAAACCCAATCTCCCAATTTATCCCTCCCTCCCTTTCCCCCCTGGTAACCACAAGTTTGTTTTCTACCTCTGTGACTCTATTCTGTTTTGTAAATAGGTTCCTTTGTACCATTTTTTAGATTCCACATATAAGCGATATGATACTTGTCTTTGTCTGACTTACTTCACTCAGTATGATAATCTCTAGGTCCAACCACGTTGCTGCAAATGGCATTTTTCATTCTTTTTTATGGCTGAGTAATATTCCATTGTGTGTGTGTGTGTGTGTGTGTGTGTGTTGTGTGTATATATATATATATATATATATATATATATATATATATATATACACACACACTACATCTTCTTTATCCATTCCTCCATTGATGGACATTTAGGTTGCTTCCATGTCCTGGTTATTGTAAATAGTGCTGCAATGAACATTGAGGTGGATGTATCATTTCGAATTATGGTTTTCTCTGGATATATCCCCAGGAGTGGGATTGCTGGATCATATGGTAGCTCTATTTTTAGTTTTTTAAGCAACCTCCATCCTGTTCTCCATAGTGGCTGTACCAATTTACATTCCCACCAACAGTGTCAGAGGGTTCCCTTTTCTCCACACCCTTGCCAGCATTTACTGTTTGTAGATTTTTTTGATGATGGCCAGTCTAAACCGGTAGGAGGTGATACCTCATTGTACTTTTGATTTGCATTTCTCTAATAATTAGTGATGTTAAGCATCTTTTCACGTGCCTCTTGGCCATCTGTATGTCTTCTTTGGAGAGATGTGTATTTAGATCTTCTGCCCATTTTTTGACTGGGTTGTTTGTTGTTTTGATATTGAACTGCATGTGCTATTTGTATATTTTGGAGATTAATCCCTTGTCAGCTGCTTCGCTTGCAAATATTTTCTCCCATTCTGTGGGTTTTCTTTTTGTTTTATTGACGGTTTCCTTCACAGTGTAAAAGCTTTTAAGTTTAATTAGGTCCCATTTGTTTATTTTTACTTTCATTACTCTCAGAGGTGGATCAAAAAAGGTCTTGGTGCAGTTTATGTCAGAGAGTGTTCTGCCTGTGTTTCCAAGAGTTTTATAGTGTCTGGCCTTACATTTAGATCTTTAATCCATTTTGAGTTTATTTTTGTGCTTATTTTGTGTTTATTTTTATGGTGTTAGAGAATGTTCTCGTTTCGTTCTTTTACGTGTAGCTGTTCGGTTTTCAGGTGTCATTTTAATTGCAGCTTTATTGAGATATAATTCACATACAATGCAATTCACCCACTTAAAGTATACAATTCAGCAGGTTTTAACACATATGCAGAGTGAATTTACAGAGTGTAACCATTTCACCACAGTTAATTTTGCAACATTTTCATCACCCACCCAACCCAAAGAAACCTGTATGCATTAGCTATCACTCCTCATTTCCTCCCAGTTCCCCGAGACTTAGGCAACCAGCAATCCATTTCTCTGTGGATTTGCCTAGTCTAGATATTTCATATAAATGGAATCATACAATATGTGGCCATTTATGTCTGGCTGTTTTCACTTAGCATAGTGTTTTCAAGGTCTATCCATGTTGTAGCATGTATCAGTACTTTATTGTTTTTATTGCTGAATAATATCCTATTAGAGGGACAGATCACATTTTATTTATCCATTCATCAGTTGATGGACATTTGGGTTATTTCTTTTTGGGCTGTTATGAATAATGTTGCTCTGAACACGTATGTACAAGTTTTTGTGTAGACATGGTTTATTTCTCATGGGTATATACCTAGGAGTGGAATTGCTTGGTCATGTGGTATTTCTATGTTTAACGTTTTGAGGAACTGCCAGACTGTTTCTCAGGTAACTGCACCATTTAATATTCCCACCAGTAATGTGTGAGTGTTCCAATTCTCCACCTTGTGGCCAAAACAATCTGTTTTTTTGATTCCGGTCATCCTAGCGCTTGTGAAGTTGTATCGCATTGTGGTTTTGATTTGCATTTCTCTGATGGTTGATTACTACTGAGCATCTTTTCATGTGCCTATTCACCATTTGTATATCTTTTTTTAATATAAATGTCCATTCAGATCCTTTGGCCATTTTTAAATTGTTACTTTTGTCTTTTTATTATTGAGTTGGAAGTGTTCTTTATGTAGTCTAGTACGAGTTCCTTAGCAGATATATGATTTGCACATATTTTCATGCATTCTGTGAATTTCACTTTCTTGATTGTGTGTGTCCTTTGAAGCACAAAATTTTAAGTTTTAATGATATCCATTTAATCTGTCTTTTCCTTTTGTTGCTTGTGCTTTTGGTGTTACATCTAAGAAGTCATCGCCAAATCTAAGGTCATGAACATTTATGCCTGTGTTTTCTTCTAAGAGTTTTATAGTTTAGCTCTTACATTTAGGTCTTTGAACCATTTTTAGGTACTTTTTGTATGCTTTTTATGTGGATATCTAGTTGTCCCATCACTATTTGTTGAAAAGACTATTGCTTCCATTGAATTATCTTTCTGTGTGTGTGTGATTTTTTTTTTAACATCTTCATTGCAGTATAATTGCTTTACAATGTTGTGTTAGTTTCTGCTGTATAACAAAGTGAATCAGCTATATGTATACATACATATGGGGATATAGGTATACACTGAATTATCTTGACATGCTTATTGACATGGGTGTCACTTCTTAGGCTTGTATTTGATGGCTTTTTTCAAAATAAGACTGGTGCTATTTTTGGTCACTAAATGGTTTATTTACAGGTAGCTACATTTTACAAATGTATCTTTTACTATGTGTGAATGAAAGAATTGCCTTTAAATAGAACAAAGCATGTTAGAGCATATTAGCATGAAGAAGCCAAAATATATATCCATCCAGGTGGAACCAGGGCACTGGATTAGGTCACCTCCCAAACCAGCGCTGCTTACATTTAAATGTGCATTTGAATTCCGTGGAGATCTTGTTAAAATGCAGGTTCTCATTTTCTGGGTTGGGAATGGAGTGTGAGAGTCTATGTTTCTGACAAGCTCCAGGCGATGCTGGCAGGGCTGGTCCTAGAACTTAGCTTTGAGTGAACACAAGAGGGAGTTTCTCCGGTGATCTTCTTGTTCCCTGTTGCCTATCTACTTAGTTAAAGTGATTTGGAAGGGAAAAAAAATTGTTTGAATTCTGTGTTTTTGTATTTTATTTCATAGTCTTCAAGATGAAACACTACCATGCCCAGAAATGGAATAAATGTTTTCTCCAGTGGCTGTCCTGCCAATCTTGATTGTTTTCTATCTTCCTTTTAGGCCTTTGATGATTGTCACTCAGAAGATCACAACCTTGGCATTCCAAGTTCACGACGGTGAGAAAAACAGCCCTCCTTTTGGTTCTAAGAGTGAGCCTGACCTTCAGAGCTCTTCTTTTCTACTGTATACACAGTCCAAAGGTTAGACAAGGGCTGGCTGTATCTTGTAAAAGAATTTGCAGCCCACTTTAATCATAGCTTTTTACTTTCCCAGCTATTATTTACCATTTCCCTGCTGAATCCGTAGTCTCGGCTAAAATGTTTGTATTGAGAATGGTGGGTTTTCTGTTTAGTTTTACAGTGTTTTAAATTTAAGTTAATGTATGGTGCTCTCTGCCCTTCATTTCCAAGTCCATTCAGAAGAAATGGAACCCTTTTTCTTTCTGAGAAGCTCATGAGGTAATAAAATGTTAAACAGCATTGGCTAGTTAACCATTTTGGGGGGGTGCGGGGGCTTGGAAAATTATCTAATGAGATTAGCCCAACCCTATAAAAAGCTGGGAAGAAAAAGAATCTTTTCTTTATATAAAACTGAACATTTTCTTCGCTCAGGCCCTTCCTGATAATGGCCAGAAAGTGTGATTATTTCCACTGTTAATACTGGGTTCCAGGAAAGGAGGATGGTCCTTCCATCCATGTGGAAGGTTTCAATATGGGCTTAAGAGATGCCAGATGCAATTAGTAAAGGTATCTTTTGCGGATTTGTACGGCTCTGGCAAATGCGTTGTGACTGTTGAAACTTCTTTATGTGTTGACGGGTTGGGAAGATTTAGTCTCTGCTAGCGAGTCTTCCTGTTTTCCCTTACAGCTGGGGAGCTGATTTAATTTCGTTTTGACCCTGTTTATTCCTAGTTCATACTTGGTGATTTAGTCATTCTCTAGAGAACTGAGTAATTTTATTCTGAGGATGGAGTCTTTCTAGGGTGAGCAAATGTCCTGGTTTGCCCAGAACCCAGAGGTTTCCCAGGATATGAGATTTTTAGTGCCCACATTGGCAAAGTCCTGGGCAAAATGGGGCGAGTTGGTCAATATTTTTGTACCTGAAAAACATTTGGTAGTTGTTATAGACTCGCATTAGCACCGTAAGTCAATAGCTAAAATCAATTTTAATTCCTGGGATTGCCAGAGCTGTACTATTTGATGAGATCTTAGAAAAAAGTGTGATTTTTTTTTTTTTTTAATTAACATTGCTTCTTGGTTTTGTTTTGTTTTTAATACACAGGATTTTTGCCTAAATTTACTTTTTAAAGCATTCTCAGTTCACCCTGTTTTTTGGAACATCCCTTACATGCAGAAAAAAAAAAAAACTTTTTTTTTTTTCTTGTGTGTGGGAGGAACAAGTAAATTCCAGAAACACTCTGCCTTCTCTTAGGCATGTTTTTGAGTTGCCTTGATGGTCGGTAACCCTAATCAGTCTTAGCTGAATATACAGTTTTAAAGTCGACTTCTCCTGCTCTTAAGATGACAGTTCGGTTTCCTTGACTATTAGTTAACATACAGATTTTATAGGAAGCACAAATGTGATTTGGTTGGGAGTTTTTCTGGCATGGATGAGTTTTAAAAGAAGAAAAACCTCTTGATAATTCTTTTGTGTTTTCCGTGCATTCAGGGTTACGTTTCCTGTTTTTTTGGAAGAGGAAAGTCCCCTATTCCTTTCCCCATCCATTCCATTGCATTCCCAGCTTATACCAGGTATCTGCACCCAGCATAATCGGGAAGGCAGTTAAGGAGGCGTAGGCTGCAAAGGCAGGCTTATGTCTCTCATGGAGCAATGAAAACGTATGCAGCGTGGTAAGGAGTGTATGAGGTGTGAAGGGTTCTCTGGGGTCCATGTTCATACTGTGTGAATTAAATCGGGGTAACCCCTGAATTCTCCCCTCTTCATAAGAACCTATAGAGACTTTCCTCCTCACACGTGTCCTTATAGGCAGCCCTTTGATCCATTGAAAAAAATGGAGAACAGGGACTGTTTATGATTGATGAAACAAAAACGAATCACTTCTTTCAAATGAGTTTTTATTAAGCCTCTTTAAGGATTTAGTTATCTACTTCACTTAAAACATCTTATTTCTCCATATTTCTTTTCATAGGATTAGGTCGAAAGGCTGAAGATCTTTCCACTGAGCAACGTCGGCTTGCTGTAAAGTAAGTTTGACGATATATTCTTGAGCCCCTTGGGTATCAGTATCCAGAGATCTTCCTTAATGTTGTTTATTGAATGAATCTGCTATTGATGGACAACTTGGGTTGTCTACCAGTCTTTGGCTCTTATAAATGGTAAGCCATGATAACCTTGTCCATAGGTCATTTTAAATGGGTTTGGGTATAGCTGTGGGATAGATTCCCAGAACTGAGAGTGCTAGATCAAAGGGTAAGTGGCTCTGTATTTTGTTAGTTTTACAGGATTCTCCTTCAGTGGGGTTGTTCTCTTTATTCCAAAATTATTTTTATTGGGCATGTGTCTGAGGGTTGTCAAGAAACAGTTAATTATCAGTGCCTATCAGTATGATTATGCTGGCATGAAAAAAGATAGGAAGTGGGGTTGGAGAGATAAATATGGGCTGGAGAATAGGATGAAGGAGGAAGCTGAAAGCTGAAGGTGGACTTCGGCCAGTGTTGATGTGTAGTAGAAAGGGGATGGGTATCGGAGAGGAAGGGAGGCCGTCTAAAGTAGGAGAATAACACTGACAGAGGAGCAGAAATGGCTTATGGGGTAGCACATGGGGGAGAGTGGTGCAGCCATGGTGGAGGGTTCCTACCAGAGAGTAGCGGGAAATAACTGGGATATGTAAGAGAGTGTCCCAGCTTCATTCCTTCATTAAGAAATTGGGACTTGGAAGCAACGTAGGAAGTTATCATTGGAAGAGTCTAATGAACCAAGTTCTTTGCTAAGCATCACGGGGGTGTAAATGCTATAGGGCACAATTCCAGTGACTGGTTAGCAATGGCATTTGAGGAAGCCTTTCCCCACAATTCTGTCCTACTTGAAGAGCATATGCCCTTTAAAAGGCCCTTAAAACACTAGACAGAACTGGTCTCTGGAAAATTTTTTCCTGCCACTACCCTTGTCTGTTGTCCAGGACCTCGTGCCTGGATGCCAAAGCAGACAAGAGGCTGTTACAGTGGTAGTTTGTGTGGCCTCAAGTGGAAACCGGTTCTACCCATCATTTGTTTTGTATTTATTTTGGCAGTTGGGAGGGAGTTTTCCCATTTCAAAGCATCTCAACCAACTCACGTTAGGTCGGGTTCCCACCCTGCCTTATGTTTAGTACCTTCATTTTCTCTGGTAGACAGACAGCCAAGGTTGTTGAGAAAGGACATTTCCCAGCCTCAGGGTTGCCTTTGGCCCACTCCTGGCCCTCCGCGTTTATAGCTGTGGGTGGCCAGCAGAGGGCGCCACGGAGTGCTGTTCCTTGTCTGCGCCACCCACCTCAATAACTTCCTTTCAACTAGATTTCTCCTTAGACGGATTTTTAAAGAACCAGAACAAGGAAAGATCATGCGGCGTTTAACAACCCACAGAGACCACACCTGTGTTTTCGATCGGCATATTTGCAAATATGAACGAAAAATCAAAGACTGAAGTCTCTTCAACTTTTTACTTTATTTTCGCAGAGCAAAACCCTCCTTTTTGGAATATGTAAGCTACCTTCTCAACTTCATGAGTGTCATAGCGGGCCCTTGTAACAATTTCAAGGAGTATATAGCCTTCATTGAGGGGAGACATACACACATGAAGTTGCTGGAAGTGAACTGGAAGGAAAAAGGCTTCCACAGCCTGCCAGAACCTTCTCCCACTGTAAGTTTTTAGTGCCAGGTATTTACCCAGAGGTCCAGAAAATGAGCTTTGCTGCCAGGGCTGACTGTCACTTTTGATTGTTCTAATTAAAAAGCCAAACAGTTTACCAGAAATCTTGGCTGGTAACTTTTTCCCCCTGTTTGTTTGAAATATCAATATTGGTATTTATTTGCAGTAGTTCTCTGTGTTGGAGCAACAGATGTTTATTTCACAGAGAAGCTCACTGGCTGGGAATATTGAAGCAATTAACCCATTTGCCAACCAGCCAATATTTAGCGCCTACAATGTGCCTATGACTGTACTTGTTAACACATTCAAATTTATGAGTGTTTTCTCTTTATGAATAGAAATTCATAGACAGCCAAAAGATACTATGTCATAAATGGTGGAGGAGGAAAGACTGGGACCAGAATAAATGTGCTTTTTATTGCAGATCCTGCTTTTATGGCAAGGGAAACCAGTTTTACACTGGCATGCCTGTAGTTTGGTCATATTGACTTTGAGAGAGTTTAGGTGGTTTTTTTAAACAATATTTAAATTTTAATCTGAAGTGTATTAACCTCAAATTAGTCAACATGCGCTTAATTCATTGAACTTTACAAATATGCTGAATTTATCCAGATCAAATATCCTATATTTAAGGGAAATCTGTAATTAATTGAAGGGATGGGGAACATTGGAAAGGGAGAAATTGAGGGTAATTTAAATATTTTTAAAGTGCCACCATCAGGCAACATTAAGTATTTGAAAATTTAAGTGATTGATTAATAAAGCATGCCTTTTGGGGGAGTTTTGACACATTTGGGTCCTCTGCACTTTATGATTACTAAGATGTCTCAGCCCCAGCGGCTTTATTGACATAATCTAGGAGTGAGGTCACCGTGGCTGGGAGACATCAAAGTAACCACAGGTGTTTCTAGGGAGTATCTGTCACAGGAGTGCTGCGTTTCACATACTTGAATTTGGAAAATAACATTATTAGAGAGTCTTCACATCACCCTCCAAGGAGACACTCGCGTTTTTTTTGTGCACAGAGAACATGAAGCGGTAAGGTTGCATTTTGGCTAAGGACACATGGATGGGAGGGACTGGTGCACACAAGCTGCTGGCCCCTCAGCGGTGTCATCATAGTTAAGCGTGGTGTGCACTTAACGGGGAGCCCAGCACTGCTTTCAGTCCCTTGTAAATATTCAAGCGCTGAAACCCCAAGCCACCCTCTAGGGGAGGTGCTACTGCTATCCCTATGTTACAAGTAAAAGAAGTTTGTTTTTATAAAGTTGGGAAATATAATTCTGTTGATGTTTGGAATGTCAGGGGGACCAGCCAAAACGATTCCATCCAGAGGAATTTAAAACCTCTGTATAGCTTAACCCCAGAGCAGACTACATGTAAACCAACCAGAAAGGTTTTCTAAAGCTTTCTACTACCTGCCCACGTCCTGACTCAGACATATAATCATGTGCACATAATCCTTCCCAACTAAGCCTCTGTGCTCCTTGCTGGCGATTCAAACCCATTTCCTTGGCTCTGCTGGCTGCAGGACCACAAGGCCAATGGTTCTTTCTTTCTGATGGAAGATCGCCACCCTGTAATGTTACTGATTTCTCTTATGTTTTGGGTAATAAAACCACCTGCCCTTTGTTGGTAGAATGTGCTGGTAAAACTTGTCTCTTGTTTTAGATCCATCCACCTCAGGTGTCAGAGGTGTATTCTGCATCTAAATATAGCGCATAATGCCCATCATCCAATACATGCCCTGAGGAAGAATGCCTTTTGCCACTCCTTCTAGAGAATATTGCCAAAGCAGCTTTGAAATGGCTTTGTTCTCAATGTGCCTTTGCTGAAATTGTTTTCCTCATACCAGTGTCTTCTGAATAGTTACCTCATTTTTCCCCCCATTTTCAGGGAGCCGTGATACACAAATTGTGCATGACCTTGGTGTCTCTCCTTTTGTTTTTGACGCTTACGAAGACCTTCCCTGTCACCTGCCTGGTTGACGACTGGTTTGTTCATAAAGCAAACTTTCTGACCCGACTCTGCTACTTATATGTTGTCATGCAAGCCTCGAAGCCCAAGTATTACTTTGCCTGGACGTTAGGTGAGTTTGTTGGAGGGTGCTAAATGAATGAGGGAAAAATGATACTCCTTGGATGGCTTGGCCAGAGCAGCATTTGGATCAGCTAATCTAAAAAAAGTCCAATGCGTGATGGAAGGCAGTTGAGCCAGGGTCACTTTCTACCTTCCAGAGTAACCGTCTTCTTTCCCGCCGCCCATAAACTCAATTATCTGTGATAAGGAGGAAAGAAATCCTGGCTGTTGTTATTAACAGACGTCAAAACCTGGAAGCTGCTTCTTCTACCAATCAAACTTGGAAAGTTAGGGGAAAATTCCAGAATGATCTGGCTTTTTCTGGTAATTTTTCTGGCTTGTCCGTAATACAGGATATACACTGACTTAATTTTATCAACACATGTGCTCATTTAGGTTACACTTCTTCTTTAAGAGATTGTTGGTTGGGCCTCCCTGGTGGCGCAGTGGTTGAGAGTCCGCCTGCCGATGCAGGGGACGCGGGTTCGTGCCCCGGTCCGGGAGGATCCCACATGCCGCGGAGCGGCTGAGCCCGTGAGCCATGGCCGCTGAGCCTGCGCGTCCGGAGCCTGTGCTCCGCAGCGGGAGAGGCCACAACACTGAGAGGCCCGCGTACC
>NW_006770014.1:215126-236054 GCF_000442215.2 Lipotes vexillifer
AAAAAAAAAAAAAAAAAAAAGAAAAGTAATTGTTGGTTAAGCTTTATGCCTTAGAAAGAAACTGATTTCAAGTGACTTTTTTTTTTAAAGGTAGAAAGTTCAACTTAATTTGGTATTATCACACTTTTTTTTTCCCTGTGAGATAACTTTAGTCAATATTAAGCTTCATCTCTTTCCTTTTAAATAATTTTAGACCAGAAAAGTTGCAACCTTTGCTAAAGTGAGCAATAAATCTTCTGTTTACTTACCAAGAATGGTAAAGTATTTTGATAAGGCATGGTAACCGTATCTATTTCACATTTGGAACCCTTTCAGGAATGGAAGTTTAACACCTTAGCTGCCAGTGACCTGGGGCTTGATGTCAGGGAACAGTGACTTGGTCTATGAAGCCAAATAGATTATTAAACTCAGTTCCTAGTGCTTAGTCCATATTTCATAAGGGCACAGCACTTAATTGAGTTTTCCTCTCTCATTTCATGCTCCAAGTTTATAGCCCCCGAATCAAGTTCGTAGCTACTGTTTTCATTTATTATTTTTATTATGGTAAAATATACATAATGTAAAAGTTTCCATTTTAACCATCTTTAGTGTACAATTTAATGGCATTAAGTTCATTCACAGTGTTGTGCAGCCATCGTCACCACCATCCATCTCCGGAACTTTTCCTGAAACAGAAACTCTGTCCATTAAACAAAGCAATAACCCCCCATTCCTCTTTCTTCCCTGCTCCTGGTCCAAATTATTTTTAAAGGTCACAATGTTCAGAGACAACTTCAGTCTAGTGCAGTATTTATGTTACGCTTGACCAGAGAGAGACTTCAGAGCTTTTACAAAATTTGCCACGGGGGAAATTTTGTTTCTGGTCCCATTCAGTCTAATTCAAGGAGTTTTTTGTGGAGTACCAGTCTGTGTGCTATGAGGAACTCAAAGGTGAGTAAGATAGCTCAGCCCTCAAGACCGTTACAGTCTGTGAGGACGCAGACGCGTACACCAAACAGGCAATACGTGTCAAGAGCTGCCCCAGTAGTAGGATTACAGAGGGGATGATGTATATGGACTGGTCCTTGGGGAGGGCTTCCAGAGTCTCCTTGTATCTGATTCCTTTTTCTGCAGATGCTTTATTATTGAAAAATAATTTCCTTCGTAGGTAGGCATTAGGCTTACTATGGATGGAATACTGGGCATATTTTTCTATGTGAAGTAGAGTTTTCGCTTTGCTCCAACCTTGAGAGAGAGAGGGAGTGTGTGTGTGTGAGAGTGTGTGAGTGTGTGAGCATGTGTGTGTGAGTGTGTGTGAGTGTGTTGTGTGTGTGTGCGCGTGTGTTGTGTGCGAGAGTGTGTGTGTGTGTGTGTGTGTGTGTGTGTGTGTGTGTGTAATAGAATCTCACTCCTTTCCTAACTTCTACTTCTTCACTTTTCCTCCTTTTCTTTTCCCCTGTCCCTCCCCTTCCCGCTGCCATATTCTGTATCCCAGGGCTTATGGGCTGGCTTCTGGAGTAAAGCAGCTCCTGATTTAAGGAGGAAAGAAAGGCCATGCCGTAGTCTCATAGGGAAAGTCTAACACAAGGTGGGTTGTGCTGGCGGGGACCTGGGTGGGGAGGGGCTTACAGGGCACAGGGGTGTCTGCCGTCAGTCTGCTCGTTGCGGAGTGACCCCAGATATTTGGAATAGAGGAGTGACCCTTTCCATGGACAGCTTTCTCTGTGGACTTACCTCTCTCTGTTCTCCCCCACTGCCCTTTCTTTATTGTTTCTCGTGGCTTCTGTAGAAACACTTCATTACTTTGGCCTCAATTTGAAATTTACTGTAGGTTAGATTGCATGGGCTGGTCTGAAATTAAGCTTTGTATTATTTATGAGTAAAGAAGCAATGAATAGTGTAACAGGGAATGTTTAAACTGCTTAACTGAATAATTGTTTTATCCAGCTCCTTCAAACACCATTTACATATAATTGATAAACTAATAAGACATGATTATAAATTTAATCCTTAAAGCTGGCCTCTTGATGAATCTCAGCTGAGTTGCACTGTGTACGCCTAATTCTAGTTACCGTTTCTGTTGAAAGAGTACAGCTCTTTTCTTTGGACTTAGCATAGGAGGCTGGTTGGTTGTTTTTCTTCCTCTAATTAGTACTAACTAGTGAGACTCAATTTTAGCCCAGGCTGTGTTCTAAAGATCACAGATTCCAAAATATGGGTGTCTAAATGAGTTTATCTTCAGTCATATGTTAGAGCCGTGTACAATGCAAGTGAAGCCAGTTTTAGACTGGTGAAATTAGAACCTCTAACTGCTCTAAAGCAAAAACCAGTCTTGGATACGGGGTAGCAGAATGCGCTCATGGGAGCGGGGAATTCTGACCTCGTCTAAATGCAGCAGTTCGGAGAGTCACCACTTCTGGTTGTCACATTTATCTTTCAGACGACTCCTAGCCACCCAGGCTGTGGAACCAGAGTTCTAGTATTCAGATTCTGGCACTGTTTAACATTAAGATCACTCAGGTGGTAACATTACTAAGCTTTAGTCTTCTTAATAGCAAGATGGGGGTGGTAATAATAATGGTGGCAGCTAACCATTCTTGAGTGCTGACTTGGGCCAGGCCCTGTGTTATGCACTCTACATATATTCAATTTGGTTTAATCCTTTCAACATCCCTTTAAAATGGGTACTGTTATTACATCCATTTTCTACTCAGGGGAATAGGTTTCTAGAAGTTAGACAACTCTCCCAAGGCTGTGAATTGATCCTGTTCCCAAGGGGAGAAGGGAACCCAGGAGAGCTGTCATTCCCACCCTGAACCACCACCTTGCTCACAGTGGTATGATTAAATGAGAAATGTCTGTGGAATGCTTTACAGAATCCTGGGAAAATAGTAAGGACCACAAAACAAGTCATTCTTCTTTTTTTTTTTTTTTTTTTTTTTTTTGATCTGAGGCTGGAGATGGGAGAGGGAATTCCTGGGTTGCTATGCTGGTCCCAGCATGGTCAGCCTAGCCCTGTTTTTAGTTGTCAGCACAACCCTCAAGGGCTTGTGCTCTCCTGGTTTAGTTTATTTCTGTCATTCACAGTTTGTGCCCACACATTTTAAAACTCTTGGTTTCTTAACTGGTACACTCTGCCTTTGTTCTTCTTTTTCTTTTCCACGGAGTTTCCCTCCAGTCGGCTTGGGAGAAAGACATATTAGGACTCAGTACTTTTCCTCCTTTCTTCTAAAAGAAACCAGATCATTTTACAGTGAGGCTAAGCATAAGATAAGCGATATTAAATCATCAACGATGCCAAAAGGAAAGGAGGCATACGTAGAGCGGGTGATTTTCCTTCAGAAGTCTAGCTTGAGTTGGACCTGAACTCCCACAGAAATGGAATGAACAGAACTAGCGAAGGAAAGGTTTCTCTGAGCTCTCCCCCAGATCTCAGACTTTAAAATTTCATTAGTTTATTTTTCTTAGGAAAATATTCTAACAGACTGAACTTGAAAGAATATAAGAGAAAAAATTAGCCTCTCGGCTATCATAATACAACTGTGTTGATTTCATCAGATCTCTTTTTGAGTGTAAAAAATTTCATTAAGGAATTGAGTAGAACTGAAATACAGCAGGGGGACATTTTCATAGCGTTCAGTGAAGTGACATAACGATGGACACAGGAGCTTTTGGACTGACTTTGTGGGTAGGGTGGCTTTGGTCATTGTGTCCACATGTGGCCTCTATGGCAGCTGGTCCCAAATTCACATCTCTAGAACCGTTCTTTTTCTTAGGTTCTAAAGTTTTCTAACTGTATCTTAACTGCCCCAACTGATATCCCACTGGCATGTCATGCTTAACATGTCCAGAACAAGCTCCAATTTCTCTTTCAGAGCTGGTTCTCCTCCTGATATAATGATATCAGCCTGTGTCCCTCCATCTTTAATGACAGCTCTTGGACGGAGTCCCCTATATCTTCTGGTCTCTGAGCTTATATGTATTTTCACCTTTTTCCCTTTCTCCCCTTATATCCAGTTGGTCACTAAATCTTCCTGTTTGTTTTGCTTCTTCATTTCTCTTTTTTTCATTTTGCATTCTGTGAGCATCTAGCACCTTCCTTCTTACTTAGCAGGTGCTCACTAAATGCTAGTGAATGAATAAAAATGAATAAAAGTTGAGGTCACCCAGGAGCCCAAACTGATTCATAATGGTACCAGGTCCTTTAAATTTATTCTGGTTTCTTTTCCAAGGAAACTCTCTCTCTTCATCTTAAAGCTAGACAGACATTTAGTATCTTTTAAAGCAGCAATGTGACTTTTGTTCCACATCCTAATGTGTTGTTTTAAAAACCGTAGCTGATGCAGTGAATAACGCAGCTGGCTTTGGGTTCAGCGGAGTGGATAAGAGTGGAAATTTCTGTTGGGATCTGCTTTCTAACCTAAACATCTGGAAAATTGAGGTGAGTTTATCACGCTTTTGAATCAAGCTGCCATTGTGAATAAAGCAGATGGTTTGCTGTGAGTGTGGTATCCATAGAAGTTTATCATCAGTGTACAAGGAAAAGCTGCTATCAGGAAATGCTGGCTCCAGCAGGCTCGGGGACATTTTGTATCTTGGAACTTCTTTCCTTTTTTTTTTTTTTCTTTTCTTTTAAGGTGCCTACTTTCTTGGCAGTATTAATGGTTCAAGTAATAACAACACACGAAAAATCTGAAAAGGAGCCAGGAAAATCTTTTTGTTGCTTACATTCCTGTTCTATCAACTAGAAAGTACAGATATCATTTTCTCTTGTTCACATTCTCCTTTCCTCAGTCAAGGGTACAGACTAGCCGTTGTATTTAGATTTCAATATTGCCAGTGTTCTTGGTGGTTCCTTTGGAAACATTTATAATGCGTTCGCTTTTAAGAATTGTAATTGGTGCACAGCTTTTAGGCCACTAGAATTAGTCTGGTTTTTCTTTTTCACTGGCTTTGTTCTTGGACCACAGTTCTGGATATGTTTCCATCTCTAGAGGTCGTCTCTCTGGGGCCCCATCCTTCTTGGTTCCCTTGGCATTGTCATCCCTCGGAGTTGAAAGGAATGCCAAGTCTTGGGCTCTTTTCCTCCTGGTAGCTGGTTGGGAGGAAGGGCATGATTCTCAACATACCAAAGTGTTGGTTCTCCAGCCAGGTGCCTCATGGTTGCTGGTGGTTGATTTTCCACCTGCCACAGGGCAGGCAGAGTGCCACTGGAGAATTTGGGCAGAAAGGGGATGCCATATAGGGCAGGAAACCCGGGATGTGGAGACTGACCACCTGCCACCCACATTTGGTGGAAACTAGGCCATCAGGGGACCTGTGTTCTGGGTAAAGGGCTGAGTTATGTATTTATTATAAAAGAAAACCAGAAGGCGAAAGTTTGTATTTCCAATAAAGTTGATATAGAGCGAGGAGCTAAAGGATACCAAGGAAGTCCGACTTACTTAAGGCACCTTGAAGCTGTGTGTATAGCATTTTATCAGCCATAGAAGGTGTCTAAATGGATAAATAAAACTCCGTAGGGTTTGGACATTAAAAACTCATAGTACAAAAGTCTGTCTGTCCGTCCATCATTGGTCTGATGTCTCTCTCCCTTCCTTCCTTCCTTCCTTCCAAACATATTACACTAGGCCAGTGTGTGGCCTAAGATCTTCTTACAGTTGAAACAGAAACCAGTGACATTTGCACTTTTCAACTTCGTTAGGAATTCTGGTTCTTAAATGTTTGCTTCATGCTTTCTACCACCAGCCTTTATTAAGTCTTTTTTTCTTCTTTTTTCTTTTGAATGAGAAAACCCAGTTGATGACTTATTTTGGAATCTCACTTTCTCAATGGTTGATTTACCTGCATCATTGCCAGTTGGGTGATATCTGTTTTCTTTTCTGTATTGTGACTCCTTCCTGCATAAAATCTCCTTACTATTCTAGATACAACTGGAAGCATTTGAACCTGTGCTATTTGTAGAATAACTTCACCAGACTGACCTGGTTTACAGATGGCCACAGGATGAAAAGATGACAATTAAGTTCAAGCTGTCTCCGTAAAGGCGCTAAATTCACATGATGAAACTTTTCCGGCGGCAAATCCCATTTTAGAGTATTTAGTTTTAAAATTCAGATGACTTAAATTTTGTGTTTCACCAGAATGGAAGGAAAACCTACAAAACATTCCTTCAGTCGTCCTATAATTTGAAAATAGATTGAGAAAAACTGAGACTTTGTGAGCCAAGTTTTAGTCGCAAAGTAAATCTTATAAACCCCCGAAAATTTGACTGTGTGCGATGGAACAGCGGATCTGCTCCTGAGTCAGTACTCACTGTTGAAATAGCACGTCTAATCTGCCGCCAGGGAAATTCTGGGGAGGACTTTCCATTTCTTGGGGTATTGTTAAAGCTAATGATAGGTGTTATTTTCTCCTTTCTAGACTGCCACAAGTTTCAAAATGTACTTAGAAAACTGGAATATTCAGACAGCTACTTGGCTAAAGCGGTAAGGAAACCAAAAACGACCTCATTACTCATGGCACTGGGATATGTTTAGATGGGTGTCATTAGATGAACAGCGATAGTCTGCCAGTGGTAACCTCATCTGACACTTGTGTTTGGTATTAACATCTATGCTGTGTAAATGAAAAAGTAGAAATACAGTAATTTGAGAAGGTCACAATGTAGCATATTTATTTTACTGTACCAAATGCTTCATACTGCCATTACTGTGTACCAGGTACTCATTTAATCCTCATAAAGATCCCATGAAGTGTTGGTAATTATTATCCCCATTTTACAGATGGGGAAAGTGAGGCACAGAGGGGTTATGTAACTTGCCCAAAGTCACACAGCTAATGAGCAATAGATATGAGCCCATATCTCATAGATAATAGATATGAGTATCTCTCCAGAGCCAGGCTCTTAAGCTCTATGATGTGCTGCCTCTTATCTAGAGGAGAGCCTACTGCTCAGATGTCATGGAGGGTCAGTGTCAGCATCAGATCACTGAAGATTGCTGTGTTTATTTTATCCCCCGTATCGAAAGCTTTATGGTGCCCCAAATGCTTATGCTTTTCAACTTTGTATTTTTGTTGTTTCTCTGTCCTTTTATTTTTCTACACATTGCAAAATTAGAAACATTAGTTATTGTGGAACTAATGATATGCTATCCTTGAAGTGGCAAACTTGAGCTCGTGAATATTCCTATCACATGAGTGCGGGGAGAGTATAAAAATATTAAGCTGTTGATTCTGCTGTTTTTGATAAGTAGCATTTTTCATCAGTTAAAACATCGGGGTAAAAGAAGAGACAATGTATAATAATTCCAGCAAAGTAAACTCATGCAACTACTCTGAACACGCAGTTTTTGAAAATTTGCCCTTAATGTTATTGCTGTTCATTTTGCAAGTCATTTTAGCATAAACCTCTTTCTGTATATTGAATAATCCCAACGTATGGAGAGTCCTACAGTCTCCACTAGGAGTTTGTTCTACATAAGCATTTTTTGTGTGACTGAACATACATGTGGGCACATAAAAAAATGAAAAAAAACTATTTAAAATTCATTTTAGAAAATGGAATATTTCATTCATACAAAAAGATACAGAGGGTAAGAAACAAATACCCATGCAAACTACCTCTCATTTCAAAAAGAAACATTACAAATGGAGTCCCAGCCTGTGTTTCTTTCCTCAAATGCATTCCCTTTCTTCCTATGAAGAGAGAGCCATAGTCCTTAGTTTGGGTTTAACTTGGTTACTTTTGACAGCCCATCCAGGCTGGATTGGTATTAACTGTTGGGATTTCTGTTTTACTTTTCATCTGGGCCCTCTCATTTAGGAAGCCATGTAGTTGCTCCTATGGTGCCACTGGCAATCCGTGGACTGAATCTGGCAGGAAGTCCCCTGTCCCGTTGTTTTCTAGATTCTTACAATGTCCTCACTCTTTAAGGCAAATTCATGGACTGGAATCCAATAGATACTGAGGACTGAAGAAGCCATATAACTGACACGTTGATTTTGTGGAGTCATGGCCAAGAGAGATGAGAAGGCTGCAGTGTTGATGAGTTAGATGACATTGGGGCCAGTGTGGAAAAGTAAATTAATTTAGACGACATAAGGATCTCACTTCTAAAGACCCTTACCCTGATTCTAAAAGTTTCAGTGCCAATGGCACTTATTTATCCATAAGTATCCCTGGTAGATTAGGCCATTGGTGGAATAATCTTCTATAAGGCAGGAGCTCTCATTGGGGAAAAGTGACCACTCTGACTTTTATTAGATATTGTGTGATGGGGTCCAGATCATTTAATCCTATGGAGGTTAAACATTCATGCATCTTACGAAGAGATTGGACTGTGTGAATGGCCTGTCTGGGAGTGTTTAAGAAAACTAGAGCTCAAAGCTGCTTGGATTGCTCTGCAAGTGCCTGAATAGGGTGAGGCAGGCACACCATCAATATTGGATCAAATGATTTCTGCATGATTGGTTCCAAAATGATGCAGGTGTAGGCGGAAGTTTCCGGTATGTTTGACCTGTGGCCCGTTGCACCTTCCTGTCTTCACAGAGTGTGCTATGAGCGGGTTCCCTGGCACCCCACAGTGCTAACCTTCATCCTGTCTGCCTTGTGGCATGGTGTCTACCCTGGATACTACTTTACCTTCTTAACTGGAATCCTTGTCACGCTAGCAGCCAGAACGGTAAGCTCCCTTTGGCTGTGGGGTCTTTTCCTTAGTAATTGGATGCCTGTGTGTTTGTCTTTTAGGTCCCAGCAGAAGTGCTGCTGGGGGTGAGGTAGGAGTGATGTTTTGAAAAATCAACAAAAGTCTTCCCATTAGAGAAATACTTAAATATATCGGAACTTATGGTCATAAAATGGTTAAGCATTTTATTGTCATATTACTTGCACGGGGTGTTTGCAAAACAAAAGGACTTTTAGGAACAATGTTTAGTGCCATAAGAGATGAAAACATGTTTAATCATTAAAGGCTGTAAACATACAGTCGACTAATTACAGGTGACAATGATTATTAATGTAGGCTCTGTAAAACTTTTGTTTATACTCAATTTCTCTTTTCATTATCCTACACCTAAAAATAATTTGGTTTCTGAGCAACCGGTAAAATTGCAGCCATAGGAACTCTTCTCTTAAAGATTGCTCTCAGCCCTCATGTTGGATCCAATTAAATTAGTTTGTGTAAAGTCCTTTGTGAATTTGATAAATTTGGTTCTCTAGGTTTTGGGGGTAGCCTTCAGTTTGTCCTAGACCGTTCCTGCCATTTGCTGGTTGTAGAGCAAGGATAATAACAGAATTAAAAAATATGCCTGCCCTCAAAGAATGAGATGAACATGTATATAAGCAATTACAATTCACTGTATTCTGTCAAATACAGGGCTTTGAGTTTTATTTCATTTCAATACTTGATAATGATTGTGGCATTCCTTATTCAGGTGCCAAGAGCTTTTAATGAGATTTGTTGAGCTGTATTTTTAGATGTGGATTTAGGAGCCCCAGCACAGCTATTCACTCATTCTTTTTTTTTTATTTTAAAAATCTATTTATTGAGTGCCTAGTATGTGCCAAGTAGTGGGATGGGTACTGGAGAAAAAATGGAGAGTAGAACAGATGTGGCCCCTGCTCCTGGTCAAGTGCTGGGAATAGAAATGGATAACTTGTTCATATTTGTTAAATGGAGAGACAGGTAGAGTGGGAATTCTTTTCCATTTCTTTTAGCTATTCACTGATTCTTGAATTCATCTGTTCTATTAATATTTCAGGAGCCCTACTGTACGCTAGTAGGTGCGGGGCTATTGCAGTGAACAAAAGTTCCTCGCCCATGGAATTTTTATTTTAGTTAGAAGAAGGTTTGTGGGGATACATGTGTGAACAAGATGGATAATTGATTATTCTGATTAGCACACTTTAAAGTACATATTTGTGCATTGAAAACAGAAGACATTTTCTTTTCTCCCGTACATATACTAACTTGGATCACAAAACTGAAAAACAGATGGGAGGACAAACTTGAACAAAGGCCAGAATTTTGTTAATACTTTCAGAGTATTATTTCTTAAGATGTCTTTAGTTGATTTCAGTGGGTATAAAAGGATTAACTTATGTAAAGCCTCTTGGGTGACCTGGAAATGTTTTTCACAGATAAGTTAGGTAAGGGTTGGAGGGGAGAGGGTTGATAGAACAGTATTTCCATTTTTTTCCCCAAGAGGAGAATGAACTCAAACAGTCATGAAGTGTCTCAGGCCCAGGAAGTTACCTAGTAAAATCTCTTACACGCTTTTCAATACTGCCCACAGATGGACCTCTAGCCTCTGTCCTGAGGAACTCAGAGCCTAGGAGGTGCCCTCAGCTTCCCAGGCAGCCCTAGGAAGCCTTTCCTGATTTGAGGCTGACCTACCTATAAGCCAGCCATTGTTGCAGCTCTGTCTTTGGTTCTGGCATCTGGAAATTAGGTGTCTTTCTGGAGCCAAATCTGTGTCAAAAGACCTACAAATGAGTATCCTTTGACGCAGCATTTTCCATCTCAAAGAATGTTGTTTCCTTGTCTGGAAAATAGGCATACTGATGCTTACATGATAGGCCTGTGTCCCGGGAGAGTCAACAGAGACGATACCCATAAGGAATTCGCACAGGCTTGGCACACAGTAAGCACTCAATAAATGGTAGCTCATGTTATTATACTATTATATTATTACTGTTATTCAAAGGAAATAATTAGGAAACAGTGCAGAGACTTTTCTACAAGAGTATACATCACAGAATTGTTTACAATAGCAGGGGATAGGAGACTAACTTTCCCATAATGAAAATTGTATCAGATTAATATTTAATGACATGGGAAAACATTCATGCTATGTTACTAAATGAAAAAACAGGCTAAATATATATTGACGCCACTGGAAACATAAATATGGATATGTATGAATATAAAAGGACTTGGAAGGTATGTGCCAAGTTTTTCAACAGTGCTTTTCTCTGGGAGATATTAAAGAAAAAAAATCTGATTCTGCTTAGTTCTTTAAACATTTTTCTACAGTGAATGAACTTATATTTTTTTAATAATAAGAAAAACCATAATGGTGTTTTTAGTTGAAAATAGAACTCAGATGGTTGGTAGTTTTTATCTCCTTTGTTCCTGAGGGGTATTACCTGCATGCATGGAGTAAAAGTTTCTATTTTTTGCATCCCCCCCCCCATCCACCATGACTTCCTTGGTGAGCAGGTGAGGAACAACTACAGACATTACTTCCTTTCTTCAAAAGCCCTCAAGGTTGTTTATGACATAGTCACCTGGGCTGTCACTCAGCTGGCCGTCTCTTATACAGTTGCCCCCTTCGTTATGTTGGCCGTTGAACCCACCATCAGTTTATACAAGTAAGTTTCCACTGTTCTCGATTGCTCTATAGTAAACTTGTCTGTTCCGTGTTTGACTTAGGAGTTGGCAAATTGAATCAGTCAGTACTGACAATCTCTGTGTATGGTTTCGATGGGAAAATGTCTAGAGAAAGCTTTAGGAGGAAGTGTCCGTCCTGGAGATGCCAACAGACAAATAGTAATACAGTGAGCAGAGTTGACAGGTAGCCCTTCAGCCATGACTAATGTAAGTAAGAGATGCTTATGGCAATAAATTCTGAAGGGATGTATCCAGATTACAAACTCGGAGGGTGAGTTCACTGCCCTTGCCTCTTTTTCCTGGGGTTAGGCTATGTTGGAGGCCGTGGGGCACTCAGAGAGGGGCAGAAGCAGGCCGCAGCTGGGCCTGGGTTCACCCTACAGACAAGAGGCCTTTAGGGAAAGGGTGTCTTAGGGAAAGGGTGTCAGGCCCTTATATTCAAACACCAGCCCTCCAGATGAACTGCACAGCTCTTTGTGCTTTTATTGTTTCCATCTTTTGTTGAATTAGTCGTGTTTCTCTACTCTTGGAGAAATGGTTGCATGACCTCTGGCAAGTTATTAACCTCTTTTACCAGTGTTTTCTCAACTGTAAAATGAAGGTAAGAATAGAATTCACCTCCAAGCACCTTTAGGTGTTAGGACTGAATGAGGCAAACGTGCAAGGGGCTCAGCCCAGTGTCTGGTGTGTAGTCTGTACTTGATAAATACCAACTTGTGTCATTCACTGATTTGCAGAGACTTTTGCAGATTGAGTTTGGACCATAGCTACAGTCAGAAAAGTGGCTTAGAAATAAACATGCAAACGTGCCTTACTGTACATCAGGGATTGGACTCGCTGGTCAGGAATGATCAAAGAAATTTTACTACTTGGTACAGGTATCAATGTCCAGGATGATTTTTTTTTTTTTAGGTTATAGGAAAAGAAGGTAGAGGGAAGTACGCCATGCTCCTCAATGAATTCTGTTTCTATAATGCCGGTTAGGTCACAGGAGTTATGTCCGTATAATATGGAAGTTGAGCTGGTTTATACACAAATTTTTCTAGACAAGGGATGCCAGAAGAGTGGAAAAACGATGAAATCTTCAGCCAATAAAAGCCCTCAATTCAGCTGCTACAGAGGTAGGAGCCATGAGTGCCCACCCAGCGCTGGGCTTCCTCTTCTCAGAGGCGCCCTGCCCAAGCTGCACCATCTTGGTTTACCTCCTCCGCACCCTCCCTCTGGGCAGCCCCACTTGCTCACAGCTCTGTTGTCCTTTCTCTTGTCTCATAGCCCTCTAGCCAGCATTTGCCCTTCATTATCTGGGACTTTTATTGCCCCCTGAAGCAGCCTTAGCCCGTCGAGCTATCTGCCTGGGCTGTCCAAGTTTCTGGCTTGGGTGTTCATTGTGTTACAAAGTCTCAGAGGTTTTGAGTTGTCTGCTTCCGTCTTCATAGGTTAACTTGTAACCCTGGGCCCTTCTCTCCCTTTTCTTTGGAGGTGCCCAATCCCCTCCACACTCCCTTACTCTAGGGGAGAGAGCTGCTAGTGAGGAGATGACTTCTATAAAAGAAGTGGAGCAGTGAAATAAAAAATGTTCTGTTAAATCAGATTTTTAAAAAAGAGGTACTTGTTTTTTTTATAGCAGGCATTGAAACACATTGACTTGCATTCCTGCGTAAGATGGATGGGGCTGAGGGTTTCCCCCAGTGTTTGGAAAATCTAAGTGCCTATGAGGACTAATAAACAGGAACTAGAGAGAGACAGAAAAACCACCCTAGTCCTGGTGTTTTAAGCACATGATGTTGCCAGACGCAAGATTTTTTTCAGGAATATATGTATCATGTTGTAGCAGAAATGCCTGTATTTAACTCAGTACCATTTAATACCTACAGTGTGCTGGGCACTTTTCTAGAAGCTGGTGGATGGGATGGTGAGCAAAAGATAGAAATCATTCTTACTTCCATGGAGGAGATAGCTTGGTGGAAGTGACAGGAAATAATTGACAAATTCATAAACACCCACTAAGATCGTATACTCTGAGTGAATGGTACAAAGATTTATGAGAGCATGTAACAGGAATCTGCTCTTGGGAGGAAGCAGCGTTTGAGTCCTGGAGTCTGAGGGTGCTGAGAGTGGTGGATGGGACACTGTGGGTTGTGTTCCAGACCCAGGGAGCAGCATAGATAAGCCCCGTTGTGATAGGAGGAAGCCCCGAGAAACATGAGTGTGGGCAGAATATAGAATCAATCCAAGGTAGAGAGTAGTGAGCTGAGAAGAGACAAGGGTAGGTATCAGTGTCCCTGTTTATCATATATGGAAGTGGAGGCTCAGAGAGGGTGAGCAGTTAAAACTCACACAGCAAGGCCCGAGTTTCAGATGCAAATTTTTTTTCTTTGTTTTTTTAAACAGCAAGAGCAGTAGTGCAGTTACTAAAAAATTTCTCTAGAAGCTATTTTGGAAGAATGTTACTGCTAGGGGAGTAGCACAAAGTGGTGATTTGTTTGTGATCACATGCATTTAACCAACTAAGCATGCTAATTTCTATATTTAGGCAGGAGTTCTAGGGAAAAAATTCAATCATTATCAATCCAGATCACTCATGTAGATTTCCATTTCTTTTTAAAAACAATCTTTTCTTTTTTAGAAAACACCTTTGTTTAGGGTGAAATTGACATTTCTGTCACTTCTGTCAATTACAAGCAATTCAACCTAAGTTATCTTGCTTTCATAGTTGCTTATGTATATAATTTAAGTTCCCTATCTAGATCAGCTCTGTCCAATAGAAGTTTCTACAATGACAAAAATACCATCCAATATGTTGGCCACCAGTGCATGTGGCTGTTGAGCTTTTGAAATGTGGCTAGTGTGACTGAGGAACGGAGTTTTCAATTTATCTAATTTGAATTTTAACAGCCACATGTTGCCAATGGTTATTATAGATTGCCTCTCCAAAAAAGTTTTCAGAATCTTTTAAAAGCAATTTTTTTCAGAAACTCTTAAGAGAATCACTGAATCTGGCAAAAGAAATAAAAATTGAATCATCTTTTTAGTCAAGGTGGGTCTAGATGCATTCCAGATCTGTTCCTCACTAGGGGATAATTTAAATAACTGGCAATGAATGGCAAATCCATTTCTCAGGATACCCTTCCCTGATGGACATTTAAATGTAAGATGGGCTTCATTTTTCTGTCTAGTCACTTTTCAATGTACAGTGACTACAAATCCCAGCTTTAAATTTCTTAGTCTAATTTTTTTCCTTTAAGTTGTAAATGAGGCCCAAGTGAACATCTAAATGTATTATGAAAGAACTTGTGATTCTGAAAAGATGATAGAGTAGGAGGACTTGAGCTTACATCCTCTTGCGAAAACACCAAAATCACAACTAACTGCTGACCAACCGTCAACAAAAAAGACTGGAATCTACCAAAAGAGATATTTTATATTCAAAGACAAAGAAGAAGCCACAACGAGATGGTAGGAGGGGTGCTTTTGCGACATAAATCCTATACCCGTCAGGTGGGTGACCCGCACACTGGAAAATAATTATATCACAGAGGTTCTCCCACAAGAATGAGAGTCCTGAGCCCCACGTCAGGCTCCCCAGCATGAGGGTCTGGCATCAGGAGGAGGAACCCCCAGAGCATTTGGCTTTCAAGGCCTGTGGGGCTTGAGTACAGGAGCTCCACAGGACTGGGGGAAACAGAGACTGCACTCTTGGAGGGCATGCACAAGTTTTCATGTACCCTGGGACCCAGCACAAAG
This sequence comes from Lipotes vexillifer, assembly GCF_000442215.2. NCBI lineage: Eukaryota > Metazoa > Chordata > Mammalia > Artiodactyla > Lipotidae > Lipotes > Lipotes vexillifer. The sequence continues at coordinate 230,243 of NW_006770014.1, forward strand.
CAGTACCTCCATAGGAGCTGGGGCTGGACCAACCTACAAGTCTTGGAGGGGCTCCTGGGGAGGCAGGGGTCAGCTGTGGCTCCTTGGGGGTGGAGGGGCAAGGACACTGGTAGCAGAGGCCCCAGAGGATATTGATCAGCGTGAACTCCTGCAGAGGTTGCCATTTTAGCATCAAGACATGGCCCTTCCCACCAGCCTACAGGCTCCAGTGCTTGGATGCCTCAGGCCAAACAACCAGTGGAGTAGGAACACAGCCCCACCCATCAGCAGACAGAGTGCATAAAGCCATACTGAGCTCACAGCCACCTCTAAACACACCCCTTGACATGGCCCTGACCACCAGAGGGATAAGACCCAGCTCCACCTACAAGTGGGCAGGCACCAGTCCCTCCCACCAGGAAGCCTGCACAAACCTCAAGACCAGCCTCACCCACCAGAGGGCAGACACCAGAAGCAAGAAGAGCTATGATCCTCCAGCCAGCAGAAAGAAGACCACAAACACAGAAAGTGAGACAAAATGGGACAGCAGAGAAATATGTTCCAGACGAAGGAACAAGATAAAAACCGACAAGAACAACTAAATGAAGTGGACATAGGCAACCTACCTGAAAAAGAATTTAGAGTAATGATAGTAGAGATGATCAAGATCTCAGAAAAAGAATGGAGGCACAGATGAAGAAGTTACAAGAGATGTTTAACAAAGAGCTAGAAGATTTAAAGAACGAACAGAAATGAACTATACAATAACTGGAATGAAAAATAAAGTAGAAGGGGTTGATAACAGAATAACTGAAGCAGAAGAACGAATAAGTGAGCTGAAATACAGAATGGTAGAAATCACTGCTGTGAAACAGAATAAAGAATGAAAAGAAATGAGGGCAGTCTCAGAGACCTCGGGGACAACATTAAATGCACCAACATTCACATCATAGGGGTCCCAGCAGGAGAAGAGAGAGAGAAAGGGCCTGAGAAAATATTTGGAGAGATTATAGCTGAAAACTTCCCTAACATGAGAGAGGAAACAATCAAGTCCAGGAAATGCAGAGAGTCCCATACAAGATAAACCCAAGGAGGAACACACTGAGACTAAAGACAAAAAATATTAAAAGCACCAAGGGACAAGTACCAAATAACATACAAGGGAATCTCCATAGGGTTATGAGCTGAAACTCAGAAACTCGGCAGGCCAGAAAGGAGTGGTATATTATGTAAAGTGATGAAAGGGAAAAACCTACACCCAAGAATACCCTACCCAGCAAGGCTCTCATTCAGATTCAAGAGAGAAAAAGTTTTACAGACAAGCAAAAGCTAAGAGAATTCAGTACCACCAAACCAGCTTTATAACAAATCCTACAGGAACTTCTCTAGGCAGAAAAGAAAAGGCCACAACTAGAATCAAGAAAATTAAGAATGGGAAAGCTCATCAGTAAAGGCAAACATAAAGTAAAGGTAGGAAATCATCTGCACACAAATATGATATCAAAACCCGCAACTGTGAGGAGAGCACAAATGCAGGATATTGGAAATGCATTGGAAATTAAATGACCAGCAACTTAAAACAATCTTGTACATATATAGACTGCTATATCAAAACCTCATGGGAACCATAAGCCAAATGTCTACAATAGATACACACACAAAAAAAGAAAAAGCAATCCACACACAACAATAAAGATAGACATCAAATCACAAGAGAACAAAAGAGGAAGGGGAGAAAAAAAGACCTTCAAAAACAAATCTAAAACGATTAACAAAATGGCCATAAGAACATTAATATTGATAATTACCTTAAATGTAAATGGATTAAATGCTCCTACCAAAAGACATAGACTGGCTGAATGGATACAAAAACAAGAGCCATATATATGCTGTCTACAAGAGACCCACTTCAGATCTAGGGACACATACAGACTGAAAGCGAGGGGATGGAAAAAGGTATTCCACGCAAATGCAAATCAGAAGAAAGCTGGAGTAGCAATAGTCATGTCAGACAAAATAAACTTCAAAATAAAGACTGTTACAGGAGACAAAGAAGAACACTACAAAATGATCAAGGGATCAAGCCAAGAAGATATGACAGTTGTAAATATGTATGCACCCAACATAGGAGCACCTCAATATATAAGGCAAATGTTAACAGCCATAAAAGGAGAAATCGACAGTAACACGATAATGGGGGGGGGACTTTAACACCCCACTTTCATCAATGGACAGATCATCCAGAGAGAAAATCAATAAGGAAACACAGGTCTTAAATGACACATTAGACCAGATGGACTTAATTGATATTTATAGACCATAACATCCAAAAGCAGCAGAATATACTTTCTTCTGAAGTGCAGATGGAACATTCTCCAGGATAGATCACATCTTGGGTCACAAATCACGCCTTGGTAATTTTAAGAAAATTGAAATCATATCCAGCATCTTTTCCAACCACAACACTTGAAATCAGAAATCAATTACAGGAAAAAAAACTGTAAGAAACAAACATGTGGAGGCTAAACAATATGTTACTGAACAACCAATGGATCACTGAAGAAATCAGAGGAAATCAAAAAATACCTCGAGACAAATGACAGTGAAAACACAATGACCCAAAACCTATGGGACACAGCAAAAGCAGTTATAGGAGGGAAGTTTATAGCAATACAGTCTTACCTCAGGAAACAAGAAAAATCTCAAACAACCTAACCTTACACCTAAAGCAACTAGAGAAAGAAGAACAAAGAAAACCCAAAGTTAGCAGAAGGAAAGAAATCATAAAGATCAGAGCAGAAATAAATGAAATAGAGATGAAAACATTAGCAAAGATCAGTGAAACTAAAAGCAGTTTCTTTGAGGAGATAGACAAAATTGATAAACCTTTATCCAGACTCATCAAGAAAAAAAGGAAGAGGACTCAAATCAAGAAAGTTAGAAATGAAAAAGGAGAAGTTAAACTGACAGCACAGAAATACAAAAGATAAGAGACTACTACAGATAACTATATGCCAATAAAATGGACAAATTCTTACAAAGGTACAACCTTCCAAGACTGAACCAGGAAGAAATAGAAAGTATGAACAGACCAATCACAAGTACTGTAACTGAAACAGCAATTAAAAACTTCCAACAAACAAAATTCCAGGACCAGATGGCTTCACAGGTAAATGCTGTCAAACATTTAGAGAATAGTTAAATATCCTAAACATATCCTTCTGAAACCCTTCCAAAAAATGGCAGAGGAAGGAACACTCCCAAGCTCATTCTATGAGGTCACCATCATTCTGATAACAAAACCAGACAAAGTCATCACACACACACAAAATTACAGGTCAATATCACTGATCCTCAACAAAATACTAGCAAACTGAATCCAACAACACATTCAAAGGATCATACACCATGATCAAGTGGGATTTATCCCAGGGATGGAAGGATTTTTCAATATCCACAAATCAGTCAGTGTGATACATCACATTAACAAACTGAAGAATAAAAACCATATTACCATCTCAGTAGATGCAGAAAAAGCTTTGGACAAAATTCAACACCCATTTATGATATAAACTCTCCAGAAAGTGGGAATAGAGGGAACTTACCTCAACATAATAAAGGCCATATATGACAAACCTCAGCTAACATCATTCTCAATGGTTAAAAGCTGAAAGCATTCCCACTAAGATCAGCAACAAGGCTAGGATGTCCATTGTTGCCACCTTTATTCAACATAGTTTTGGAAGTCCTAGTCATGTCAATCAGAGAAAAGAAGAAATAGAAGGAACCCAAATTGGAAAAGAAGTAAAACCGTCACTGTTTGCAGATGACATGATACTATATGTAGAAAGTCATAAAGATGCTACCAGAAAACTACTAGAGCTCATCAATGAATTCAGTAAAGTTGCAGGATACAAAATTAATACACAGAAATCTCTTGCATTCCTATACACTAATGATCAAAAATCTGAAAGAGAAATTAAGGAAACACTCCCATTTACCATTGCAACACAAAGAATAAAATACCTAGGGAAAAGCCTACCTAAGGAGACAAAAGACCTGTACTCAGAAAACTATGACACCGATGAAAGAAATCAAAGATGACACAAACAGATGGAAAGATATATACCATGTTCTTGGAATTGGAAGAGTCAATATTGTCAAAATGACTATACTACCCAAGACAATCTACAGATTCAGTGCAATCCCTACCAAATTACCAATGATATTTTTCACAGAACTAGAACAAAAAACTTTAAAATTCGTATGGAGACACAAAAGACCCCAAATAGCCAAAGCAATCCTGAGAAAGAAAAATGGAGCAGGAGGAATCAGACTCCCTGACTTCAGACTATACTTACAAAGCTACAGTAATCAAAACAGTATGGTACTGGCACAAAAAAAGACACATAGATCAATGGAACAGGATAGAAAGCCCAGAAATAAACCCACGGACCTATGGTCAATTAATGTACGACAAAGGAAGCAAGAATGTACAATGGAAAAAAAGACAGTCTTTTCAGTAAGTGGTGCTTGGAAAATGGGACAGCTACATGTAAAAGAATGAAATCAGAACATTCTCTAAAACCATATGCAAAGAGAAACTCAAAATGCATCAAAGACCTATAAAACTCTTAGAAGAAAACATAGGCACAACACTCTGACATAAATTGCAGCAATATCTTTTTGGACCCACCTCCTAATAAAAATAAAAACAAAAACAAATGGGACCTAATTAAATTTAAAAGCTTCTGTACAGCAAAAGGAACCATAAAACAAAAAGACAACCCATAGAATGGAAGATAATATTTGCAAACGAAGCAGCTGACAAGGGATTAATCTCCAGAATATGCAAACAGCTCATGCAGCTCTATGTCAAAAACAAAGAAAACATAAAACGAACAACCCAATCAAAAAATGGGCGGAAGACTTAAATAGACATTTCTCCAAAGAAGCAATACAGGATGGCCAAAAAGTATACGAAAAGATGCTCAATATCACTAATTATTAGAGAACTGCAAATCAAAACTACAATGTGGTATCACCTCACACCAGTCAGAATGTCCATCATCAAAAAGTCTATAAACAGTAAATGCTGGAGAGGGTGTGGGGAAAAAGGAACCCTCCTACACTGTCGGTAGGAATGTAAATTGGTACAACCACTATGGAGAAGAGTCTGGAGATTCCTTAAAAAACTAAAAATAGAAATCCCACTCCTGGGCATATGTCCGGAGAAAACCATAATTTGAAAAGGAACATGCACCCCAGTGTTCATTGCAGCACTATTTAAAATAGCCAAGACATGGAAGCAACATAAAATGTCCATTCACAGAGGAATGGATAAAGAAGATGTAGTACATATATACAGTGAATACTACTCAGCCATAAAAAAAGAATGAAATAATGCCATTTGCAGCAACATGGATGGACCTAGAGATGTCCCACTAAGTGAAGTCAGACAGAGAAAGACAAATATCATATGATATCACCCGTATCTAGAATCTAATTTTAAAAAATGATACAAATGAATTTATTTACAAAACAGAAAGACTTACAGATATCAGAAACAAACTTATATTTACCAAAGGGGAAATGTAGGTTGGGGGGATAAATCAGGAGCTTGGGATTAACATACAAACACTACTATATTATAAGATATCAATTGATAACCAACAAGGACCTCCTGTATAGCACAGGGAACTCTACTCAATATTCTGTGATAACCTATATGAGAAAAGAATAAAAATGTGTGTGTGTGTGTGTGTGTGTGTGTGTGTGTATATATATATATATATATATATATATATATATATATATATATATAAAAAATATA
>NW_006770014.1:236635-252577 GCF_000442215.2 Lipotes vexillifer
AAAAAATGTGTGTGTGTGTGTGTGTGTGTGTGTGTGTGTATATATATATATATATATATATATATATATATATATATATATATATATATAAAATGAATCCCTTTGCTGTACACCTGAAACTAACACAACATTGTAAATCAACTATAATCCAATAAAATTTTTAAAAAAAGAACGAAGTTGTCTTAGCTCAGACTGCTATGACTAAATAGTATAGACTGGGTGACTTAAACAGCAGACATTTATGTCTCACAGTCTTGGAGCCTGGGAAGTCCAAGATCAAGATGCCAGCAGATTTGGTTTCCGATGAAAGCTCTCTTTCTGGCTTGCAGAAGGCTACCTTCTCACTGTGTCCTCACATAGCAGAGAGAGAGAGACCGAGGGAGACAAGGACAGCAAAAGAGATGGGGTGAGGGACAGTGAGAGGGACACAGAGAAAGATGGCTCACGCTCTGATTTGCCTTTATTTTCTAATAAGGGTACTAATGCTGTCATGGGGGGCCCACCATCACTGCCTCATCTAAACCAAATTACCACCCAAAGTCTACTCCAAATACCATCAGATTGGAAGTCAGGGCTTCGACGTATGAATTTGGGGGAGGACACAAACATTTAGCCAGAGCAGAACCTTTCTATGAAATCATTTTCAAAAGCAAAATCTCGTATGTTGTTGTCTTTAACTAGATAGCACTTTGTTAAAGTCAATGTATAAGAATGTTAGAATTTGTGTAGATAGCAAACTCCTTGAGAGTAGAACTATGCTTTATTCATCTGTGTATCTGGAGTACCTAGTTTAGTCCTAGCGTGCTCTATAAATGTTAGCTGAGTTTTTCCATAACAAAAAGATGGAGGTATTGCTTAAAATTTGAGAGAAGTATGGAGTGTCAGAATAGGTTACTAAACCTCCCTGGGAAGTTGAAGTTTTTTTCCCTTGACTTCCAGAATATTTGGCTTTAATCTAACAAAATTGCTCCAGTGTAGATTTAGCCACATGTAAAAGATTAAGGCAAAATGCAAGAACAAAGTACATTTTACGAGAGCAGACTTTGAAAGCTGGAGTTCCCTCTGCCTGGGGTGTACCTGTGAGAATCCCAGCTTACACTTGCTAAACCAGTGTGTTTATCTGTAGAGCTGTTATTCACTCTCATTAATGTCCTGGTTTAAATAGTAAATCAGATGGTCACTTACCTGTGGCTATTCACCCCTCTGCTAATTACTACCATCGTGTCTATACGTCTCTTCTTTTCCATTCCCAAAAGGAGGGGTGAGGTCTTTGCCTTTTTGTAGATCCCAGTTCAATGCTTCGTACATCCTAGGCAGTAAATGCTTATTGGAAGAAGAAATGAAGATATGTTTGCTTCTGCTGGAGCTTTTAACTATTCTATAGACCTGACATTATGATCACAAAAGCTGGGTAATTATATGTAAATCAATTGTGGGTCCCCTGCCCCTTAACATTATTTTCCTTTGCCCTTGAAAAAGCATTGGAGAAAGTGTAAGTTCAGTTTTCCCAAATGGATATAGAGCAATTTTATAAAAGCTGCTTTCTAATTACTTGCATTCATTGATGTGTACAGTATTTATTGAGCATCTACCCTGTGTCCAGTACCACACTTATGCAATAAGTCCACAAACCTCAAAAGCAAAACTTGTTTTAGTTTGGATGAAAATCGAGTTATGGAGTAGGCTTTTGAAATCTGGATTCCTCAGGCTCATAATACATACAGGAACTCCCGACACTTAGTGGAGCACATTGGCTAAAGTGTCAGTTGCATTTGTGTTTGGGGAACATAGGGTAGGGCTTCAATTTTGTTCCATGCATCCTTAGACTTTTAATATGGTGGGTTTCTAGCTGTCAGGGTTAATTCTCTTGATCTGCTTATTACATCAGTGGGACATTGCCATACGTCTGTCTGCAGATGGGCTGGTTGGTTTGCTCTGCTCAGCTTTGTGGTTTTGATCCATCCCTGGCCCACTCACCCACCAAAGGGAGTTATCTGTGGAGTGGATCAGGGCAAGCCTGAGTGCAGTCAGGTCCGCCAGTGCCAAAAGGTGATGTAATTGCTTCATGTGACATTTCCCACATACAGCCTTGTTTGAAATATAATTTGTGTGTTTATTCCTAGGTCCATGTACTTTTACTTACACATTATCAGTCTCCTGATCATACTGTTCCTGCCAATCAAACCACAAGCTCATAATCAAAGGCGGCCTCAGACTCTGAACTCTGTTAATAAGAAAAAAATAGACTGATAACCTCCAAAAAAGAGAAACAAACAAAAGCTGAACACATAAGACTGCAAATCACTGGACAGAGGAGATAAAAAGACTCCAGAGTTCTCCAGTGACTTAGAGGTGATGTTTACATGCATCTATTTTGTTTTGATTTTTTAAGTGCAGGGAGTATTTTTATAAAGCTTTTTTTGTACCATTGAATCAGCCATGTCCAGTTGATTTAATACTTTCTAGGACATTTGAGTAGTATGGAGGTGTGTGAAGAATGTGCTAGAACTGCAGAGACCGTCCATTCCGGGCTAGCTGGGTCTTCACTTTTCTGGCATGATCTCCAACCACTGAAATCTGGACGTTGAGAACCCGGGCGTCTGCTCCAGAAGTTAGAAGGTAAAGCTGAGATGACTTGTCTTCCAGAACATGTGCAAGACGGTTGTTCCTTGGGAAGCCCCCAGTCCCTTGACTTGTAACATTACTGTTCTCAGACACATTAACTACACTCAGAAGACTGCCGGGGAGGGACCGTGTGGAGGGAGGTTTGCAGAATACTGAAAATTCAATGAGCCTGGAGGACTGTGAATGGACACTTGAATGGACTGGAAGTCAGGCCCGTGCCCTGAAGGCGGCTGCGTTTCCCCCGCCACCCCCCGCCCCCCGCAAGGGATGTAACCCTTCTTTCTTCTGAAATGAGCCAAGATTGGAAATCAGAAAGTCTCCTGTCCACATACCAGAAGTCTCAGAGGGGCCACTGTTTTCCATTGCATATGTGCCTTCTCCTTGCCCAGGCATGGCCCTGAGAAGACACCCAGATTCCACACCATTAAGGCAGAGGGATGTCTTTTTATAAACATTTTTTAAAGTAATTTAAAGTTATATTGAAGTTTGCGAAGAAGAGGCCGATATTTCTCTTTTTTCCCCTCACTTCTCAGAGGTGTTCATGATCACAGCCCATATGATGTTCACTCGGGCTGGTTTCCATTTTTTTTCAGTTTCATAGCTGATTAAATCCGACATTGTTTTAGCTGAATCATCCTATTAGAAAGCAGAGATTGAAAAACGGTTTTCCTTTCTATCTTTGTAATGAACGTGCTGTGGCTCCTTTGGGAAACTTCAATTGGGTGATATTCTATGTGGGAGAAGGAAACATGGTATTAAATGTTTTGGAAAATAATAATGATAATAAAATATATGCTACAATGTTGTACCCTCAATCAGATACCTTGGGAGGAGAGAATTTGTTCAAATCAGATGGTAAAAAATGAGTTTCTTACTAAATCAGTACTGCATTTCTACATAAAGGAAATATTTCTAAAAAGAAGTGCTTTTTGTTTGTGTCAGACTTGCCATTCTGAAGCATGTGTGTGTATTTTGTGTGTGTGTATGTGTTTTAACAAATGTGTACAAGGTTTTACTTGCTTAAAATTTGAGCATCACACGTTCAATTTGTACTACATTTCAGGTGCTTGGATGTTTTTGGTTTGATTTCTGATCTTCGTTCCTAACAGTGCAGGTAGGATTAACCTCCTTTTACAGATGAGGAAACAGAATCAGGAAGATGGCTGCTAACTGCCCCAGAGTCACAGACTTAGTGCTTGAGCTGAGATTTGAATCCAAGACGGTCCCAAGAGAGCCACTGGCCGTGGATCTTTCTATGAGGTATCCTGCTGGTGCGTCTCTTTGGACAATGAAATGTGAAATGATGTGCTTGTCCCTTAAATAGTTTGTGTGGTCCTGATGCTGCTCAGAACCTGAGCTCTAGTCCTTATGTGAGACAACGGAAGTTAAGACGTAGCACTTTTGTGCCAGCATAGGAGGCTTTACCCCAGTTTAACCAGGGAGCCTTGTGGCAACCCTACTTTGCTGTCCCAGGAGGAATATTAGATAGTGGATAGAGGGAAGAGAATGTAGGTGCCTAAAATCTGTCAGGGTCTGTCTCCAACAGGAATATTTTGAGGTGCAAGACCAAGAAAAATACACATCTTGCACACCAGCAAAAGTGGTATACATCACCATTGGCATGGAGTGTGTGGAATAATCCATCTTACAATGAAAGCTTTGAACTTGCAATATGATTTCTGTCTGGGGTTCTCTGTATTTAGTATCTTCATTTCTGAGAGAAGAACTTTGGTGGCTAGAGGAGAGGTGATCATTAGGGAGACCAGCAGTCCTGCTTTGCAGAGACTCTGCCAACCTCTCAGTCCTGGGCAAACAAGGACCACTCGTCCCTTAAGAGACCACTCAGAATCAATTACTCGTTATGGAATGGAAGTCAAGCCTGTGGAATCTGGGCTTATAGATTCTCTATTTCAGACAGTGCTAGGTCCTGGGACACCCTTTTCATATTATGAGGCCTTATTCAGTACTAAAGGGACAAGACCTCCAAGAGCAATTAGTACCTTTTTTCCCCTGAGAACATTTAACCATAGAAAAAATTTCAATTTAGGACAAAAGTTTAAACAGAAGATTGGGACTGTTCCTATTGCCTTAGAGTTCCTAGTTGTCCTAAACATAATATGCATTTAATAAATATGTTTTGGGTTGATGAGCTTGCAGTTTAAAAGAAATACTTTTCAGGGTTTGTTTTTGAAAAGGCCAGATTTAAAATATTCTATTTTAGCTCAACATCACTAATCATCATGGAAATGTGAATCAAAACGACAATGAGATCTCACCTCACACCAGTCAGAATGGCTATCATCAAAAAGAACACAAGGATAGAAAGCCCAGAGATAAACCCATATGCCTGTGGTCACCTAATCTATGACAAAGTCGGTGAGAATATACAATGGAGAAAAGATCGTCTCTTCAATAAGTGGTGCTGGAAAAACTGGAAAACCACATGTAAAAGAATGAAATTAGAACACTCCCTACCACCATACATGAAAATAAACTCAAAATGGATTAAAGACCTAAATGTAAGTCTGGATACTATAAAACACTTAGAGGAAAATATAGGAAGAATACTCTTTGACATAAATCACGGTAAGATCTTTTTCAATCCACTGCATACAGTAATGAAAATAAAAACAAAAATAAATAAACAGGACCTAATTAAAAGCTTTTGCACATCAAAGGAAACCATAAACAAAAAGACAACCCTCAGAATGGGAGAAAATATTTGCAAACGAAGCAACTGACAAGGGAATAGTTTCCAAAATATACAAACAGCTCGTGCAGCTCAATATCAAAAAAAACAAACAACCCAATCAAAATATGGGCAGAAGACCTAAATAGACATTTCTCCAAAGAAGACATACAGATGGCCAACAAACACATGAAAAGCTCCTCAACATCACTAATTATTAGAGAAATGCAAATTAAAGCTACAATGTGGTATCTCCTCATACTGGTCAGATTGGCCATCATCAAAAAGTCTACAAACAGTAAATGCTGGAGAGGGTATGGAGAAAAGGGAACCCTCCTACACTTTTGGTGGGAATGTAAATTGGTACAGCTATTATGGAGAATGGTATGGAGGGTCTTAAAAAACTAAAACTAGAGCTGTCATATGACCCAGCAATTCCACTCCAGCAATTCCACTCCTAGGCGTATATCTGGAGAAAACCAGAATTCTAAAGGATGCATGCACCCTGATGTTCACTACAGCACTATTTACAGTAGTCAGGACATGGAAGCAACCTAAATGTCCATTGACAGAGGAATAGATAAAGAAGATGTGGCACATATGTCCAATGGAATATTACTCAGCCATAAAAAGGAACAAAATAGTGCCATTTGCAGCGACATGGATGGACCTAGAGATTGTCATAGAGAGTTAAGTCAGAAAGAGAAAAACAAATATGTGGAATCTAGAAAAATGGTACAGATGAACTTATTTGTAAAGCAGAAATAGAGTCACAGATGGAGAGAACAAACTTACAGTTATCAAGGGGGGAAGGAGAGGGTTGGATGAGTTAGGAGATTGGGATTGACATATATACACTACTATGTATAAAAGAGATAACTAATGAGAACCTACTGTATAGCACAGGGAACTCTACTCAGTGCTCTGTGGTGACCTAAATGGGAAGGAAATCTAAAAAAGGGTGGATGTATGGATACATATAACTTATTCACTTTGCGGCACAGCAGTAACTAACAACATTGTAAAGCGACTATACTCCAATAAAAATTAAAAAAAAAGAACACAAGTAACAAGTGTTGGCAAGAAGGTGAAGAAAAGGGAGCCCTTGTACACTGTTGGTAGGAGTGAGATTTGGTGCAGTCACTGTGGAAAACAGTATGGAGGTTTCTCAAAAAACTAAAAGTAGAACTACCATATGACCCAACAATTCCACTCCTGGATATATATCCAAAAAGCCCCAAAACACTAATTCAAAAAGAAGCACCCCAGTGTTCACAGCAGCATTATTTACAATTGCCAATGTATGGAAGCAACCTAAATGTCCATCAACAGATGAATGGGTAAAGAAGATACACACACAAACATATATACATATATATGTACACACACACATACTGGAATACTACTCAGCCATAAAAAAGAATGAAATTTTTCCATTTGCAGCAACATGGAGTGACTTAGAGGGCATTATGTATGCTCAGTGAAATAAGACAGAGAAAGACAAATACTGTATGACATTTATATGTGGAACCTAAAAAATACAACAAACTAGTGAATAAAACAGAAAAGAAGTAAACTCACAGATATAGAGAACAAAGTAGTGGTTACCAGTAGGGAGAGGGAAGGGGGGGGCAACACAGGGGTAAGAGAAAAATGGGGTTATTATGGGATTATATGAAATCATGTATATGAAACTTTTGAAAATTGTAAAGCACTATAGACTTTAAATAATATTTCATTCAATTAAAAACATTTCTATTTTAGTTTTAAGGTTACCATAAAGAAGAGGAACATTATTCAGTAGTTGCAAAAAGTCAGTGAGTGCTTCAGTCTGAGATTTTGACAGGCTAAGAGAAAACAAGGCAGAAATCGGGAGGAAAAAAGAGGAGTTGGTGGGTGGTCCCAGAATGGGGTGGGTGTGCCCTCTGTACTCTGCAGGCTGAGGGCGGTGAGCAGAGGGTCCTTCTGGCCAGCGCTTCTCCACCCAGGCTGCACATCACAACAACAGGAAGTTTAAAAAGAAGTGATGGATGCCCAGCCTCACGAGAGACCACATCTTATCTCTTCTTGTCTTCAGCACTTGGCATAGTGCTTGACATGTAATGAAGAGTCAGTAAGTGTTCACTGAATGAATGAGGAATTGAAAGCATGTTTAATGCGTTGTTGGGTTTGACAGTTTTGATGGAGTCAAGTTTTGTGCTGGGAAACATCTTTTCTGCTTTTCAGAATTAGTTTTTGAAATAAAGGCATGTGTTTTCAGGGAATTCTGAAAGGACATTATGTGAAATAGCCACTCAGGCAGGCAGTTTACATAGTCTGAAACCCCCCTGATCTGCCCATCCATTAATTAATGCATTTTCTTATTTATCAAATTTTGTTGGGTCTGGAATGGATCTGGCATTCTGTTTAGGCACTGCAGGTAAAGGTGCTGAAGACCCATTCTCTGCCCTTGAAGAGCTCACAGTGTGACCAGAAAGACAAGATCCAGAGCATGTGCTGCAGGAATACCTGGGGGAATCCCAGCATGCAGAATGACAGAGTGATTGGTCGCTGTATCCTTGTTTTCCTGTAAGTCTGGAGCTACCTCATCTCACAGTGCCTGAAGGCTACCCAGCACAGCACCGTCACCACTCACCAGCCTCTTGTCCGGGTGAAGTTAAGCCTGCCCTTATCCTGAAATTGGATGCTGCCTTTGCATCAAATCAGTACCAGTTAATGCAGTGGCCACCCAAAGGAGCAGGCTGTGCTTTCACAGTTGCCCATAGAGATAGTGGGGTGGCTAGTCCCCTCCTGGAAGGATCTTTAGTGAAGGTTCCAGGCTCAGTGAATGATGTGATGAGGCCCAAGAGGAAGGACATTTGCTGAGAGAAGGCCCAGCCCACCTGAGCTTTGTCCAACTCCGTAAACTTACATAAGGCTACAAGCTCCAGGAACAATCGCAAGCCGCCATCCCACCCTCACCCCTGGGCTACAGGAGTGGTTGCAAGCCACTGCCACTGGACTCCTGGACTCCAGGAGAGGTCTTGAACTGTCACCATTTCCATCGTATGCTCTGGGGGTACACGTGAGCTGCTGATGCCACCGCAAACCCCAGGACAGAGCACCAATCACCTCATCTGCACAGTCCCTATCAAGGGCATAATGGTCAGCACACACCGAGGAAAGGGGCGACAGACATCCACACTAAAAACAGCCCTCGGGCTTCCCTGGTGGCGCAGTGGTTGAGAGTCTGCCTGCCAGTGCAGGAGACACGGGTTCGAGCCCTGGTCTGGGAAGATCCCACATGCCGCGGAGCAACTACGCCCGTGAGCCACAACTACTGAGCCTGCGCGTCTGGAGCTTGTGCTCCGCAACAAGAGAGACCATGACAGTGAGAGGCCCGCGCACCGCGATGAAGAGTGGCCCCTGCTCTCCGCAGCTAGAGAAAGCCCACGCACAGAAACGAAGACCCAACACAGCCAAAAATAAATAAATAAATATTTAAAAAAAATAAAAACAGCCCTCACACCAAAAATATTAAAGCTACACAGGGACACTCCCACATATATATAACCCTCTAAGACCACAGTAGGTAACTGTTTCTCCTAAACCCCCAAAATAAGAGAAATATAAGTAAAATGAAGAAGCAGAGGAACCACTTCCAGTTAAAAGACCAAGAGAATTCCCTTGAAAGAACAAGCAGTGAAACAGACCTCTTCAGTCTAATAGACACTGATTTCATAAAGGAGATAATGAAGATACTGAAGCAATTAAGAAAGGCTATTGACAGAAATGCAGAGTACTGTAAAAAGGAACTAGAGACTATAAAGAAGAACCAAGAAAAATTAGGAAACTCATTTGCTGAGACAAAAGCCGAGCTAAAGGCAATGAATAGCAGAATGAGTAAATGACCTGGAAGATAGAATGATGGAAAGTACCCAATCAGGACAGCAGACAGAAAGCCAAATGAAAAAAAATGATACAAATGCACTTATTTACAAGATAGACTCACAGATTTAGAGAACAAACTTATTATTACTGGGGGGAGGGGGAGGGGAAGTGGAAGTTTGGGATTGACACAGACACACTGTTATATTTAAAATAGATAACCAACAAGGACCTACCATATAGCACAGGGAACCCTATTCAATATTCTGTAATAACCTATATGAGAAAAGAATTTGAAAAAGAATAGATACTTGTATATGTATAACTGAATCATTTTGCTGTACACCTGAAACTCACACACCATTGTTAGTCAATGATACTCCAATATAAAATAAAAAAAATTTTTAAATGAAAGCAATATGAGACCTATGGGATAGTATAGAATGTGCTAATCTATGCATAATAGGGATTCCAGAAGGGGAAGAAGGAGGAAAGGGGAATGAAAATGTATTTGAAGAAATTATGGCTGAAAACTTCCCAAACGTAGACAAGGAAACATATCCAGGTACAGGAAGCACAGAGACATCCACAGACAGCCACACTAAAAACAGCCCTCACACCAAAAATATTAAAGCTACACAGGGATACCCCCAAACAAGATAAACCCAAACAGACCTACACCAAGGCATATTATAATAAAAATGACAAAGATAAAGAGAGGATTCTAAAGGCAGCAAGAGAAAAACAAAGGGTTAATTACAAGGGAACCCCCATAAGGCTATCAGCTGATTTCTCTACAGAAATGTTGCAAGCCAGAATGGAGTGGCAAGATATATTCAAAGTCCTGAAAGGGAAAAATCTGCAACCTAGGATACTCTACCCAGGAAGACTATCATTTAGAATAGAAGGAGAGAAAGAATTTCTCAGACAAGCAAAAACTAAAAGAATACAGCAATACTAAACCTATCCTAAAAGAAATATTTCTATTCTCTAAATAGAAAAGTAGTAAGAATCTGTAGGAAAGAGAAAATCACAATTGGGAAGCAAATCACCCAAATAAGCCAGTACACAAATCAAAAAACAAAAAAAAAAAATCAACAAATTTCTGTGAAAGTGAAGATAACCACAGTGAACAGCAAAAGGATGAACGTGAAGATGTAAAAGAGGACGTCAGAATCATAAAGTGTGGGGGAGGAGAGTAAGAAGATGAGAAAATGTAGGGATTTTTCATTTCCTAGAAGGTGTTTGAGCCTATATGACTACTGGTCTAAGGCAACTAGATACAGGAAGCAATTAATAATACTTGAAAAACAGGGTAAACCCAAGTCAAAAACATACAATAGATTCACAAAAAACAAAAAGAAGAGAACATAAGTATAATACAAAAGGAAATCATCAAACCACAAAAGGAAGAACAGAAAGGGACACAGAAGAAACATAACATCAGTGGGAAATAAGGTTTAAAATGGCAATAAATACATATCAATAATTACCTTAAATGTCAATGGACTAAATGTTCCAATCTAAAGACACAGGGTGGCAGATTGGATTAAAAACAACAAAAAAAAAGAGCCGACAATATGCTGCCTATACAAGTCTCACTTTAGGGTCAAGGACACACATAGATTGAAAGTGAGGGGATGGAAAAACACATTTCATGCAAACAGAAATGACAGGAAAGCGGGGGCCACAATACTCATATCAGACAAAATAGATTTTAAAACAAAGGTTATAAAGAAAGATAAAGAAGGACACTATAGTAAGTCCCCTACATACAAACCTCCAAGTTATGAAATTTCTAAGATGCGAACATGCGTTCACATGTCCAATCACATAAGTTTGTTCAGGTGTCTGGTGTACATTGTCACATGTGTGCATCCTCTACAAGTGGTTGTGCCTTTGTGTACTTTATTGTACAGTACTGTATAGAGTACAGTAGTACAGTATCTTTATTTCAAGCCCAGAATGTCCAGAAGCAAGTGTAAAAGCAGTGGTGATGTAGCTGGTACTACTGTACTTTTCAAGGTACTGTACTGTAATATTAAAAATGTTCTCTTTATTTTTTGTGTTTGTTTTTTATGTATTATTTGTGTGAAAAGTATTATACACCTATTACAGTACAGTACTATATAGCCAACTGTGTTAGTTGGTTACCTAGGCTAACTTCGTTGGACTTATGAACATGCTGTTGGAATGGAACTCATTTGTATGTAGGGGACTTACTGTACATAATGATAAAAGGATCAATACAAGGATTTTACTCTCATATATATACAACAAATATACACCTAATATAGAAGCACCCAAATATATAAAACAAATACTAACAGACATAAAGGGAGAAATTGATAGGAATACCATAACAGTAGGAAACTTTAACACCCCACTCACATCAATGGACAGATCTTCTAGACAGAAATTCAATAAAGCAACAGAGATCCTAAATGATACAATAGAACAGTTAGACTTGATATTTTCAGGACACTACATCCAAAAAAAAAACCCAAACCAGAATACACATTCTTTTCAAATGCACATGGAACATTCTCTAGGATTGAGCACATACTAGGGCACAAAACAAGCCTCAACAAATATAAGAGTACAGAAATTATCTCAATCATCTTTTCAGACCACAACGGCATGAAACTAGAAATCAACCACAGAAAATGAAGTGAGAAAAAAACGATTACATGGAGACTAAACAACATGCTACTAAAAACCAATGGTCAACAATGAAATCAAAGAGGAAATTAAAAAATACCTTGAGACAAATGACAATGAAAACACAACCATACAAAATCTATGGGATGCAGCAAAAGTGGTTCTTAGAGGGAAGTTCATAGCAATACAGGCCTTCCTCAAAAAACAAAAATCTCAGATAAACAACCTAACTTACCACCTAAGAGAATTAGAAAAAGAACAAACATAACCTAAAGTCAGCAGAAGGAAGGAAATAATAAAGATCAGAGAAGAAGTAGATAAAATAGAGATTAAAAAAGCAGTAGAGATCAATAAAACCAAGAGCTGGTTCTTTGAAAGGGTAAACAAGATTGACAAACCTCTAGACAGGCTCACCAAGAAACGGAGAGAGCCCAAATAAAATAAGAAATGAAAAAGGAGACATAACAACTGATACTGCAGACATACAAAAAAATCATAAGGGAACACTATGAACAATTATATGCCAACATATTCAACAACCTAGAAGAAATGGAGAAGTTTCTAGAAACATAGAGTTCACCAAAACTGAATCAAGAAATAGATAATTTGAACAGACCAATCACTAGGAGTGAAATAGAATCTGTAATTTAAAAACTCTCTACAGAACAAAGTCGAGGACCAGATGGCTTCACAGAAGAATTATACCAAACACACAAAGAAGAACTTATACTGATCCTTCTCAAACTCTTCCAAAAAACTGAAGAGGAGGGAACACTCCCAAAGACATTCTATGAAACCACCACCAACCTAATACCACAACCAGATAGACACCACCAAAAATGAAAATTACAGGCCAATATCTTTGATGAATATAGATGCAAAAATTCTCAGCAAAATATTAGCAAACTGAATCCAATAACACATAAAAAAGGTCATATGTCACAACCAAGTGGAATTCATCCCATGTTCACAAGGATGGTTCAACATATGCAAATCAATCAACATGATACACCATAGACAAAAGAAAAGACAAAAACCACATGATCATCTCAATAGTTGCAGAAAAAGCATTTGACAAAATTCAACATCCACTCATGATAGAAACTCTTACCAAACTGGGTATAGAGGGAACATATCTCAACATAACATGAGCTATTTATGACAAACCCACAGACAATATAATACTCATGGTGAAAAGCTGAAAGTCTTCCCACTTAAATCTGGAACAAGACAAAGATGCCCACTCTAACCTCTTCTATTCAACATAGTATTGGAAGTCCTAGCCACAGCAATCAGAAAAAGAAAGAAAAGGTATCCAAATTGGAAGGGAAGAGTAAAATTGTCATTATATGCAGATGACATGATACTATATATAGAAAACCCTAACAACTCCACACAAAAACTACTGGAACTGAAACAAATTCAGCAAGGAAGCAGGATACAAGATTAACATACAGAAATTGGTTGCATTTCTTTACACTAAGCAATGAAATATCAGAAAGGAAATGTAAAAAAAAAAACAAAAACCCAATACCTTTTAAAATTACACCCCCAAAAATAAAATACTTAGAAATAAACCTGACAAAGGAGGTGAAAGACTTGTATGCTGAAAACTGTAAAACAATAAAGGAAACTGAAGATGATTCAAAGAAATGGAAAGAAATCCCATGCTCTTGGATTGGAAGAATTTGTATTGTTAAAATGGCCATACTACCCAAAGCAATCTACAGATTTAATGCAATCCCTATCAAATTACCCATGACATTTTTCACAGAACTAGAACAAATAATCCTAAAATTTATGTGGAAACATAAAAGACACAGAATTACCAAAGCAATCCTGAAGAGAAAGAATAAAGCAGGAGGCATAACCCTCCCAGACGTTAGACAATACTACAAAGCTACAGTAATCAAAACAGCATGGTATTAGCACAAAAACAGACATATGGATCAATGGAACAGAATAGAGAGTCCAGAAATAAACCCATACCCTTATGGTCAGTTACTCTTTGACAAATGAGGCAATCCTATATGATGGGAAAAAGTCTCTTCAGCAAGCGGTATTGGAAAAGTTGGACAGCCACATGTAAATCAGTGAAGTTAGAACACACCCTTTCACCAGATACAAAAATAAACGCAAAATGGCTTAAAGACTTAAACATAGGACATGATACCATAAAACTCCTAGAAGAGATCAAAGGCAAAACATTCTCTGGCATAAATCATACCCATGTTTTCATAGGTCAGTCTCCAAAGGCAATAGAAACAAAAATAAACAAATGGGACCTAATCAAGCTTACAAGCTTTTTCATAGCAAAGGAAACCATAAAATGAAAAGACAGCCTACACAATGGGAGAAAATATTTGCAGATGATGTAACCGACAAGGGCTTAATTTCCAAAATACACAAACAGCTCATACAACTCAACAACAACAAAAAAACAAACAACGCAATCAAAAAATGGGCAGACGACCTAAATAGACATTTCTCCAAAGAAGAAATACAAATGGCTAATAGGCACCTGAAAAGATGCTCAACATCACTAATTATTAGAGAAATGCAAATCAAAACTACAATGAGGTACACCTCACACCGGTCAGAATGGCCATGATTAAGAACTCTACAAATAGGGCTTCCCTGGTGGTGCAGTGGTTGAGAGTCCGCCTGCCGATGCAGGGGACACAGGTTCGTGCCCTGGTTCGGGAAGATCCCACATGCCGTGGAGCGGCTGGGCCCGTGGGCCATGGCCATTGGGCCTGCGCGTCCGGAGCCTATGCTCCGCAACAGGAGAGGCCACAGCAGTGAGAGGCCCGCGTACCGAAAAAAAAAAAAAAGAACTCTACAAATAGCAAATGCTGGAGAGGATGTGGAGAAAAGGGACCCCTCCTACACTGTTGGTGGGAATGTAAGTTAGTAGAGTCACTATGGAAAACAGTGTGGAGGTTCCTCAGAAAACTAAAAATAGAATTACCATATGATCCAGCAATCCTACTTATGGGCATATATCCAGACAAAACTAATTCAAAGAGATACATGCATCCTATATTCACAGCAGCACTATGCACAATAGCCAAGACATGGAAACAACCTAAATGTCCATTGACAGATGAATAGATAAGGAAGATGTGGTACATATATACCGTGGAATACTACTCAGCCATTAAAAAGAATGAAATAATGCCATTTGCAGTAACATGGATGCAACTAGAGATTATCATACTAAGTGAAGTCAGAAAGAGACAAATACCATATGATATCACTTATATGTGGAATCTAAAATATGACACAAATGAACCTATCTATGAAACAGAAACAGACTCACAGACATAGAGAACAGACTTGTGGTTGCAAAGGGGAGGGCGTTGGAGGAGGGATGGAGTGGGAGGTTGGGGTGAGCGGATGTAAGCTTTTATATAGAGAATGGGTAAACAACAAGGTCCTACTGTATGTCACAGAGGACTATATTCAGTATCCCATGATAAGCCATAATGGAAAAGAATATTAAAAAAGAATGTATATGTGTGTATATACATATATATGAATCACTTTGCTGTACAGCAGAAATTAGCACATTATAAATCAAGTATACTTCAATTAAAAAGAGCAAAAAAATAAATTTATGTAAGGCTACCTCCCATATGCTGAGAGGAAGAAAACTACTAGTTACTGGCAATTCCTTTCACATACATTGCTTAATACAGTCTGGGAACCTGCTATTAATATCCTCTTTCTGCAAATGTGGAAGCCAGGGCTCAGAGACTAAGTTGCTCAAGGTCACCCAGCTTTTTAGAGCTGTGGCTTGGATCCTGGTCCGGCTAACTCTGAAGTCCATCTTGCCTCTTGGTGCAGAAGCCCTTTAACAAAGCATTTTAAAGCTGAAAGTAACTCTATAAGTCACCTGGTCCAGTGGTTTCCAAATGCAGGTGGGCTGACCCTGTCCCTTGGGGAGCTTGTTAAATAGGCAGGGGGTAGGGGCAGGAGGGATAGATTTGCTGTGGACAAAACGCTGACTGCCATCTAAGGGGAGGAGCAGAAATCCTATCCATGGAAGGTAATGGAAACCTTCCTCTGCTCCTACTTTCTGTGGTTGGAGGGAAAGA
>NW_006770014.1:252657-259830 GCF_000442215.2 Lipotes vexillifer
AAAGAGCAAACTGGTGGGGTGTAACCACACCAAATCATTCGACTCTGGTCAAGAGAAGGCATGTTGAAGCTTCAGTCAGTGCTTGTGCTGCCACAAGACCTTTTGTTTAACATGATGCTCAGCCCAATTTGAAATATGCACAGGTTGGCCTAGACTTTTGGGACCTGATGTATTTTGTGGGAGCAAACTGCTTTGCTGGAAAAATGAACAGAACCTTGGGGGAGTTCGCCGTACCTACTTGGGAGAATGAGGCTGCAGAATTTGGGGACCTGAGAAGGGAATTCCCAGAGGTCAGGGTGACATTTAAGAATAGGAAGGGGTAGAATTGCTGGGCTGTTCTGGAAGGTTCCTCTTACTACCATAGCTAGAGATACCTTCCATCTTAAAAAAGGTGGGGATGGACCTTGGCTCCAGTTTGGGCTGGCACTGCGGGGAGAGAAGAGGACAGACTAAGAGAGAAAATGCAGTCGCCACTAGAGATTGGAGCGAGATAAAGCCCAGGAGTGATCGAAGCCTCCTATGAGAATCCCCCAAATGACTGACCAAAATATTGGCCATAGGGTGGAGGGGGCTATGCTTCCTCTCATCCCTGTACTTAGACATTCAAGTGTCTTAGAAAGCGAGAGACTTGGGGGATATTCAGGGACTAGACAGATACTTGGATACAGAGTCCAGGGTCCCACTCCCCAGATATTTTGGTTTGGTTATGCCCAGGAAGCCGTGCTCTTATCTCACTCCTGGGTTGGGAGCTCCCGGCTTAGTATTATGATTATTACATCTGAGGTAACTCCCAGGGAGTTTCATGACTTGCCAAGGCACCACATCGCTCTTCTGTAGCAGAGTTGAGGGTAGAAGGTAATTCTCTTGTTCCAGCAGAGTCTGTACGTCCCACAGGTACGTATGCTTCTGGCAGACACCCAGCGGCCTGAACTTCATGGGACAAATGGGACTAAGAGGAGCCCTCTAAAGTTTTCTACGAGGATCGTTCGGACGAGCACACCCCTGTAAGGCCTGAGGTGGTACAGGTGAGCCCTGGGTGTGCTTCCTCGGACCTGGACATCTGCATGCCCTGGGTACCAGTTGGCCCCCACGTGTCGTGGCATAATGTCAGCTGCTAGGCCGCCTCATGGTTTTTCCAGAACGGGTGATCCAGCCAGTGGAGGCAGGTGGGGAGCACTTTTCTGGATTGTACGGCGCCTTTTTCTGTGCCTTTCTGGATCCACATAACCCTAAGGACCAAGTGGCCTCTTTTGTTCTCAAAACAAATTCATCCGGAATAAGCACTTTTAACATACAAATATACACGGTCTAAGCAGTTGCCAGCAACAATCGTCTATTCATTCCGGGCCTTCTTTCTGTCCATTGTCTTGTGTTTCACAGGCGAATCGACGTTTCAGCATTTCCAGCTGCAGTCCTGGGGTGCAACTCCGTGTTCACTGGCACAGAAAAGCCTCAGAAGCTGGGACAAATTTCCTGCCTGGTCACCAGCCCCTTTCTCCGTCTTGGACTCCAAGCTGCTGCAAGAGAACCTTCCTGGATGGCCCATCAGGCCTGCGTCCTCTTCATAAAACCTTCTGTCGCCTCCCGCTGTCAACAGCAGAAAACCCACCCCTTCCCTTCTGATCCAGACCAGCCTGGTTTCTGCCCCGCGATGCAGCTGCCCCACTTACAGCCCCGTCCTGGCAGCCTGGGACATTGGTGACTCTGTGCCTTTGTACCTTTTATTGTCACTGCCTGAAGACCTGCCTTTTCTGAGTGGGCACTTCCTAAAGCAAGAGAGACACGCCTTTCTAGCAGAGAAAGTAGAGCATATAAGATGCTGCTTTCACTGTGCCAGCTTCCTCTACTGGCCTCTGGATTCTGCTCCGAGATGCCCAACACCACCTTGTGTCCCAAGTGATGTGATTTCATTTGTCTCTCCCCAACCAGACTGCCAGCTGCCTGACAACTACGAGTTGTGTTTATCTTTATACCTTCATACCTATCAAGGCACTGACTCACATGGGGACTGGAGCCAACTGTTAGTTGAACAAATGAGGGAAGGAATAGATTCTACTCCCTCTGGCAGTATTGTTTCCCTGGGGTGAGGGGGCAGCTTGGGGAGGCAGGTTGGAGTTGCAGCCCTGGCCCCCGTGTTTAGAGACCAGCCCTACAAATGGCTCTAATCATGACCAAAGGCTCCACGGTCCCTTGTCCTTGCACATCCAAGTTTCCCCTTGCATGGGGTGCTGGACCAAGCTCTTCCGGCCACTGGGGTTCAGGTGCGGTACGATCAGTGTTGCTGGAATCAAGTCCCTGGGGGGTGTCCACTCACTGGACTCCGTGTTGCTGAGATCTTCATCTTTTACAACTTGGAGTAATTGTAAGGTTCTGTTGTCTGCATAACCAAGGCTTCATTTATCCATCCCTTGCTAATGGACTTTGTCTTCAGCTGCTTGGGCTGCCATCACAAAGGCCCACAGACTAGGTGGCTTAAACAAAAGAAAGTTATTGTCTCACAGTCTGGAGGCCAGAAGTTCGAGATCGAGGTGTTGGCAGGGTTGGTGTCTTCTGAAGCCTCTCTCCCTCCCTGGCAGATGGCTGTCTTCTCCCTCGATCTTCATATGGGCTTCTCTGGTGCGTATCTGTGTTCTAATCTCCTCTTACAAGGATGACAATCATTGGATTAGAGCCTACCCACAATAACTACATTTTAACTTAATTACCTCTTTCAAGTCCCTGTTTCCAAATAGTCAGTCACATTCTGAGGTACTGGAGTTAGAACTTTATATAAGAATTTAGGGAGGACTCAGTTCAGCTCATCCAGACCTTCAGGCCGTCCTCAGTGTTTCCATGGTAATAAACCAAGCTGGAGTGCACATCCTTTTGTATTTCTCTGTGCACACATGGCTGATAAGGTAGATACAGGGAAATGGAATTGCAGGAATCCTAGGAAATGGATTATTGCCTGTCTATGTGTTATTGTTCTCCAACCAGTTATAGGAATTTTCCCATAGCCCTGCAGGGTATAACAGTTCTTGGTCCACAGTCACATCAGACTTGGTATTACCAGACCGTCGTTTTGTGCCAATCTGATCATTGTGAAAAAATATACAGAGAAAAATAATTCTCCTTCCTAGGTCTGTCCTCAGTGCTCCTGTTTCTTCCCTAGAGGGAGCCACTGTTATCTTCTTTGTGTACAGCCTTTCAGAGAAATTCTGTCCCCCAGATCCAGCTTTTCAGAAATATCATGAACATTTCTCCATGTTATTGCAGAAACTTCCTAAAAGTTGTTTTTAATGGCTGTGTCGTATTCTGTGGATGAATGTGTCATAGTCTTGAAAAACACCCCCCTAATGGTTGGACACTGGTTGTTGCTTTGTTAAAAATATTCCTTCCAGAAAATTTTAAAATTCAAGAATAAAGCATCTATAATCCCAGTACCTGTTGACATGTTATTATATTTCTAGTTTTTTTGTAGTTAAAAATGTTTTTCATATTCTTATAGGTACTTATCTGTACAAAAGCCTAAGACTTCCTATGGAGTTCGGAATTCTATTTTTAATTTAACTTTACAGTGTGAGCATGTCCTTGAGTCATAAAATCCAACATCCCTTCCTCTTCTGCTCCAGTGAGCCCATCGAAGAATGAAAATCAGGGAGGCCATACTGGGGGTGGGCTTGAACATGGGCTCATAATTTAATTTTTTAAAAGGTAAATTAATTGCTAACTTTAGCTCTTTAAATTATTATAAGTAAGAAATTACTTTGACTTATCCCCACAACCCATGGAGGCTGAAGCCTGCGTCTCTGAGCCTGTCAACCCACTGCCTGCTAAGTGACTCCACTGAGCCTCTCAGTAAGTAGGATGTGTATGTGAAGGAAATATGAGCCTTTAAGGCAAAGCAGCGCTTTTGTTTATAACGTGGAACCCTCTTCTGAAAGCTACCAAGCAGAAAGCGTTCTAACAGAATGAGTTCACTGCCTTCTCAGGGTGGCCAAAAAGAAAAAAACAAAGAAAAAAAGAGATTAGGAGAAAGAATCTCAGTAGAGAACACTATTAAAGTACATAAACTTCAAAAGTTGCTGGAAGAAAAAAAAGTTGCTGGGACCTTTAAATAACCCACAAGCACATTTTGCATCAATAGATCTCGTATGAATAAAGTATTTAAAAACTTCAGTTTTGTCAACGCTCAGTATAGCTGAAGTGGAAATTGTGAGCGTGGTTAACATAATTGTGGTCTTTTAAAAACTTGTAAAAACTTGAAACAATGATTTGCAAACTGGATTCTAATTATACTCGGGAAAAAACTCCAACGAGCACAAGACATCCCGGACCTGAATTATGAGTGTGGTGTGTGCATATGTATTAAACGCATATATGACACACATAAACTCACTACAGTCATTGGAACTTCACTCCTGGTAAGGGAAAAGTGTGAGTAATATTTCAAGAAAAAAGCACACTGTAAAACCCCAAAGTGCTGTCTTTTGGATGCTGCTGAATCACTGTTTCTGTGAGTCTGAAGCACTGAGCGTGGTAGAATTACAAGAAAGTGCCGACAGGAGCTTTGCAACTGAGAAGACGAAGGGCTTCATGCAAGGTCTCCGGCCCTGGAGCAGCCTGGGAACCCCTTGTGTGGGTGACTTAATGTTTCCCAGCATAAGCAGGGTAAGTCTCAGGCCTTAGTTAAAGTCTACATTTTTGCAGTCTCTCTCGAAGTAGATGTAAGAGAAAACAAGGAAGCAGTCAAAAGACATTAGAAATGACAGAGCTGCTTTCAATTATAAGAGAGAAATCACCTCTGTGTCCAAAGATCAAAAACATTCTTGACTTGAATGTGGACGGCTTTTCTGAAGTGGTGTGAGGTAGTGACATCTTGTGGACATTTGTGGTAATTGCCGGCAACTCATTGCTTTACAAATCCAAACGTCCATTCATTTGTTCTTCAGATCTTCCTTCGGTCCTTCATTCATTCATTCACTCACTCTCTGAATATGTAGCATTTGCCACTTTAACCTCTGGTGTTCCTTTTTTTTTTTTTTTTTGCGGTACGCGGGCCTCTCACTGTTGTGGCCTCTTCCGTTGTGGAGCACAGGCTCCGGACGCGCAGGCTCAGCGGCCATGGCTCACGGGCCCAGCCGCTCCACGGCACGTGGGATCTTCCCGGACCGGGGCATGAACCCGCGTCCCCTGCATCGGCAGGCGGACTCTCAACCACTGCGCCACCAGGGAAGCCCCTCTGGTGTTCCTTTTAAACCGTGAATGACAGTCATTTATGACTTTATGACAGTCACAGAGGTCAGATTTTAATGAATGTTCCGGTAGAGTCAAATACTGCCCTGTCCTCTCCTTATCTGAAAACAAAAACAGGAGGGTGTGTGGACTCAAAGAAGCACAGATGTTGGAGGCAAAATAGCTTTGTTTAAGCCATGTTTCTGCTTCTTACTCGCCGTGTGACCATGGAGAGAGTGGGCCAACTCCAAGTATTTTTTCTCTTATGTAGAGTACTAGTCAGAATTGTGGAGGTTAAATGCGAGTTAAGCCAAAATGTGAATTATTAAGCTGGTAGATTTCCAACTATTAAGCTGGTATAGTAGAGAATCAAGTCACTGTGATATGGGGCTATATAAGCTCTTTGGATGTCAACTTCCTCATCTGTAAAAGGTGAGTGTCTGTAAAAGGTGACCAGCAAGGTTGCTTTGGTTTCTAACAACCTACGATTTGATATTTTTCTTGACACTCTTGTGGGTCTCTCTATTTCTAGGAGTAAAGCTCCCCAGCCAGTGGGAGTGCTGGGCTGAGCTAACTTATTTTTTGACCTATTACTTTGGAGTATTTTGTTGCCTGAGTAATACGTTCTAGGTGGTCAATTTCAAAAGGAAAATAAAAGCATTTTACGTATGATCTTTCATCCTTGATATTCCAGTATTATAGTGGGGGCAGTTAGGCAAGTTTCTTAATTTAGAAAGAAACAGGTAAATATTTTAGCAAATATTTAAAGCTCCCCTGTGTGTCCAACAGGTCTGTTCACCCAGGTGAGTAAGTCATGGGCATCTTCCTCTTTTGGCCCAAGATTACTAGGATGAGCAATGCAGTAAGTGGATCTTTCTCTCTAGGTCTCCCTTCCCAGCTCATTTGTTTCTCAACAAGACAAGGCACTTGGATAAAATTCACAAATTGGGACTTCCCTAGAGGTCCAGTGGTTAAGACTCCACACTTCCACTGCAGGGGATGCAGGTTTGATCCCTGGATGGGGAACTAAGATCCCACATGCTGCATGGCCAAAAACTAAAAATTAAAAAAAAATTCACAAATCAAGTTTATGCCTCACTGTCATAGGGAAAAATATTGATATTAGAAACCAACATATCTTTGGGACAGGTTTGTTTTTTCCTCCCTCCCTCCCTCCTTCCCTTTCTTTCTTGTAATTAGTTTCCTAAACATTACTGGAGTAGTTTCAGTCCCTTGTGAAAAGAAGGGATATTCCATTTCACCCCATGTTTTATTTGTAATTGGCAGTTCATAAAACCCATTCCCATACATTCTCTCCTTTGTTTCCCAAACCAAGAAGGTGAGGTTACTGGAACCAGTTGTTACTATCCATTTTTACGTTAGGAACCTGAGATCTGAAAAAATTGAGTAACTTTCCTGTGGTCACACATGCAGTGAGTGATAGGGTTGGCATTGGAACCTTGGGCTGCCCTCTTGGGCTTAGGTCTGGTGTCGCCAAACTGTGTAAGCTCTTTTCACGAATTGTGTCAAAAACTCTTCTTGTGCTATTAGCTTGAATAAACTGTAGTTAGAATTTGTTTTTGAAGGCTTGTTAATCTCTGAGAATGATCCCTTTAGAAAGGCAGAAAGGCCACAGATGGTCTTGCAGTGTGTCTTCCCAGAAGCAGACCTTCCCTGAGATGAGGATTTCATGTTGAGTAGCAGTAGTTTGTTTGGGAAGTGATACCAGGAAGGATTTGGAATGGGGAAGTGAGACAGGATAGAGACAGAAGCTAATACAGGGTGCACTCATTAGTAGATTACTACTGTGGGCAACTGGGGCTCAGACTGCTGGGGACCCCGGGAGACAGTGGAAAGCACACCCGAGTTGTCCTCCCAAGAACAGGAAACTGAAGTATTCATGGACCAACTTTCATTTGTCACTGGGACAACTCCTTAGTGGCATGGCAGGGGCCGCCA
>NW_006770014.1:259954-266807 GCF_000442215.2 Lipotes vexillifer
AGCAGGAAAAGATGGTCCTCAGCAGAGTTGCAGGGGGATTGCAACAAGCAGCTGCTGCACTCCCAGGAAAGGTGCGTGCCGAGAGCATGTGGATGGGCACTGGCTACGCCCTCATCAGTTACACCTGCTCTTCCTGTATCTGGAGTTATTAGGACTGTGAGTGCCATGCCTAGCACGATGCAATGTGGTAAGGGAGACACAAAATACATTCAAAGATCTAGAATCTCTACCTATCACAATAGGCTAATTTAAAATACATACACACTTGAAACAAGTAACACTGTAAGACACTTATTAGCAAGTGTCACAATGAGTAAGATGGATATCAAATACTGTAAGAGTTCAGTGAAAGTAGAGATCAGAAAATCTTGCTGAGAAAGAACTCCAAGAGCTGGTGAAATCTGGGTAGGAGAGTGAGTGAAGATGGAAGGTGGGATCGAATGAAAAGCACAGGCAGGTGTGTACATATTTCTCCTCTGTCCTCTAGACAATGGGAAGTTGAAAGCCCCCCACCCCCATTTTATTAAGTTACTATATGCATATAGCTTAAAAGAGTTTAGAGAATTATGATGTGATGTAAATAAAAGTAGATCCAATATTTTTTAAATAAGTGATAAAATACAGGCTTATGCATACAAAGCTACAAAGGTACTACTGCTGATAAAACAGATGGGTGGGTTGCAGTGAAAGCCATGCTTAAAGTTGATAGCTTTAAATGTGTGTATTTGTAAAGAACAAGATCTGAAAATAAATGAGCTAAGCATTAATTTCAAGAAGTTAGAATAAGAAAAGCTTAAATAAACTCTCCCCAAAAGTAGAAAGAAGGAAACAGTAAGAGAAAAAAAATTAATGAAATAGAAAACAATCAAAAAAAGAAGATCAGGGCTTTCCTGGTGGCACAGTGGTTGAGAATCTGCCTGCCGATGCAGGGGACACAGGTTCGAGCCCTGATCCCACATGCCGCAGAGCAACTGAGCCACAACTACTGAGCCTGCGCGTCTGAAGCCTGTGCTCCGCAACGAGAGGCCGCGATAGTGAGAGGCCTGCGTACCGCGATGAGGAGTGGCCCCCGCTTGCCGCAACTAGAGAAAGCCCTCACACAGAAACGAAGACCCAACACAGCCATAAATAAATACATAAATAAATAAAATAAAGGATCAATAAAGCTGAAAGTTGGTTCTTGGAAAGGACTAATATAATTGATAAACTAGTAGAAACTGATTAATAGAACACAGGCAGAAAACCCAACTAATATCAGGAATCAACAGGAATCAAAAAGGAAACAACACTGCTGCAAGATTTTATGTATATTATGAACAGCTTTAAACTTATTAAGGTTAGGTAAGGTAGATAAAATTGATACACTCCTCAACATATTAGTGGTGACTGACTAAAATGAACCCAAGAAGAAATAGAAATATCAGAACAATGTTATAACTATTAAATAAATTGTGTCTGTAATTAACAAGCTTCCCATAAAGAAGACTTTAGGTAGGCTCAGAAGTCCCACTGGTGAATTCTGCCAAACTTTTAAAAAAGAGTTAATAGTAAACTTTAAAAACTCTTTCATAGATTAGGAAAGGGAAAAAAAAAAGATAATTCCCAATGCTTAAATAATCTTGATACCAAAAAATGACAAACATTATAGGAAAAACTATAGTTGAATCCACTCAAAAAATCCTAAACAAAATACTAACAAAGTGCATTGAACAGTATATAAAAAGGTAATAAGTCTTGCTTATATTGTTATATTTGGGAATGCTGGCTTGGTCCAGTATTCAACAAATAAGCAGTGTGATTAACATTCTTACAGAATGAAGGAGAAAAACGATAGTGATCATTTTAACAGATGCATAAAAACAATTGAAAACATTCCATTATCTGCTCATGATTTTAAAAAGCCTTGGCAATGCCACACAAATACAAAGGATCATAAGAGACTGCTGTGAAAATTATACACCAACAAACTGGACAATCTAGAAGAAATGGATAAATTGCTAGAAACATACAAGCAGCCAAGACTCAGTCAGGGAGAAAGAGAAAATCTGAACAGACTGATTAGTAGTAAGGAGTTTGAATCCGTAATGAAAAACCTCCCAACAAACAGAAGTCCAGGTCCAGAAGACTTCACTGGTGAATTCTACCAACCATTTAGAAGAATTTAAGAAGAATTAAATTCTTTAAGAAGAATTAATTGAAGAAGAAGAATTAATACCAGCCCTTCTCAAACTCTTCCAGAAAAAGAGGGAACACTTCCAAATGCATTTTACAAGACCATCATTATCCTGATACCAAAACCAGAAGGGCACACCACAAGAAAATTACAGGCCAATATCCCTGATGAACATGGATGCAAAAATCCTCAACAAAATATTAGCAAACCTAATTCAATAATATTGTTCATTAAAGAATCAGATATCATGATCAGATGGGATTTATCCCAGGGCTGCAAGGAAGGTTTAACATCTGCAAATTGGTCAATGTGAAACATCATGTTAACAAAATGAAGGATATAAGTCATGATCATCTCAATAAGTGCAAAAATAAATTTGACAAAATTTAATATCCATTTATAATAAAAACTCCCAACAGAGAGTATAGAGGGAACATACCTCCATGTCATAAAGGCCATATATGACAAGCCCACAGCTAACATCATACTCAATGGTGAAAAGCTGAAAGCTTTCCTCTAACATCTGGAACAAGAAAGAGATGCCCACTCTCACCACTTTTATTAAACTTAGTATTGGAAGTTCTAGCCAGAGCAGTTAGGTAAGGAAAATAAATAAAATCATCCAAATCAGAAAGGCAGAAGTGAAACTATCACTATTTGCAGGTAACATAATATTATATATAGAAAACCCTAAAGACTCCACCAAAAAAGCTCTTAGAACTAATAAATTCAATAACGTTGAAGGATTCAAAATCAATGTATAAAAAAGTGGTGTTTCTATACACTAATAATGAGCTATCAGTTGTAAATGGGACTGTTTAAGAAAACAGTCCCATTTACAATTGCATCAGAAAGAATAAAATACTAGGAATAAATTTAACCAAGGAAGTGAAAGACCTGTACACTGAAAACTCTAAGACATTAATGGAAGAAATTGAAGAAGGGGTTAATATCCAAATATATAAAGGACTCATACAACTCAATAGCATAAAAACTCCTTATCAGATATATGATTTGCAAATATTTTCTCCCATTCCATGGGTTGCCATGGAATCAATTAATTCTCATTAAAACCAGAAAAAATTAAAAAAGTATATCATTCCAGTGCTCAACCCTCTCAGAAGTCGTGAGAAATTAGAAATAGAAAGGAACTAACTAATAAACATATAAAAGCCTATAGCAATTGTCATATTTAGTAGTGAAATGTTGAAGGCTTTCCTCTTGAAACTGGAGATAGGAAAATGTGTACAGGAGTTCTTAGTCTATGCAATAAGGCAATATAAAGAAATGAAAGATGTAAGTGTTGAAAAGAAGTAAATCTTTTATTAAATGCAGATGCTATAACTTTATAAACAGAAAACCTTTAGAAAATACATACAGATAAATTTTAGGATCAATAAAGATGGTTAGCAAAGTCAGGTAATACAAGATCTATATACAAAAGTATTTCTGTGATAATAAACAGAAAAGCAAAAGAAAATGAAAATAGCTAGACACAGGGACTTTCCTAGCGGTCCAGTGGTTAAGATTCTGTGCTTCCAATACAGGGCATGCGGGTTCGATCTCTGGTCAGGGAACTAAGATCCCACATATATGTATGTATAACTGAACCACTTTGCTGTACACCTGAAATTAGCACATTGTAAATCAACTATGTTTCAATAAAAATTTTTTAATTAAAAAATAGCTAGACACAAAATACATATTATAGAATCCCATTTTATAAAAAGTTCAAAAATAGAAAAACCCAAAGTATATTATTAGAAGTCATGGTAATTATTTTTGAGAAAGATGGAGGGGGTACTAGGGGTCCTTCTAGAGAGTAGGCAACACTATTTCTTCATCTACATGGTGGTTATACAGATGTTCACTTTGTGATAATTGAGCTGTACCTTTACATTCTGTTCATTTATCTGAATGATGTTAAAATTTAACATAAAAAGCTAGGTTAATCAGTTTAATAAGCAATGGTATCTATAAATATATGTAATATAATTTTGGTTTCAGAAACAGTAAATTATTTGAATGCAACTAGAAGAAAACCAACCAGGATTAATTTATAACCACAGAACTCCACCATCACATTGTGTCAGAAGTACAACACAATAATGCAAGAATGTATAAACCTAATGTGGACACAGAAGTAGACAGTGCCAGGAGCGACATCACCAAGGTGGTGACGTAGGTCATTTCTGACCTTGCTCCCTATCACAAGAGCAATAACTAACAACTATTCACAGACAAGATACCACTGAGAATTCTAGAATATCGGTGTGAGTTTGAAGCAACCTCTGCAACTGAGACCAGAACAGACTTCATTAGAAGGGCAAGAGGAATGGCTACAAGCTGAACATATTGCCCCTCTTCCAGGCCATTGCAGCACCATGCTGAGAGGTCTTCCCTGAGCCTATGGTTCCTCCACTGGGAAAAGACAGACCAGGGTGACATATAGCATTGTCGGTTGCTCTGTGGGAGCCCCTAGTCCGGCTTTGCCCTATAGAGATTGTAAGGGAGTCTGCTGGGCTCAACTACTGGGTGGGGTTTTCCAACAAACAGCATTCAGATCTTGGCAGACAAAGTTCCTACCTGCAGAGCCCAGTGGTAGTCCCAACCAGTGGATTTGCTCATCTGCAGAACCAAATCAGGGGCATAATCTGACCAGGGAACTCAGCGGGTTTCAGGACTGCCTGATTCAGGTCTTCAAATGAGGAGTTTTGCCGGGCTTACAGCCTGGTCTGCCCCTGCCCAGGAAGAATTGCTGAGTCATAGCCAAACCCACTGTGGAATAAGCATGGCTCCTGGCCCCTCTTGACCAGAAAGAGTATTTGGAAAAATTTGGCAATTGCCTGAAGTGGGCCCTCCAATCCTTCCCAGGCAGGAGAGCTAAGTCCAAACCTCACCTGCTGCAAAACTTGACTCTTAGCTCCATCTGACATGAAGGGCTGCAGAGAAGACCTTGAAGATGCATAACCCAGCAATGCTTAAGCTGAGAGGAAGGCAGGCAGAGCTGATCACCCTCAAAGCAAAGCCAGTACCGGGCATGGAGTTGTCACCTGCTACACCAAGGCAGGGGAGTTAATTCACAGCCCCACCTATTGTGGAGTATGGTTCCCATCTCCATCTGACAGGAAGGGCTCCATGAAAATACCTGGAAGCTGCTGTATAACCCAGCAATGCTTGAGCTGAGAAACAGGTAAGCAGTGGTGATTGCCCCCAGAGGCAAGCCAATGGCCCTGTTCAGACAAGAAACTTGGGGCATGGATCAGTTTGAGTCAACATCACAGACCAAGCGCCTTAGTGGCTTTGGAGCTGCTTCTCTTGCTGCACCCAGAGAGGGAAAGTGATTCATAGCCCCATATATTGCTGAATACAAACTTCAGCTTACCTGACCAGGGAACCTTGCCCAGAGCACATGGGTAGCTGAAGCCCATTCAACATCTGTGCTTACAGTGGACTCTGGACAGACAGCACAGCTTGTGGTTTTCCCTGTCTGCGGAGTAAAACCAATGACCTCACCTGACCAGGATATTCAATGCATGCTCTTGCATGATTTGGGCCCCCAAACAATGAGTTGTAAAAGCTCTGGAGCCCATCCTCTTGCCCTACCAGGACAGGGAAGCTAATTCATAGCCCCACATACTGCTGAGTATAGTATCCAGTTCTGGCCATCCAGTAAGCCTGATGAGAATCCAGGCAACTGCAAAGTCCATCCTACAGGCTCACTTTGGCAGGGAACCAAGCCAGCAGTTCTATACAGTTGTTGACAGCAAGTGGCACCTCCCACCCCTGATCTCAGAGCTTGAACAGCTGTCTCACAAAATAGACCCTAATAGCAGGCCCCATGTGCCCAAGGACATTAGCTGCAGACATGTCCAGAAACCCAAACTGAGCTGACTGTTGAAGAACTATCTCTGCCAAAGCAAACCTGCAAAGCCCAAAAGAAGAGACCACTTACTCAAACATGCAAATACCATGTAAGGAATAAAAGATCATGAAAAATCAGGTAAATATGACACCACCAATGTAACTAATAAATGTCTAATAACTGACTCTAAATATGTGCAGATCTATGAACTGTCAGAAAAAGAATTCAGAATAATCCTTTTAAAGAAGTTTAGTGTATAATAACACACAGACAACTGAAAGAAATTAGGAAAACAATGCATGAACAAAACAAGAAGTTCAACAAAGAAACAGAAACTATAAGAACAGACACACAGAAATCCTGGAGTTGAAAAGTACAATAATGGGACTTAAGAATTCAATAGGGAGCTTCAAAAGAAGACTTGACCATGTAGAAGAAAGAATCAGCAATGTATAGCACTTGAAATTATTCAGTCAGAGGAGCAAAAAGTAAACAGAAAGAAAAAGAGTGGAGAAAGCCTACAGGCTTATGGGACAGAATGAAAAGGAATGATATTTGCATTATGGAAATTCCAGAAGGAGAAGAGAGAGAGATAGGGACAGAAAGTATATTTAAAGCAGTAATGGCTGAAAACTTCACAAACATGAGAAGAGAAATAGAAATCTAGATCCAAGAGGCCCAAAAGACGCCCCATAGGTTGAACAAGAATAGGGCTATATTGAGACACATTATAAATAAACTGTCAAAAGTCAAAGACAGGGCTTCCCTGGTGGCGCAGTGGTTGAGAGTCCGCCTGCCGATGCAGGGGACACGGG
>NW_006770014.1:267052-289466 GCF_000442215.2 Lipotes vexillifer
AAAAAAAAAAAAAAAAAAAAAAAAAGTCAAAGACAAAGAATTTTGAAAGAAGCAAGAGAAAGAGAAGTTACATACAAGGGAACTACCATACAGCTATTAGAGGATTTCTTAACAGAAACATTTCAGGCCCAGAGAGAATGGGATGATATATCAAAACATTGAAAGAAAAAAACCTTGTCAACCAAGAATTCTATACCCAGCAAAGCTGTCCTTCAGAAATGGAGAGATAAAGGCTTTCCTGAACAAACAAAAACTGAGGAAGTTCCTCACCACTAGACCTGCCTTACAAGAAATGCTAAAGGGAGTTCTTAGAGTGGAAGTAAAAGCATAATAATTAACATCAAAAAAACATAAGAACATAGTGTAAAAGTCACTAGTTATAGTAAATATATAGTCAGAGTTGGATTCTGTAATACAGTAATGGTGGTATGTAATTCACTTACAACTCTTTTAAAAGTTAAAAAATAAATGTAGTAAAAATTACCATAAACACAATAATCGGTATTATTTACAAAATATAAAAAATATGCAAATTATAACATCAGTAACATAAAGTGTGAGGAAAAGTGTAAAGCATAGGAACGTTACTGATGTTGTTAGCAGTTTAAAATAGGGTGTTATAATTTTAAGAACTCTCTGCCAAATCAAACCTGCAAAGTCTGAAAGAAGAGACCATTCATGTGGCCTCATGATAACCATAAGGGAAAACTTGTAGTAACTACACAAAAAAGTCAAAACATACTGATACCAAAAGACATCAATACACACACAAAAAAAGCAGCAGGACAAGAAAAAAGGAACAATGGATCTACAGTCCTTACCTATCAATAGTTACTTTAAATGTAAATGGACAAAATTCTCCAATCAAAAGACACAGAGTAGCTAAATGGATTAAAAAAACAAGATCTAACAATATGTCGTCTACAAGAGACTCATTTTAGCCTTAAAGACACACATAGACTGAGAGTAAAGCGATGGAAAAAGATATTTCAAGCAAATAGCAATAAAAAAAAGGCAGGTGTAGTTATAAGACAAAATAGACTTTAAACTAAAAATAGTGAGAAAAGACAAAGAACATCATTATATAATGATAAAGGGGTCAATACATCAAGAAGATATAGTAACTGTAAATATTTATGTACCCAATTTCAGAGCACCTAAACACATAAAGCACATAAAAACTAACAGAGCTAAAAGGAGAAATAAACAGTAATACAATAGTTGGGGACTTTAATATCCCACTCTCAACAATGTACAGATCATCCGGACAGAAAGTCAATAAGAAAACAGTGCATTTGAACAACAGTATAGACCAAATGGACCTAATAGACAATATAGAACATTCTATCAGACGACAGAAGAATACATATTCTTCTCAGGTACACATGGAACATTTTCTGGATAAACCATATGTTATGCCACAAAATAAGTCTTAGCAAATTCAAGAAGACTGAAATCATACCCAGTGTCTTCTCTGACTTCAATGGTATGAAACTAGAAATCAACTGAGCAAAACTGGAGCATTCATGAATACATGGAAATTAATCAACACTCTCTTGAACTACAAATAGGTCAAAGAAATTAAAGGGGAAATAAAATAGTATCTTGAGACAAACAAAAATGGAAACACAATATACCAAAACGTTTTGGATGCAGCAAATGCATTTCTAAGAGGGAAATTTATAAAAATAAATTTTTATTAAAATTTCTATATTGAGAAAAATGATACCAAATAAACAACTTAATTCTATGACTTAAAGAAAAAGGAACAAACTCAGCCCAAGGTTAGCAGAAGGAAATAATATTAGAGCAGAAATAAATTATATAGAGAATAGAAAAACAAACAAAAAAGATTAACCAAACCAAGAGTTGGCTCCTTGAAATCTAACAAAAATTTGACACATTTTTAGCTAGACTTCCCAAAGAAAAAGGAGGATCCAGATAAACAAAATTATAAATGAAAAAGGAGATATTACAACAGATATCACAGAAATATAAAGGATCATATGAGGCTACTATAAAACTATACACCACAACAATGTGTATACATATACAATGGAATACTACTCAGCCGTAAAAAAGAACAAAACTTTGCCATTTGCAGCAACATGGATGGACTTGGAGGTCATTATGCTAAGTGAAATAAGTCAGACAGAGAAAGATAAATACTGTATGATATCACGTGTAGAATCTAAAAAATACAACAAACTAGTGAATATAATAAGAAAGAAGTAGACACAGATATAGAGAACTAGTGGTTACCAGTGGAGGGGGAGGGGCAATATAGGGGTGGAGGAGGGGGAGGTACAAACTACTGGGTGTAAGATAGGCTCAAGGATGTATTGTACAACACAGGGAATATAGCCAATATTTTGAAATAATTGTAAATGGAAAGTAACCTTTAAAAATGGTATGAAAATTTTAAAATTTAATTAAATTCAAAGAAAAATTAATAAAACATGTTATCACCAAAAGATAAAAATAATTAACCAATAACTGAGCTCAGAGGCATGGAATTTTCTAATCTAACTGATAAAGAATTCAAAATGATAGTAAGAAACTCAATGAACCACAAGAAAACTCAGAAAGATAGTTCAATGAAACCAGGA
This sequence comes from Lipotes vexillifer, assembly GCF_000442215.2. NCBI lineage: Eukaryota > Metazoa > Chordata > Mammalia > Artiodactyla > Lipotidae > Lipotes > Lipotes vexillifer. Next base: position 269,662 of record NW_006770014.1, read on the forward strand.
AAAATATACATGAACAAAATGAGATATGTACCAAAGAGATGGGAATCATAAAAAATAGAGATTCTGAAGCTGAGGAATTCAATGAATTACATGAAAAATATAATAGAGAAAATCTGCAGTAGAGCAGAGAAAATGGAAGACAGAATAAGTGAACTGGAGAACAGGAATTTTGAAATAACCCAGTTAGAGCAGAACAAAGAAAAAAAGAATGAAAAAGAGTGAAGAAAGCTTACATGATCTAATAAATTCCATCAGAATAACAATTATTAGAATAATAGGGTTTCCAGAAGGACAAGAGCAGGAGAAAGAAGCAGAAACTTTATTTAAAGTAATAAAAGCTCAGAACTTCCCAAACGTGGGGAAAGACTTGGATATCCAAGTTCACGAAGCTAACAGCTCATCCCATTATCTCAATGCAAAAAGACTTTCTCCAAGACACATTATGGTGAAACTGTCAAAAATCAAAGATAAAGAGAGAATCCTAAAAGCAGTCAGGGAAAAAAAGATTATAACCTATAAAGGAGCCCCATTAGGCTAACAGCAGACTTTTCAGCAGAAACCCTCTAGGCCAGCAAAGAGTGAAATGACATGTTCAAGGTGTTGAAGGAAAAAAATATTTCCAGCCAAGAATACTCATCTGGCTAAGTTACCCTCAAGATATGAAGGGGAAACAGAATCTCTCTCAGACAAAGAAAAGCTGAGTGAGTTTGTCACCACTAGACCTACCCTGCAGGAAATGTTGAAAGGAGTTCTTCAAGCTGAAATGAAAAGATGCTAATTAGTGTCCAGAAAAGATGAAAGTAGACAGCACACTGGTAAAGGTAAATGCACAGTCAGACTTAGAAAACTCTAATTCTGTAACAGGATGGGGTGTTAACCACTTACCCGTAGTATAAAGATTACAGGAGAAGAGTATTAAGAATTATTATAACTACTAAATTTGTCAATGAATAGACAGTATAAAGAGCAGTAAATAGTAAGATCAAAAGGATAAAAGAAGAGGAGCAAAACGGTGAAGTTTTGTAGGCAAAAGTTAGGTTGCTATCAGCTTAAAATAGACTGTATTATTATTTCTTTTTAATAAATTTATTTATTTATTTATTTTTGGCTGCAGTGGGCCTTCTTTGCTGCACAGAGGCCTTCTCTAGTTGCAGTGAGCGGGGGCTACTCTTCGTTGCGGTGCCTGGGCTTCTCACTGCAGTGGCTTCTGTCTTGTTGCAGAGCACGGGCTCTAGACACGCGGGCTCAGTAGTTGTGGTGCACGGGCTTAGTTACTCTGTGGCATGTGGGATCTTCCTGGAACAGGGCTCGAACCCGTATCCTCTGCATTGGCAGGCGGATTCTTAACCGCTGCGCCACCAGGGAAGTCCCTAGACTCTATTATTTATGAGACTTTCTGTGTAAGCCTCATGGCAACCACAAAGCAAAACATAGATTCACAAAAGGTTTTTTTTTTTTTAAAGGGGAAGGGGGATGAGAGTGACATCAACAAGATAGAAGGCTAGGAGGTCCCGATACTGGTCTCCGTGCCTAACATACACAAAAAACAAAAACAGTACATAAGCAAGTACATACTGAAGTAAACAGTTCCGGGAAATCTTGGGACTACAAAGAACCAGCAAAATCCCCATGGAGCTCAGAAACCAAGGATGGCAGCATAGAAAAGTACAGAAAATATTTTGCCTGTGTCATCCCATACCCCAGTCAAGAGCAGATCAGCACCAGGAGGGATGCCCTTGGAGGAAGTTCACCGCACAGGGAAGAGAGCAGGAGAACCCAGCAAAAGCCCCACCAACGTGGACGTTTGCAGCCTGTGCTACGGAGGTCTCCCATGATCGTCACCAACACTGATCCCAGCTGAGCAGCCGGGAGAGCCCGCTTCTGCATCAACTCCCAGAGGCTGGAGCTACTGCTGAGATGAGAGTTGCCCTTAGGGGCCCTGGTTTCTGCTGAGCCCTGTTCTCAGGGATTGGGTGCTACATACAGCATCTCCCCATAGATGACACCAGAGCTGCCACTGCTCTTTGCCCACCCTTGTGAAGTCTGTAATTGTCACTTTGGTTAACTAGATAACTAAGTATTTTGCTAGTCACTGTTTCACAGTGCCCTATGATCCTATTTGACCAAATTTTAAAAATCTTCTGATATTTTTGACAAACTACCCTCCCCACCCCCAAATCCAATTGTAAATGAAGTCTTTTTGACCTCAAACTAACTTTGGGATTTTTTTTTTTTTTTCAGAGGGTCCTTGGAACATTTCAAAGGATTTGTTCTCTCTCCTTATAAAAAGAGAGATGTTGCACTAATTAGCACATTTGATATGCTAAATCATGTGGGAAGCATTGTCAAATAAGTAGTGCCAAACTTTTTTTAGATTACATTTGTAAGGATTATGTTATTAATATAAGTATTCCAGAAATTGTATGAAATTCCTAGAAATCGGATATGTCCTGATATGTTATCACTTGTAATTACAGTTATTATCTTGAAGTGTTGTGTCACAGAAATAAGCAAATTTCTTTGTCAACTGCAACTCTTATTAGATTTGTAACTATGGCCATTTTGAAGTCTTTTGTCATTTACAGTTATTGTTTTACTCTAATGATTTTACAAAGGTATTCCTACAAAAGTGCTTTATCTTCAGAGAGATTCGTGGAGGACACTGACAAGATCATACCACTGAACTAAATAAGAATTTACAGAACTCTAATGGAAAAACTGATGGCTTCATAAAACTTGTAACAAAAGATCAAGATTAACAAGTATTAATTACCTGGGACTCAATGAACTAAGAAAGATGATTACATTTTTTTGTGACTCTTAAATTTGAAATATTGCTGAACTTTTTAATGTTTTGATTCTTCAGATTTAAGGAAACTTTTTCTCTTAAGCTATCTATGGCTTACAGCAACTGAATAAAATGTAACTTTGTAAATAAAGATGAAGCATTTACTTTTTCTCTCTGCCTGATCCCTCCAGAATTCATAAACTTTCAGTAAATATTTTTGTTTTCATGGCAATACAGTAGTTTGCTATGAGTTCCACAAGAATCTGTTCTCCTTTTAATAGGACACAATGGGAAACATTGGTCATGTTACCAAGGCTTTGAATGAACTGTCAAAGAACTGAGATTGACTTTATGAAGCCAATAAAGCCCCTTGGAAAAACAGCCTGGTATCTTGCTTATAGGGTATCAATAGCCTTGTCATGTGAGTAAGGAAGGTAACTTCTTGGTAGGTACAAGAACCTCAGAATATTTGGGGGACCTTGAGAGGAACTCATTAATATCTATAAATAAATAAATAAATAAATAAATTATATATATATATATATATATATATATATATATATAATCTATAGATATTGCAGGGAAAGTCTGATAGCAAGTATTTGGCTTGATATTTTGGTCTTAAGAGGCTAAAATTCAATCTGCAATTCCTATGAAAAGTTCCAGCCAAAGCAAGTTAAAATATTCTGTATGGTCAATTGCTATTCTTGTTGCACTTATGTCAATAATCAAGCCAAGTTTAATAAAACTAGACTTAATTTGCAAACAAATTAGTTTGACTATGGTTATCATTGATAGACATGGGGGTGATTGTAGAGAGAGAAATTATGTTTCAGTAATACACCTTTATGGATACTGGATTCTATTGATAGTTCTGTTAGTTATCTTTGTGTTTTTGTTTTCTACCTGTAAACTGGACTATAACCTGAATTCTTCTAGTTTCCTCAAAATTTGGCAACAACTCTCCAAACTAATATTTACAATTTTTCTCCCACTCTTTTGTCTTGAAATCAGGAAGAGAGCTAAAACTGCCCTTTTTCTAAAGCCAGGCAAACTAAAGTTGGACAACTTGAAAGAAACTTCAGAAAAATTGACACCACAACTCATGTATAGACAATCTTCATGCCTGTTGCTATGTGGGCTATTCAGAAGACCACCTGAGAGGCATTCAAACTGCAAACCAGGAAAATCTATCAAATCCTCACTCCCTGTCCTCACTCTGAGGAATGCTTTGAGTTTGATATCTAGAAATCTTCTCTACCATCCACCATTCAGAACTCAGAAACTGGTTTATAATTTGCTACAATCATTAACCATTGTTTTTCTTTTGTTTCCACAGAAATGCCTTATTAAATACTTGATTTACTTGCACAATACAGGCCTCACCTTTGGGAGCCCACCTTTATGGCTACCTCCTAAAATGAGACGAACCTGTTTAACTGAACTGACCTATTTTTAAGACTAAGAGATTATTCAATGAAATAATAGAGCAATCTACCACCTCAGTTTTTAACATGTGAAACTTCCAGGGAAGTATCAGAGGAGGGAGCTGATAGGGTTCAAGGCTGGGCTGCCCCAAATATGCCAAGGTAGCCTATTGATTATTTTGAACAAAAGTTACTTGAGAAACAGCCAGTACAAAAATAACACTCTGACCCTCCTTTTATTCCCCTGAAAACAGGAAACAAACTCCCATGGGAAGGTTTCCTCCCTATGCCAGGAGGATGGAGGGTATCCTTTTCCCCAGAGATAGGGAATTTGAGACCAAGAAAGCTGTATAAACAAACTTTGTTACTTTTTCATTAATTTGCTATTCCAAGCAATAACCCCTCTGTTTTGTCAAAACTTCACAGATAATTGATTCTTTGTCTAAAAAGGTATATAAACATCTTGCTTCAGTCACTTCTTTGGTCCCATATCTATGGGGCCTCCATATGTGTGAAATTAAATTTTTTTTGTTTTTCTCCTGTTAATATGTCTTTATGTCAATTTGTCTATTAGGCCAGCCAAAACAACTCAAAGCGTAGAGAAAAATGTTCTCTCCCCTACAAAGTAAACATGGAACGTTCTTCAGAATAGATTGCATGTTAGGCTACAAACAAGTCTCAGTAAATTTAAGAATACTGATGTCATATCAAGCATCTTTTCCAATCACAGTGGTATGACACTAGAAGTCAACTACAAGACGAAAACTAGAAAAAAACAAAAACGTGGAGACCACACCACATGCTACTAAGCAATCAATGGGTCAGTAAATAAATCAAAGAGGAAATCAGAAAATACCTTGAGACAAATGAAAATGGAAACACAACCTTCCAAAATCTGTGGTATGCAGCAAGAACAATTCTAAGAGGGGAGTTTACTGCCACATAGGTCTACCTCAAGAAACAAGAAAAATCTCAAATAAAACACTCTAACCTTACACGTAAGGAACTAGAAAAAGAAGAACAAATGAAACCCAAATGTGGTAGAAGGAAGGAAATAATAAAGATCAGGATGGAAATAAATGAAATAGAGACTAAAAAAATAGAAAAGATCAATGAAACTAACAGCTCATCTTTGAAAAGATAAACAAAATTGACAAAACTTTAGCCAGACTCATCAAGAAGAGAAGAGAAAGGACCCAAATAAATAAAATCAGAAACGAAAGACAGAAAGTTACAACCAATACCACAGGAATACCACGGATAAGATACTGCTGTGAACAATTATATGCCAACAAATTGGAAAACCTAGAAGAAATGAATAAAGTTTTAGAAACATACAATATTCTAAGACTGAATCAGGAAGAAATAGAAAATCAGAATAAACCAATTACTAATAATGAAATTGAATCAGTAATCAAAAAAATTCCCTACAAACAAAAGTCCAGGACAAGACAGCTCCAAAGGTGAATACTACCAAATATTTAAAGAAGAGTAATTACCTCAAACTGTTCAAAAAATTGAAGAGGAGGGAACACTTTCAAATTCATTCTATGAAAACAACAGTACCTTGACACTAAAAGTAGACAAAGATGCTACAAAAAAGAAAATATTCTTGATGAACATAGACGAAAAATTCTCAACCAAGTATTAGCAAAGTGAATTCAACAATACATTAAAAGGATCAAACACCATGATTGGGATTCCAAGGATGCAATGATGGTTCAACATCTGTAAATCAATCAATGTGATACACCACATTAACAAAATAAAATATGATCATCTCAATAGATGCAGAAAAATCATCTGAAAAAAATTAACATTTATTATAAAATCTCTTAACAAAGTGGGTTTAGAGGGAATGTATCTCAACATAATAAAGGCTATATATGACAAATCCACAGCTAACATCATACTCAATAGCAAAAAGCTGAAAGCTTTTCCTCTAAGATCAGGAACAAAATAAGTGTGCCCACTTTTGCTGCTTTTGTTAAACAGAGTATTGCAAGTCCTAGCCATAGCAATTACACAAGAAAAATAAAAGGCAACCAAATTGGAAAGGAAGAAATAAAACTGTCACTATTTGCAGATGACATGATGCTATATATAGGAAACCCTAACGACTCCACTGAAACACTATTAGAATAAATGAATTCAGTAGAGTTGCAAGATACAAAATTAATACACAGAAATCTGGTGCATTTCTATATACTAATAACAAACTACCAGAAGAAAAATTAAGAAAACAATTGCACTTACAATTGCATTAAAAAGAAGAAAATACCTAGGAATAAATTTACCAAGGAGGTGATAGACATGTACCCTGAAAATAATAAGACATTGATGAGAGAAAATAAAGATGACATAAATGTTGGAAAGATATACCATGTTCAGGGATTGGAAGAATTAATATTGTTAAAATCCATACTACCCAAAGCAATATATAAATTCAATGCAATTCCTATCAAAATACCAATAGCATTTTTCACAGAACTGGAACAAATAATCTTAAAATTTGTAGGGCAACACAAAAGATCCCAAATAACCAAAACAATCCCGAAAAAGAACAAAACTGGACATGTCATGCTCCCTGACTTCAAACTATACTACAAAGCTATAGTAATCCAAACAGTACAGTATTGGCACAAAAACAGACATAGATCAATGGAACTGAATACAGCACACAGAAATAAACTAATGCATGTATGTTCAATTAATCTATGACAAAGGAGGTAAGAATATACAATGGAGAAAAGATAGTCTCAGCAATAAATGGTGTTGGGAAAACTGGACAGCTATATGCAAAAGAATGAATCTGGACCATTAACTTATACTATATACAAAAATAAACACAAAATGGATTAAAGACTTGAATGTAAGGCATGAAACCATAAAAATCCTAGAAGAAAGCATAGGCACTCAGCTCTTTCACATCAGTCTCAGTGGTATCTTTTGGATATGTCTCCTCAGACAAGGTCAACAAAGCAAAGATAAACGTGTGGGACTACATCAAAGTAAAAAGGTTTTGTGAAGGAAACCAACAACAAAACAAAAAGGCAACCTACTGAATGGGAGAAGACATTTGCAAATATATATCTGATAAGGAGTTAATATCCAGAATATATAAAGAACTCAAACAACTTAATAGTACAAATAAAAAACCCCAAACAATTCGATAAAAAATATGGCTGAGGACTTCAATAGACATTTTCCCAAGGAACACATACAGATGGCCGACACATAAAAAATGTTCAACGTCATTAATCATCAGGCAAATGCAAATCAAAACCATAATGAGATATCATCTCACATCTGTCAAAATGGCTATTATAAGAAAGACAAAAAATAACAAGTGTTGGCAAGGATGTGGAGAAAAAGGAACCCTCATTCACTGTTGGTGAGAATGTAAACTGGTGCAGCCATTATGGAAAAGAATACAAAGATTCCTCAAAAAAGTTAAAAATAGAACTACCATATGATCCAGCAATTTCACTTCTGGGTATTTACCTGAAAAAATGAAAATACTAATCTGAAAATCATATGCACTCCTATGTTCATTGCAGTGTTATTTACAATAGCCATGACTTGGAAACAAAGTATACATACAGACAAATGGATATATATATACACACACACACAATACAATATTAGTCATAAAAAAGAATGAAATCTTGTGATTTGCAACAACATGGAAGGACCTAGAGTGTACTGTGCTAAGTGAAATAAGTCAGATAGAGAAAGACAAATACTGTATGATTTCACTTATATGTGGAATCTAAAAAACAAAACAAACAAAAAACCAGAAACAGAATCATAGATACACAGAACAAATTGGTGGTTACTGGAGAGGAGGGAGTTGGGGGAATAGGCAAAATAGATGAAGAGGATTAAGAGGCACAAACTTCCAGTTACAAAATAAATAAATCATGGAGAGTAATATACAGAATAGGAAATATGATATTTAGTGATATCGTAATAACTTTAAATTACAACACATGGTAACTAGACTTATGGTGATCATCTCGTAATATACATAACTGTTGAATAACTATGTTGTACACCTGAATCTGGACCACTATCTTACACCATACAAAAAAATCAACTCAAAATGGATTAAAGACTTGAATGTAAGACCTGAAACCACAAAACTCCCAAAAGAAAACATGGGGAGGGGGGGCGTTGTAAGATCTTTGACATTGTACTGTCTTGTATGACATTTTGAATTTGACACCAAAAGCAAAGGTAACACAAGCAAAATAAGTGGGACTACATCAAACTAAAAAGCTTCTGCACAGCAAAGGGAACTCTCAACAAAATGAAGGGGCAACCTATGGAATGAGAAAAAATTTACAAATCATATCTGATAAGAGGTTAGTATCAAAATATAAAGAAATTATACAACAGAAAAAAATCCAATTAAAAAATGAGCAGAGGATCTGAACATTTTTCCAAAGACATAAAAATGGCCAACAGGAATAAGAAAAGGTGCTCAACATCACTAATAATCAGGGAAATGCAAATCAAAACAACAAGGAGCTATCACTTCACCCCTGTTAGAAACGCTCTTATCAAAAAGATAAGAAATAATAAGTGTTGGCTAAGATGTGGAGAAAAGGGAACCCTGTGCATGCTTGGTGGGAATGTAAATTGGTGCAGCCACTATGGAAAACAGTATGAAGTTTCCTCAAAAAAATTAAAAATAGAACTAGCATATGATCTAGCAATTCCACTTCTGGTATTTATCTGAAGGAAACAAAATCACTATATTGCATTCCCATGTTCATAGCAGCATTACTCACAATAACCACAACGTGGAAATAATCTAAGTGTCCATCAACAGAGGAATGGATAAAGAAAATGTGGTGTACATGTACAGTGAGGCACTATTCAGCCACAAAAATGAAGGTAATCCTGCCATTTGTAACAACATGGATGGACCATGAGGGTATTATGCTAAATGAAATAAATCAGACAGAGAAAGACAAATACCATATGATCTCACTTATATATGGAACCTAAAAAAGAAAAATATATGGAATCTAAAAGAACAAAACAGAAAAACAAACAAAAAACATGAGCCCAAATAAACAGAACAGATTGGTTGTTGCCCAGAGGTGGAGTATGGGGTTTGGGGAAATGGGTAAAGGGGGTCAATAGGTACAAACTTCCAGTTACAAAATAAGTCATGGAGATGTAATATACAGCATGGTGACTATAGTTAAAAGTACTGTATTGCATATTTGAAAGTTACTAAGAGTGTAGATTTTAAAAGTTCTTGTTGCAAGAAAAAAGTTTCTAACTGCATGTGATGATGGATGTTAACTTATTGTGGGGATCATTTTGCAACATATATCGAATCATCATGTTGTACACCTAAAACTAATATAATGTTACATGTCAATTATATCTCAATTAAAAAATAAAAGGAGGTACACAAAGGAAAAAGCAAGGGAATTTCCAGCTTCTGACATAAAAAATAGATTACAGAGCAGGACAGTAAAGAGGTTATTGTTCTGAGAGAGAGTTTTCCAGGTAATTTGATTCCTTCTCTCCAATATATCAAGGGGCCTAGCCAAGAGGACCCCGTTCATCACAACACTTGAACTTGTAAGCAAAAGGAGGATATGATGTAGGGAAAGTAGAAGGAAGACTTCCTTTTTTCCAGCCCTGGGTGATGGTGGGAAGGAAACTTAAGGGAGATTAAAGGAGGCAATTAAGACTGACCACTTTGTTCTGATGTCCCTGGATTGGGGCCCTGGGATGGAGAGATATGTTTCCTAAGCGAGGGTAACATGGAAGGCAGAAGGAAATCCTTGCCATGGCTCCTGATTTAGTGCCCTGGGAAGAGGCCCCCTTTCAGTAAGTCCTGACCCAGCCTGGATACAACTGCACCATTGCAAAGGTGGGTACAGTCAGGCCAAGGAGGCTTGAGGTTTGTTTCCTGATCTCTGAGTTTCCATGTGGGGTGGATACTAGATGGAGCTCCAGTGGGCCTGCTTTGGAAGTTTTCCCAGGAAGGGTCAAATGACTCGGCTGCAGAGGCTAGGGTGGGCCCTCAGGCCTGCAGAATGGATGGAGACCTTGGCAGAGATCTGGGGTCTGAGGTCTGTGAAATTCAGGTGAACCCAATTCGTCCAGGAAGAAGCTCTGGTTCTGGGAAGGCTGAGAAAGACCAGCAGCCACTGAAGTTGGCTTAGGATCTGGCAGGAAAAGGGGATAGTGCCGCATTCTCAAAAGACCTGCAAAGACCTGGCTCTTCCCTGTACCATAACATACAGACCTCAGATCACACACCTAGGTACCACCTGGGGAACAGAAGTGGGCCAAGGGAGTTTGTTAGTAAGGATTGTGCAGAGAAGCAAAACCAATAAGAGATATCTCTATATCATCTGCCAATCCATCCATCCATCCAAGGAATTTGCTCACATGATTATGGAGGCTGAGACATCCCAAGGTCTACAGTTGGCAAACTGAAGACCCAGGAGAGACAATGGTACAGTTCTAGTCTGAAGGCAGAAATAGACTGATGCTCTGCTCGAAGGCAGCAGAAAGACAGTGAATTTTCCCTTCTTCAGCCTTCTTTTGTTCTAGTCAGGCCTTCATTAGATTGGATGAAGCCCACCCACATTGGGGATGGCAACCTGCTTTGCTCAGTCTACTGATTAAGATGTTAATCTCATCTAGAAACACCCTCACAGACACACCCACAATAACAGTTGACCAAATATCTGGGCCCCTGTGGCCCCATCCCATAGACATATAAAATTAACTATCACAGGAAGCCATCTAAAAACAGAGTTTTCCTAAAAGAGTATTAGCTGAAAGCACAGTTTACATTATCAGATTGGGTTAAATTTAACTAAGATTAGAGATTTAGTGATTTTTTCTTTCATCCCACTAACTGCTAAATGGGATATTATGAAAGAGAATAGACAAGCTCCAAGGGAAAATTAAAATCACATTTTTCCTGCATATTCAGCTACAGATAAAAATGTATTATGTGGAGACAGCAGAAACAAGAACTACAATCCTGCAGCCTGTGGAACAAAAACCACATCCACAGAAAGACAGACAAGATGAAAAGGCAGAGGGCTATGTACCAGATGAAGGAACAAGGTAAAACCCCAGAAAAACAACTAAATGAAGCAGAGATAGGCAATCTTCCAGAAAAAGAATTCAGAATAATGATAGTGAAGATGATCCAGGACCTTGGAAAAAGAATGGAGGCAAAGACTGAGAAGATGCAAGAAATGTCTGACAAAGACCTAGAAGAATTAAAGAACAAACAAACAGAGATGAACAATACAATAACTGAAATGAAAACTACACTAGAAGGAATCAATAGCAGAATAACTGAGGCAGAAGAACGGATAAGTGACCTGGAAGATAGAATGGTGGAATTCATGGCTGCAGAATAGAAGAAAAAAGAATGAAAAGAAATGAGACCTAAGAGACCTCTGGGACAACATTAAACACAACAACATTCGCGTTATAGGGGTCCCAGAAGGAGAAGAGAGAAAGGACCCGAGAAAATATTTGGAGAGATTATAGGTGAAAAATTCCCTCACATGGGAAAGGAAATAGCCACCCATGTCCAGGAAGTGCAGAGAGTCCCATACAGGATAAACCCAAGGAGAAACACGCCAAGACACGTAGAAATCAAATTGGCAAAAACTAAAGACAAAGAAAAATTACTGAAAGCAGCAAGGGAAGAATGACAAATAACATACAAGGGAACTCCCATAAGGTTAACAGCTGATTTCTCAGCAGAAACTCTACAAGCCAGAAGGGAGTGGCATGATATACTAAAAGTAATGAAAGGGAAGTACCTACAACCAAGATTACTCTACCCAGCAAGGATCTCATTCAGATTCGATGGAGAAATCAAAAGCTTAACAGACAAGCAAAAGCTAAGAGAATTCAGCACCACCAAACCAGCTCTATAACAAATGCTAAAGGAACTTCTCTAAGTGGAAAACACAAGAGAAGGACCTACAAAAACAAACCCCAAACAATTAAGAAAATGGTCATAGGAACATACATATCAATAATTACTTAAATGTGAATGGATTAAATGCTCCAACAAAAAGACACAGGCTTGCTGAATGGATACAAAAACAAGACCCATCTATATGCTGTCTACAAGAAACCCACTTCAGACCTAGGGACACATACAGACTGAAAGTGAGGGGACGGAAAAAGATATTCCATGCAAATGGAAATCAAAAGAAAGCAGGAGGGCTTCACTGGTAGTGCAATGGTTGAGAATCTCCCTGCCAATGCAGGGGACACGGGTTCGAGCCCTGGTCTGGGAAGATCCCACATGCCGTGGAGCAACTAGGCCTGTGAGCCACAACTACTGAGCCTGCGTGTCTGGAGCTTGTGCTCCGCAACGAGAGGCCGCGACAGTGAGAGGCCTGCGTACCGTGATGAAGAGTGGCCCCTGCTGGCCGCAACTAGAGAAAGCCCACACACAGAAACGAAGTCCCAACACAGCCAAAAATAAATAAATAAATTTTAAAAACATTAAAAAAAAAAAAGAAAGCTGGAGTAGCAAAACTCATATCAGATAAAATAGACCTTAAAATAAAGAATGCTACAACAGACAAGGAAGGACACTACATAATGATCAAGGGATCAATCCAAGAAGAAGATATAACAATTATAAATATATATGCACCCAACATAGGAGCACCTCAATACATAAGGCAACTGCTAAGAGCTATAAAAGAGGAAAACGACAGTAACACAATAATAGTGGGGGACTTTAACACATCACTTATGCCAATGGACAGATCATCCAAAATGAAAATAAATAAGGAAACAGAAGCTTTAAATGACACAATAGACCAGATAGATTTAATTGATATTTATAGGACATTCCATCCAAAAACAGCAGATTACACTTTCTTCTCAAGTGCGCACAAAACATTCTCCAGGATAGATCACATCTTGGGTCACAAATCAAGCCACAGTAAATTTAAGAAGATTGGTTTCATATCAAGCATCTTTTCTGACCACATGTTATGAGATTAGAAATGAATTACAGGGAAAAAAACATAAAAACACAAACACATACGTTACTAAATAACTAAGAGATCACTGAAGAAATCAAAGAGGAAATCAAAAAATACCTAGAGACAAATGACAATGAAAACACGATGATCCAAAACCTATGGGATGCAGCAAAAGCAGTTCTAAGAAGGAGGTTTATAGATATACAAGCCTACCTCAAGAAACAAGAAAAATCTCAAACAATCTAACCTTACATCTAAAAGAACTAGAGAAAGAAGAACAAACAAAACCCAAAGGTAGCAGAAGGAAAGAAATCATAAAGATCAGAGCAGAAATAAATGAAATAGAAACAAAGAAAACAATAGCAAAGATCGATAAAACTAATACCTGGTTCTTTGAGAAGATAAACAAAACTGATAAACCATTAGCCAGACTCATCAAGAAAAAAAGGAAGAAGACTCAAATCAATAAAATTAGAAATGAAAAAGAAGTTGCAACAGACACCGCAGAAATACAAAGCATCATCAGAGAATACTACAAGCAACTCTATGCCAATAAAATGGACAACCTGGAAGAAATGGACAAATTCTTAGAAAGGTATAACCTTCCAAGACTGAACCAGGAAGAAATAGAAAATATGAACAGACCAATCACAAGTAATGAAATTGAAACTGTGACTAAAAATCTTCCAACAAAAGTCCAGGACCAGATGGCTTCACAGGTGAATTCTATCAAACATTTAGAGAAGAGCTAACACCCATCCTTCTCAAACTCGTCCAAAAAATTGCAGAGGAAGGAATACTCCCACACTCATTCTTTGAGGCCACCATCACCCTGATACCAAAAGCAGACAAAGATACTACAAAGAAAGAAAATTACAGACCAATATCACTGACGAATATAGACACAAAAATCCTCAACAAAATACTAGCAAACAGAATCCAACAACAAATTAAAAGGATCATACACCATGATCAAGTGGGATTTATCCCAGGGATGCAAGGATTCTTCAATATACGCAAATCAATCAATGTGATACACCATATTAACAAATTGAAGAAGAAAAACCATATGATCATCTCAATAGATGCAGAAAAAGCTTTTGACAAAATTCAACACCCATTTATGATAAAAACTCTCCAGAAAGTGGGCATAGAGGGAAACTACCTCAACATAATAAAGGCCATATACGACAAACCCACAGCAAACATCATTCTCAATGGTGAAAAACTGAAAGCATTTCCTCTAAGATCAGGAACAAGACAAGGATGTCCACTCTCACCACTATTATTCAACATAGTTTTGGAAGTCCTAGCCACGGCAATCAGAGAAGAAAAAGAAATAAAAGGAATACAAATTGGAAAAGAAGAAGTAAAACTGTCACTGTTTGCAGATGACATGATACTATACATAGAGAATCCTAAAGATGCCACCAGAAAACTACTAGAGCTAATCAATGAATTTGGTAAAGTAGCAGGATACAAAATTAATGCACAGAAATCTCTTGCATTCCTATACACTAATGATGAAAAATCTGAAAGAGAAATTAAGGAAACACTCCCATTTACCATTGCAACAAAAAGAATAAAATACCTAGGAATAAACCTACCTAAGGAGACAAAAGACCTGTATGCAGAAAACTATAAGACACTGATGAAAGAAATTAAAGATGATACAAACAGATGGAGAGATATACCATGTTCTTGGATTGGAGGAATCAATACTCTGAAAATGACTATACTACCCAAAGAAATCTACAGATTCAATGCAATCCCTATCAAATTACCAATGGTAGTTTTTATGGAACTACAACAAAAAATCTTAAAATTTGTATAGAAATACAAAAGACCCCGAATAGCCAAAGCAGTCTTGAGGGAAAAAAACGGAGCTGGAGGGATCAGACTCCCTGACTTCAGACTATACTACAAAGCTACAGTAATCAAGACAATATGGTACTGGCACAAAAACAGAAACATGGATCAATGGAACAAGATAGAAAGCCCAGAGATAAACCCACGTGTCAGCTAATCTATGACAAAGGAGGCAAGGTATACGATGAAGAAAAGACAGTCTCTTCAATAAGTGGTGCTGGGAAAACTGGACAGCTACATGTAAAAGAATGAAATTAGAACACTCCCTAACACCATATACAAAGATAAACTCAATGGATTAGAGACCTAAATGTAAGACTGGACACTATAAAACTCTTAGAGGAAAACATAGGAAGAACACTCTGACATAAATCACAGCAAGATCTTTTTTGATCCACCTCCTACAGTAATAGAAATAAAAACAAAAATAAACAAATAGGACCTAATGAAACTTCAAAGCTTTTGCACAGCAAAGGAAACCACAAACAAGACGAAAAGACAACCCTCAGAATGAGAGAAAATATTTGCAAATTAATCAATGGACAAAGGATTAATCTCCAAAATATATAAACAGCTCATGCAGCTCAATATTAAAAAAACAAACAACCCGGTCCAAAAATGGGTAGAAGACCTAAATAGACATTTATCCAAGGAAGACATACAGATGGCCAAGAAGCACATGAAAAGCTGCTCAACATCACTAATTATTAGAGAAATGCAAATCAAAACTACAGTAAGGTATCACCTCAGACCAGTTAGAATGGGCATCATCAGAATACCTACAAACAATAAATGCTGGAGAGGGTGTGGAGAAAAGGGAACCCTCTTGCACTGTTGGTGGGAATGTAAATTGATACAGCCACTATGGAGAACAGTATGGAGGTTTCTTAGAAAACTAAAAATAGAATTACCACATGATCCAGCAATCACACTACTGGGCATATACCCAGAGAAAACCATAATTCAAAAAGACATATGCACCCCAATGTTCATTGCAGCACTATTTACAATAGCCAGGTCATGGAAGCAACCTAAATGCCCATTGATGGACGAATGGATAAAGAAGATGTGGTACATATATAGAATGGAATATTACTCAGCCATAGAAAGGAACGAAATTGAGTCATTTGTTGAGACGTGGATTGATCTAGAGACTATCATATACAGTGAAATCAGAAAAAGAAAAATAAATATCATATATTAACACAGGTAGGTGGAACCTAGAAAAATGGTACAGATGAACCAGTTTGCAGGGTAGAAGTTGAGACACAGATGTAGAGGACAAACGTATGGACACCAAGGGGGGAAGCCGATGTTGGGGGGGTTATGGTGGTGTGCTGAATTGGGCAATTGGGATTGACATGTATACACTGATGTGTATAAAATTGATGACTAATAAGAACCTGCTGTATAAAAAAATAAAATTAAAAAATTTTTAAAAAGATATACTATGTGGGATCACCCTATCTCTTCTGTAATCTGTTTTTCCCATACAAACATACATAGTAGACAGCTTTCTGGATTCATAAATATGGATCTCCCTAAAAGTCATATTTAATATTTGCTTAGTATTGCATTGTCTAAAAAGATCATGATTGAAATACTCAGACTCCTGTTGATGGACACTTCGGTTGTTTCTAATTTTTTACTCTTATAGTAAATGCTGTGATAAACATCAAAGAGGATTTAAGGGTACACAGTTCACCCTCCCAAAGCTTTCAGACTCCCAATTGTTTTGCCATATTGAGGAGAAAAATAATTTATATTTATCCTTTTTACATGGGAGTATGGGAAGAAAAAAAGGGAGAATAGGAATTCAACAAGGAGCTCGTAAATGGCTGGGGGATGCCCAGCAATGGGGCCTGTGCACACCTGCCTACTTGTCCCTGCCCGATTGTGACCACACGTGTGGGATAAGGGAGCACAAGGTGGTGCTGGTTCGTGCCTCTCAGAGACCTCTACTTGCCTGCCACGCACACGCTTTCCACCCTGTGCTTTCCATAGAAGACTCCTATGGGCTCTCCCGGAGCCAACAGAGGGGAAGAGGGTAAAGCTGGGCAGGAAGCATGCTTCTGCCTTCCTGCTGCGATAATAAAGTGGACAAGGCAGGAGAAGCGGGGCCACCTGAAGGATGGCCGGCAGCCCTATCTACACGGGCCAGAACGGGGCTGCCGTGGGCCAGCTCTGTTTATCCGGAGCCACGTGCTCCCGATAGCAGGCTACTGCATGGCTTCAATTAGACTTTTTGACTGATGGCCAGTTTAATGAGCCTATTTACAGAGGGTCATTCAACATGGCAATTACACCTATAAATCTATTTGCAGCAGGACTCGAATAACTTTCTGCACACAGCCCTATATAAAACTGCTGTCTGATTAATTAACATTAATTTCCCTGCCGCATGGAAGCAGCTGCAGTTGGGGTAAATGCTTCCAGCTCCTCTCTGCAGGCCCTGGGAGAATGGCAGGGGTTCTCTGGGGCGGGGGAACCCAGAAAAATGGTACAGATGAACCGGTTTGTGCTTCACCGGCTGGGAGGGAGGGTCCCGTTGAGGTAGCTGCTATTCCAAAGTTCTTCGTGTTTCTTCTGTCCCTCTGTTCTTTCTCTGGTCCTGTTTGATTGATGTTTCAGGGCAGTGTCATATATATGGGGCAAAATTCAATTAATTGGATATGAAATATTTATAACCCTGCTGTATCTATCAGAGAAGAGCCCTTTAATAGATCTTCTCATTAGTATGAGCTGGTGACTCATTTCTCTGCTTTCACAGTCATTTGGAATTAAAATCCAATTAATCTAATATCCCTGTGAATGTTATTAAATTATTGGAAAAACTGCATTGAGGAGATAGAGTGAGGGGAAGAAGCTGGCCTCGTGGGTACTCATTTCCTCTCTGCAAAGCACACAATGCCGGTGCGGGGGACCAGCTCCCCCTTACTTTGGGCTCTTCTAGCTTTTGGGTTGTGTCTACACTTGGCAAATAAAGCACAGGACTGTGAATCAGGGGTTCTCAGCTGCCAGTGCCAACACTGCCTAAGCTCATACCACTACCGCCATCACCACCAAACCCAGAAAACCAGGTGTTGAAGCCGCCAAAGCATTTGTAGGATTGTAATGAAGTGAAAAGATATGCTTTGCACTGTGTTAAGCAGCTCTAAATGAACCTCTTTAAGGCAGAAGCAGTATTAAGAATAAAGGCTGAATCAGAAGCTCCCAGGCTCCATGCACTTCTAGAATGCTGTGGTTTTATGAATTCTTAATCTGGGCACCCTGTAAAAAAGTCAGCAATAATGGTCTAGGATTTCATAGGAATGAGAAGAACAAAAAGGCAAAGGCTCTTCCTCGCGTTTGGAAAGACAGGGATGGTTGCCATCATTCACAAATTTTCATACCACAGGGCATTTCATTTGTCCAGCGGCCTATGGAGGCACTTGAAATTTTTGCATTCATGGGGCAGGGGAGAGGAAAAGTACGTTGCAAGAACGCTGAGCAATGATGTGAAGCTTTGCCAGTTGATTGAAATTATAAAATTTTGATGCAGTATTTGGAGATCTCCAACTCCAGACTTTAGTTATAACTAAATGACATAGTGAAAGAATAGTGACATAATGATTCTAGAAACCAGTGACAAAGGCTCTCAAATTCCTCCATCCTTGCCAAATCCAACACCACAGTTAGACAAACACTGACTGATTTCCTACTGCGTGCCAGGCGTTACACTGCTAGGTATTACTTACATATATATTTATCACCTGAAATATTCCCCAAAGGATGCAATGGTGAAAAAGACTTGGCTCCTGACTTTGAGAAGCTTCTAGATATGAAGACAGATCATTTAAAATATGACAGTTTGAAAGACTTTGCTACAGGAGCAAAGTAGGGAGACCTGGAAGTCAGGGAGAACTTCCTGGAGGAGGTAAGTGATGGAGACATGTTCCTGCATTGGCTTAGGCTGTTCTCTGAGTTATGACATCTTTCCCCCTCTTTCTTCCCTACCTTCCATCCTTTTCAAGTCCTGTCTTTTTTAGGATGCCTTCCTTCACTAATGCAGTCCTATATTGAAACTGTCCATCACTCACTGTCTTTGTCACTCATTCTGCCACGAAATTAGAGATTGCATCTATTATTAATCGGTTTCTATGTGTGCTTGTTGCCCCTACATTATAATTGTTTGAGGGACAAGACTGTTTCTTACATTGTAGATCGCATCTCATCAATAGCAAGCACTCTGCTAAGAAAATAGTCGACACTAAAAATTTGAACAAAAGGTTACCCAACATTTAGTTTCTGTAGTAAGTACTCTGACAAATGTAATGCAGTTTATTCGATGGTTTTCCATTTTCTCTCTTTGTTCTTAGCTCTCAAAAATGGCTGCTCTGATTGTAAACTTCTGTGGAGGACAATTTAGCGACTCTTACAACTTACAGAAGCATTTATCCTTTTGACCCAGCAACTGCATTTTTGGGACTTATTTTATAGATAAGTTTGCACATAAATGAAATTGTATATATACAAAATTATTCATTGAATGAATGTTTGTAGTGGTAAAAGATGAGAAACAAACCAGATGTCTATCATTAAGGGATTGTGGTCCATACATATAACAAAATATTTAACAGTTTTTAAAAAAAGAATGAGGGCTTCCCTGGTGGCGCAGTGCTTGAGAGTCCGCCTGCCGATGCAGGAGACGCGGGTTCGTGCCCCGTT
>NW_006770014.1:289567-296110 GCF_000442215.2 Lipotes vexillifer
GCTGGGCCCGTGAGCCATGGCCGCTGAGCCTGCGCGTCCGGAGCCTGTGCTCCGCAAATGGGAGAGGCCACAACAGTGAGAGGCCCGCATAACGCAAGGAAAAAAAAAAAAAAAAAAATGAGAATGTTCTCTATGCACTGATATGGAAAATCTTTGAGATAAATCGTCCAGTGAAAAATGCAAGGTTCAGAACAGGATGTATTTATAGGGTACCTTTGTGTTAAAAGAGGAAGAAAAATAAATTTGCTGGTTGTATAAACTCTTTTGAAAGATAAACTAGTCATAGTTTCCTTTGGTCAAGTATGTGGGGTTAGGCAGAGGTTAAGGATGATAAATGTATTTTTCATTCTATCTTTTTTTTGTATTTAAAATTTGTATTTAAAACTTAGACAGCAAAGTTGATTCTTTTGGGGTATAGGATTCTATGAATTTTAATATGTGTGACCATTATGTAGCCATTACCACAATCAGGATGCAGAATAGTTTCACCATCCCCCAAAACTCCCTTTGTAGTCATACTCTCCTGCCCTCAATACCTGGCAACCACACCTCTGTTATCCGTCCCACTTTACAACGACGTCATATAAATGGTAAACTGTATGTCACCTTTTGATTGATGCCTTAGAGATTCATTTAAGTTGTTGTATCAATAGTTTGTCCCCTTTCTATTGCTGAGTAGTATTTCATGTGTGGATGGTCCATAGTTTGCTTACCCACTTATCTGTTGAAGAACATTTGGATTGTTTTCATTTTTCGGCAGTTGTGATAGAGCTGCTATAAACATTTATGTACATGTTTTGGTATGAACATATTTTCAGTTCTGTAAACACTCAGAAGTTGGATGGCTGGGTCACATGGCAAGTGTATGTGTACCTTTAGTAGAAACTGCCAAACTGTCTTCCAAAGTGACTATACCTTTTTCCATTCCCTCCAGCGTCTGAGAGTTCCAGTTGCTTCACATCCTCAACAGCACTTGGTATTATATTTTAAATTTTAGCCATTTTAATAGGTTGTAGAAGTTTATCGTGGTTTTAATTTGAATTTCCCCAATGGCCTATGATGTGCTTGCTTATTCGCCATTCTTATCTCCTCTTTGGTGAAGTGTCTGTTTATATTGTGTGTGTGTGTGTTATATAGATTTTGAACAATGTGAATGTATTACTTATTTGAAAATTAAATTTAAAAAATGGCTGCCTTATCCCCAAGGCCCCAAAGTCCTATTTCCCATTTCAGGAAGGGATTCTGGGTGTGGTAAATCACTTCACAATAACCTGGCTTTCCTCAATTTGAAAATGAGAGCGATAATCCTTACACCATTGATCCAGAGATGCCCCTCGCAGGAAAGCTAAGCGACAAGGAGATTACATGACCTTCCCGTGGCCTCACGGTGGCTGAGGAGCAAACAGCAGAACTGAGATCTCAGGTTCTCAAATGCTGTCAGGGCAAAAGGCCCTGTAACTCCTTACTCACTCCTGGTTGTGGTGCCAAAACCCTTAGCAGCTGAGTGGAACTTTTGTCCAGAGTCACGTAGCCATTCTGAATATGCATTTGTGGGTGTTAAATTCCCAGCTGGCAAAGGTTTATGTAAACAAACAAACCTACCATTTCATGCTGTCACTAGGAATTTGGAATTGCTTCTGGAGCATCCTGAGGATCCTCTCTGGAAATATTTTTCTTCTCTTTTACTGGTGGGAGCCTGGAGTCCAGTTTGTTGCAGGTCCATTTGGCAGGAAAATCTGTCACCATCACTTAAGTGAGAGAAAATGAACTCACAACTCCTAGTGGCTCAACATCAATTAATTAAAGTCGGCAAACATTTTGAACTCTTACTCTATGCCTGGCCTGCACTAGGAAAACCAAGACAGTCTCTGGTCTCAAGAACTCAACTGCAGTCAAATGTCATTCATTATAAGGAGCCTCACAGTGATAACCTGGGAGGTGTAGAGAAGGCATGCATCCTCATTTTACAGATGAGAAAACTGAGGCCCAGAGAGGTTAGATAATAGACGGGAGGTCTGGGGTTTAGACTTAGATCTATCTGACTCTAAGGCCCATATTCTTTCCAATATACCAGTGATTTTATCAAAATTTTTTATGCTTATTCATAAATATACAATTTTATTTGCCATATTCAGGAGAAGTTTAGGCATTAAACTTTAAGCTACTAAAACACAGGATATCTAAAAAAATATATAGAAGTGTAAGTATCCCAACCCCTTAGAATAAATGTTAGTGAATTAAGTCTTAATATCCTTAAATGAAAAAAAACACAAGCTTATCACATCAAGGCATAAGACAAAGCAATGCAAAGTGGCTAAGCAGCTTCCCACAGAGCTCCTCCCAATGACCAAGAAGTGACAACTTCCTAGTGAGCTCCGCTGGGTGAGAAAGGTCAGCCTGTTACTAAATCTGCTTTATAGAAAGGATTTTGATAAACTATTTACACCAAAAATTTAATAACCTACAATGGTCCTTATAACAAGGAAGCAGTAAGTCCTAGATGCCCTGAGAACTTGGTTAAACAGGTCTTTGGCAAAGACTACAGCACAAGCAAGAAGTCTCAGGAAGCGTCTGTAACCAGACAGCGTCAGAAGGCTCACTTTACAGCAGCCCCGAGGTCAGTTTGCACACCTCCTCCCAGAAACAGCCAGCATTCGAGAAGCAAAGACTTTGTTCATTGCAGCCATGTCCTTCAGACTCTGACATTTTTCACTAACATCTGAGTTATATCTATTTTGAAGTATGCTACTGGCCAGGTTTTGTTTTGTTTCTTTAAAGGAATTCTAGTAGCTCCAATATAACATCGAATTAACAGTCTGCAGGTTTTGTGGTTTATCTCAAACACCCCTGCCAACAGTAGAGAGGACTGCATAGTTATACAAAGAAAATAAAGGAGTAGGCAAGAGAGACACTGGGATGTACCACCAGCATGCTAAATGTTCAGTGTCACCCAGATTTGAAAGTCAAGAAGTCTGGTGAAAAACCTGTCTTCCTGCTACAATCATGATCACCACTAAATGACGGCAAAGCCATTTGACAGTCGTCAGCTTCCACCATTAACCTGTTTATGGAATGAGGCAAAATGTCTCCCTCTCTAAATTATTTAACAGAATCACTCCAAGATATATCAGTATCTTTTTGGCATTTCTGAAAAGTAAAAACATTTGGAAGTCTATCCACACATGGAAAAAAAAGGAACACAAAGTTCTCTTGATCTCTTGTCAATTTTGAGTGACATGATCAAAGTTAAATATGTGAGTGATGGTGTATATCTTGGAGAAAGATAACAATTGTATATATATATATATATATATATATATATATATGAGGAAAAACAAATTTTCATTTAAGTGGTTATTAAATTCATAATGAAAATAAACCATCATTGCTAAGTATCCCCTTTCTTTTAGTGATTTATCTTGTGTTGACAGTAGTTGCTTAGTCACTGAAGTTTTATGTGGTTTATGTTTTACCATATTTGTGCTTTTATGGAGGGTATCGGACCAAAAGAAGCTCTTCCATGAGCAAAAAGCCTAAAAGGAACTCCTTCATTTAAAAAGAAGGACAGGGCTTCCCTGATGGCGCAGTGGTTGAGAATCTGCCTGCCAATGCAGGGGATACGGGTTCAAACCCTGGTCTGGGAAGATCCCACATGCCACGGAGCAACTGGGCCCGTGAGCCACAACTACTGAGCCTGCGCATCTGGAGCCTGTGCTCCGCAACAAGAGAGGCCGCGACAGTGAGAGGCCCACGCACCGCGATGAAGAGTGGCCCCCACTCGCCGCCAACTAGAGAAAGCCCTCGCACAGAAACAAAGACCCAACACAGCCAAAAATAAATAAATAAATTTATAAAAAGGAGGACAGTAATTTGGTGGCAAATATCAATACTTCAGACTACGGGGATCAAGGGCTTTCCCAGTACCCTGGAGAAGGCAGTATGGCATGGTCTGGGAGCGATAATAGCTCTACCACGTGTAAAAATAAGCATCACTGTTACATCTGAAAAGTAGGATTCTATTTAGTGGGAAAGGATTAGGCAGGTGTTTCTGAATCTAAACACACTGAATCGGGTGCCTGGTCTTTAGGGCAAATGCCTACTGAAGTCGAGGGCTGATTCAATGTTAATTTGATAAATGTGGCTTTGTTCTAAGTAGAGTAACAAGAAAATTAAAATCTTCTCCAGGTGTGTATTTCCATGATCTCTTCAATACTTGTGTAACTAATACCTTCTTTACTTTTCCTCTCTTGTGGACATCATCACTGATAACCACACTCAAACCCTCAAAGACTTTGGGTGTCCACTGGTGAGTGGGTTTTTTCAATGAAGAGACCAGGATGGGGCCTCACTTGTCTACGTCTTTGCTTGGGCAGGTCATGGGACGGCAGTGTCCCACCCACTGTGGCAGCCTCCTCTCCACTGAGAACAGTTGGTGCCACTCTCCGTGGATTGGGAACTTGATGATAATCTGTTACCCTGATGCCCCAAGACCAATACATCTTCATTCAGAGGCATTGCTGAGAGGAGTTTCTCAAACATCTGTAGCTAATACACTTTAAGAACCTCCTGTTTCCACCCCCATCCAGAAAAAACAAAAACAAAAACTGGTATGACCTTAAAACCATTTTATAACTCTTCAATATATGACAAAAGTGTTTTGGAGAAAAGGTGTTAATATTAGAGGAAAACTAATGTAATTTAAATTAATTCACTGATAACTGTCAAGCCCAACGTGGTAGAGAAGGCAAGCAATCTGACACAGCTTCTGAGTGGCATCCAAGAGGCTGGCGTGCTGGACCACCGCCAGACCCGCCCTCGAGGTGTGTCCCCACTATATTTCACACGAGGAAATGTTCTACTTGCTGGGACGTCTGCTTGGTCTTGCTGAGGCCAGCCGGTGAGAGCTGCCTTTCTCCCACCCTCGGGAATCCTTCAGCTGGTACATTTTCCTCCTTTGCCAACTTGGCCCCTTCTCACCTTCTCTGGAAAACCTGGAGCCTTTCTGGGTGTCTGTCCTGCCCCTCAACTCCCAAAAAGTGCCTTGGAAATCATCTGGCCAGCCTCTGCTCTTCTGGTTAACATCCCCCCTGCTGAGAAGGTGGCTTCCCTTCTGCTCCCCACCATAGGGCCCACCACCCACCTGCAGCTGAGGTGCTGTGAAGGGATGCGGCAGGGCTCCTCTGTGGTGTAACCGCACTCCAAAGAGTTAGCCTGTGATTTTAAAATGCCTCTAGTGATCTGCTTTTTACATTGTTTATGAGCCTTAACTGACATTGTCATGGAGCTTTAGACTTTAAAAATTACTTTTGTGGTTCATTTGAAGTAACGATTAATAAAAGAAACTAAGTCAGACAGGGAAAGACAAATATCATATGATATCACTTACATGTGGAATCTAAAAAAACGATACAAATGAACTTATTTACAAAACAGAAACAGACTCATAGACATAGAAAACAAATTTATGGTTACCAATGGGAGAAAGAAGGTGGGGGAGGGATAAACTGGGAGTTTGGGATTAGCAGATACAACCTACTATATATAAAATAAACAAGGTCCTACTGTATTGCACAGGGAACTATATTCAATATCTTAAACTATAATGAAAAAGAATCTGAAAAAGAATATATATGTAGAACTGAATCACTTTGCTGTACACCAGAAACTAACATAAATCAACTATATTTCAATAAAAAATTTAAAAAAGAAAAACCATTATAAAAATATACCAGTCTGTAGTGTACAAAAAGTAGCATCATATTAAACATATACTTTCTTTATAACTTGCTCTTTCACACAGTAATGTATATATTTTTTCCGTGTTATCAGATACAACAGCCATCAGTTGCCGTGTAATAAATTAGCCCCAAATTTAGCTGTTTCAAACCACAAGCATTTGCTATCTCTCAGTTGCTGAGGGAAAGAAACACATGTTTGCTGGGGGTTCTGGCTCATGGTTTTTCGTAAGGCTGCAGTCAAGACATCAACCAAGGCTACAATCATTTGATTGATTGGGACCGAAGCATTTGCTTCCAAGCTCACTCACAAGGCCTCAGATTGTTTGCACGTGGGTATCTTCACAGGGCTGCTTTAAGGCATGGCAGCTGGCTTCCCCCAGGGGGAGTGATGTGAGAAAGCAAAGCTGCAATGTCTTTTATAACCTCATCTCAGAAGTGACAAACCATTACTTCTGGCATATTCCATTGATCACACAGACCCATTCTGGCACAGTATGCGAAAGGATTAACCCAAAGTATGAATCCTGGGAGGTGGGAACCATTGGCGGCCATTCTGAAGTCTGGCTACCACTGAGTGTGTATTTTATCTATAATAACTTTGATTCATAGATCTTCCCGCACCCCCAGCCTTCCTTAGTCCACACAGCACAGAGGGTTGCACCAGCTCCTGCCATCACAGCCTCTTCTCTTCCTCCCCCTTCACCATCCAACTTTCAGTTATGAGTTTGCAGAATGGCTTGTACTCTCACCCTTAGGCCTCTGTGCATCCTGCATCTACACCTCGCTCTTTCCCTGGCTAGTTTTT
>NW_006770014.1:296608-298543 GCF_000442215.2 Lipotes vexillifer
TCTTTCCCTGTCTAGTTTTCATCCAGGTATCAGCTCCTCTTAAAAGCCTCTCCTGAACCCGTCTGAATTAGGCACCCCTCTTAAGTGTTCTCCCAGCACCCCTTTCTTCCTCTGCCAAGTACTTTCATATACAGTCTGATAATTGTGTGTTGCTATTCCTGTCTTTGCTTTCAGACTAGCAGATTGTTCAATATGGGGCCTGATAGTGTCAGTTCATACTACGTGGTCCTCATCTTTTGTTGAATGAATAAACGAACATGCTGCGAATGTGCACCAGGGAACTATGGTCCATGAGAGCTTGACTAAGACTTTCTTCTCCACCATCACCACTGTAGCTTTGTGGCTGCTGCTCCCAAGCCGGCTTCAGCGAACCGTCTAGAGCTCTGACGTGTGAGCTCTTCCAGATCCAGAGTGCGCCAACCAGCACGGCAACCAAGTTGTGTGTTTTGTTTTTTTTTTTTGCGGTACGCAGGCCTCTCATTGTTGTGGCCTCTCACAGAGCGCAGGCTCCGGACGCGCAGGCTCCGCGGCATGTGGGATCTTCGCGGACCGGGGCACGAACCCGTGTCCCCTGCATCGACAGGCGGGCTCTCAACCACTGCACCACCAGGGAAGCCCTCAAGTTGTGTTTCCATGATGCTGGCTTCCTGGGAAGTTTCAAATTATAATCTTCTCCTCACTTTTAAAGCCTCTAAACAGGGCAGTGTTCCCACGTTCCTTGGGGAAACGGGGCCTATCCTATTCCCTAGAACCGTGCTCGTCCTGGCGGGGGGATGTGTGCCCCCATGTCCCTGGGCCTCCCCATGCCCGGCCGGGGGGCTTCCAGGCTGCGGGCACCTCTTCTCCTGGGCCCTGGGAAAGCCAGCCCCGTTCACAGCAGCCAGGCCTATGCCCACCTGGATCTGATGGAACCTGAGCTTTTAAAATTCACCCCACAACATGCACTATTCGTTTGTTTGCTTTCACCCCCTGTTAAAAGTAGATAAGATGAAAACAATTATTTGTCTGAGCTTTAAATTTTTTTTTTTTTAAGTCAGCCTGGCATGTTTGATCTGAAGTTGACTATGGTACTGAGCAATATGTATACCAGTATTTTTTTTCTCCTTTCTTGATGCAGATTTCCATTTCTTGCCTAAAATCACTGTTATTCACAGGCCCACTCAGAAAAATAAATATGGAAAAATGGAAGCTACTCAAATAATCTCTTCCATTTATTTAGCATCTACTGTGCTCCAGGCTTGGTGTTAAGGGTTTTCATATTCTTGGCCTCACTGGAACCTCATTACAACGCTCTGTGGCAGGTACTGATATCCCCATTTTGCAGAGGTTCAGGGGGTTTACAGTTTGCTCAAGGTCATGGAGCTAGCATGGGGCGGCACTGAGAGCATGGGGCGGCACTGAGAGCATGGGGCGGCACTGAGATCTGGTCTTTTGTCTTCCGACTCTAGAGCTCACTCTCATCTCCTCCCCAGGCTCTCCCTTCCTCCGCTGTTTCCAGCTATCAATCTGCAGGAATGTCGTGGTTGCCTGAAGACTCATTTTTTTCGCCGGGGCTGAAGAGTTTAGTGATTTGAGAAGTTTTGGCAAGTGACTGCGATGGGGTACAGTGCCCATTTGCTGCTGGGCTTTTAAAGGGAGAAGTGAGCAAAGCAGGCTGGTCGTGTTTGGCTCAGAACAAAGCCTTGGAAGCCAGGCCCTGGGATGTGGGGGCAGCAGCCAGAGACAAGGCCTGAGGAGGAGACGCACCCACCCGCCCCCTCCATATGTTTTTCCCCCAACAATATTTCTAGCATCCAGAGACTAGTAGGTGGTAGACAGGGATGGATCTCACACTGGCTGATGCTGCGGGGTGCCTCAGTTTCCCCAATCAGCAGCCTTTTTGAAGAATCGGGAGAGATTTGGTCATCTCCCCCAGGTAACCATTGCCAGATTCCT
>NW_006770014.1:298838-300601 GCF_000442215.2 Lipotes vexillifer
CAGATGCTCACATAAGAGTCCTAGATTAATCTCAGGCTTGGGCCTCTCCCATGTAAGTTGAGCCATCAGGCTGGCTGTGAAATGCCTAACATCAGGCTGCAAATGAAAATACCTTTTCAACCCTAGTATTATTACCCCTATGGATGGCACCTTTAATGCACGCTATTCATTGTTATAATGGCTGCACCTGTGTAGCACACGGGTATTAGAACCGCAGCAGCTGTGGGCCGTAATTGCTAAACATTATTTTCTGCTTCTCCCTGAAAGCTTTTGTGCGTGCATGTGTCTATGTCCGCGTGTTTGTTTCATCTGTAACGACTCTGGTCCAAAGATTCCAGCCCCCTCGTTTTTTAAAACATAAAGCTAAGTGTAAATACATTTCTTTCTAAATGTATGTCTTACAGAAAGTCAGATACAACCACCCTACCCCCGACACACACCCACACACACTCAGTAGTGAGACTTCAGAGAGTGATTTCCGTGCGTGTGGTCTGGGGCGAGGTCCCCAAGCTCACTGCTGCTGGGAGCATGGTCTTTATGTGCCATCGCAAACAGGCCCTGCCATGATTAATGCATTTGTTCCTTGATACTCAGCCCCCAGGTGTCTGCAGGATAGTGAATCAATTTAGCACTTGCAGGCCCCTATTATCACCAGCACCAAAGACGTTTCTGCACCAGGAACTTCCCAATTCAAAACAAGAAAATTTCTAACACTTTTCTCCCCCACTTCCCCCTTTCATTCTCTTTGTGCTTTTCCGTGCAGTCACTCAAGACCCCCGTGAGATGCTGCAGCCACTGAAAGGCTGCAAGTCAGCCTTTGAGGTAGTGCTTTTAAAGTCAGCAGCGCAGCTAGTAATTTGAGATCTTCACGGAGGCAGGCGGTGGCTGCGTCCCTCTCTCTGTGCACATCCTACCACCCCAGGGGACCTGTCATGATACACAATCTGACCACTGGCCTCACAGGTGATATTTGCTGTAGTTATCTCAGCCTGGGTCTGGTGGGCGACAAAAAGAACCATCTGCCTGTGGGCGGAAGAAATTCTCCTTTTCTCCTTCCCTTGCACTTACCTCGTTCACAAGGAGGAACTTGCTGCTGCCTCCAGCCAGAGGATGAGCGTAGAAGAAACAGGCGACATCGTAGCACGGGATTGCCACTTTTGGATGAGGTGACAGGGCTCCTGGCCACCTGCCCCGAGCGTTAGGGAAGAAAAGACCAGAGGACGCTCCACCAGCAGCGTTTGAAACACCTTCAGGGAGTGAGAATGGGCCTCCCCACGGCTGTTTCCCGGGTATAAATAGGGGCATCGTTTACGCAGGTGGGCAGGGTTGTCAATCACCTTCAATCACGTACTCACAGAAATGAGTAGAGTTTCTCAGAGAAATGGCATCCCGTTTCCCTAACCCCTCTGGCAGCTTCTGCACGAAGCAGGATATGGGGCTTACTGTAGAAGCCTGCAATTATAGGGCTGAGACAAGCAAGAATGTGGGTCCTCTCTATTGTGGGCACTCAGCTGAGAAATAAGATTTCTGGGCTTGCAGACTTCTTCACACGTTAGAGACTGCAACGGGAGAAAGATGACTTCCTGCTTTCCGAGTGGTGGCGTGTCCTGGTCAGTGTGCCGGTTCCTTCTCTGATTTTTCTTTTTCTTCGGAGGGACAAACACAGAGGTGTTCAAATAAACATGTCCATTCAATTGCCTTGTTTATTGACAACACGTTGCTAGTGAGCCATGACTAATGGGCGGGGTGCACTATAAGGGAAA
>NW_006770014.1:300743-302901 GCF_000442215.2 Lipotes vexillifer
GAAAGAGACGTAAACATCTTATAACCCATCAGGATATTCATTTTTTTATGCGGAAAACATATGACTTTAAAATACTAAAATCTATTGAAAAAATCAAATTCAAGATTATTTAGCTAGGCAAACTAACCAATTTTTTTCCATCTTTTTTTTAAATTGAAGTATAGGTGATTTACAATGTCATATTAGTTTCAGGTGTACAACAAAGTGATTCAGTTATATATATATTCTTTTTTAACATTCTCTTCCATTATATGTTATTACAAGATATTGACCATAGTTCCCTGTACTATACAGTAGGTCCTTGTTGTTTATCTGTTTTATATATGGTAGCGTGTATATGTTAGTCCCAAACTCCTAATTTGAACATGTTTTTGAAAGAGTAAGTATTAATAAAAAAACTAAATAGAAAACCTAAATAAATAAAATAATAAGAATAAAATAAATAATAAAAATGAACTAAAAAACATTGAGAATCTATCCACCTCTCTTCAAGTCCTA
Source organism: Lipotes vexillifer (assembly GCF_000442215.2). NCBI lineage: Eukaryota > Metazoa > Chordata > Mammalia > Artiodactyla > Lipotidae > Lipotes > Lipotes vexillifer. The sequence goes on from NW_006770014.1 coordinate 301,242, forward strand.
TAGGAGTTAAGGAGTCTGTGAATGACAATGAAAAAACCTGGTAAACTTTGCCAGTGTGATTGATTATTCCTTCTTTGAAGAATCTGCTTAATTGGTAAAATGGGCTTTCTGTTCTATTATGCATATGATTAGTGCTTTTATAGTGACTTTTTTTAGTATATCAATGTTGTGCAGGCCTAGTGACAGAAAAGAAAGGAAGCCCCGAAGTGAAACCCTTCTTTACTAACCCACATAGATGAGTTTGTAAATAGGCCGGGTGGCAAGGCTGTAGTGACTGCCTATTGTACTTTTCTCCAGAAGGGGGCAACATTTCCTTAAGAATTTATAAGAAAACTGTAGCTTCAGAAAATGACGGTTTATCCCTGGACATTGTGTTTTGTTCTCTTTTCAAAGGCACAGCACAAAATGCATGGTCCCTCACACCCATCCTCCCTGTTTATTCTCACCAGATTAAAGGGAAGAATATTGTTTTTTTTTCTCTCTCTCTCTCTCCCTCTGGAGAACAAATTTACATTGTCAAGGTTTTCAGGCTGACCTGAGTTTATGCTGAAATGAATTTATGTAGCTGACAATTTTAGATGGTTAGCCCTCCAATTCCACCTCATGTCCCAGAGAGGGGGTGTTTTTCTGGAGTGGGGGGGAGGTCTGTGTGAAGATCCACCTTCGTTTATGGCAGTTAAATCAGATGCCCACTGACAACCATGAGCATCCCTTACGTTCTGAGAACCCCAGTGAAGCCACAATAAGTCTCTGCAATGATCCCTCCTTGCTGCATTTGGCTGCTTGCTTGTCTCCTAATACTTGTTCACGCTGAGATTCAGAAGCAAGAGGAACGAGAGTGGAGACACTTGCACGGGCTGAGGTAGTAAAATCAAACAGTGGAGTCGGTTGTCCAGACCCGAACATTCGGGCTCCTGCGTGCAGCCCAGCGTCTCACTGGCAAGTCGGGGACTGTTGCTCCAGGAATTGGAAATGTTGCCGTGTTCTCTTCACTTCACCCCACTCCATCTTCCCCCATTTTCGAATGTATTTTCATTTGGGGAGAGTATGGTGCTTGTAACGCACACGTCCATACACACAAATGCGTCTGGTTTAAAGTAACTTTGAGAACTGTTATTACTCCTGTTTCTGACCACAGCAATATCTTTGTGTGATATGCTTCGTTTCCTGATTAGAAAAGAAACTTGGAGTTAAATACTACTTAGCTATGGGAATTGCTCCAAATTATAATAAAAGACGAACCTTTTAAAATGTATTTGGAGCGATGCTTTGTATTGTGTAAACTTGTGACCTTGCCTCTTTCACCTTGGGAGGAGGGACGGTATGCCCTTTCCCAGGAAATACCTTACTAGCCTGTCTTACTGTTCTCAGTCTCTCTCTCTCTCTCTCTCTCTCACACACACACACACACACACACACACACACACACACACACACACACACACGAGTTTCCAGTAGTATGTGCACTACAGCAGCTCCTTATCTCCGGCACAAACACTCCATAATTTCCCCTTGGCCAGAGAATAGGAAGTGGCTTCTCAACTATTCAGGTGGCTCCATCTGCTTCCCGTGCCACACACAGGTGCCTTCGCTCTTTCTTCTTGAAGCCACCTGCAGGGCTGCCTCCCTCTCGGACCCTGGGAGAAAAGGCCTCTCTTTC
>NW_006770014.1:302911-376838 GCF_000442215.2 Lipotes vexillifer
TCCCCTCGCCCACTGGCCCCTGAGTCCCTTCTTTTCTCCCTGCCCCTGCCTTACCTGATGGCCAGTGATTCCGTTCCTGTTTCTTCCTGGGTGGACGGGGAGAGCTCTTCTGACCTGCCCCAGAGGGGGTGCATGTCTGGATGAGCTAGACATGGCAGCAAGAAGAAGACAAAATGTGCTGCCACATGTGCTCATCAACTTGAAACATTTTTAAAGGTAAAAATGTGTAGATTACACACTAACATATAATAGCGTGTAAAACCAACAGCACAATATAACACAACATTGTTGAAGAATGAAAATGCTCTTGAAATCAGTAACGTCAACTCTTCCCAAAGCTCAGAAACTTCCATTTATACATGTAGCTGATTTTGACTTTTCTTGAAGCTACTGGACCCAAGTCACGAATTGTGTAGCTCATGCTGCACTCCTCTGCCCAAGGGGAAAATGACCTCTTTATTGCCCTTATCTTGTCACAGCCCCTGTCTGCTGGGTGGTGCGGGCAAGGAGGGCAGGGGACTCCTCCTTGCAGGAGAACGCCATGAACTGTTTGATGTTTATGTCGGTCTCTGCCTCTGCGGGTCTCTCAGATTTCCCGGCCCTGACTCTCCTGCTCCAGATGGCATGTGACCCCTGGAGGTGAGGTCATCTGTAGCCCTACTGTCTTCCAAGGTGGAGTGGCTGGCCTTTCCTGCTTCTGGCTTGATGACCACTGAGGCATGGCTGGTTGCATCCAGCATTTGGGGGGCTGATGTGCTAGTACCTACCACTGGTTTGGGCCATTTGCTCCTTTTCTTAAGGCCCCCACCTGAGAGCCTGTGCTGGTCCCCCTCTGCATCCTCACACAAGGCACACAGTTCGTCTAGAATCCCCACGTACACCACCGGGAAGGGGGATGTCAGAAGCCCTATCCTGCCCTTTCCACTGAGGATGCTGTCCCATCCCCCTGGGCTGGGGGATCGCTTGCAGCCACTCCTTGCTACACCCTGGAAACAGGCCACTAGCTCAGAGTTTGTCTCCCACACTTTTCTGGATATTTCAAAAGATTTACCCCATCCTAAGGATAAGGGGTGGGCCATGAGAATCTTGCTGTTGGAACTTGCTTTCCTGGGGTCTCTCAACAATTCCCGTGATTCCCACCTAGAAAATCCAAGCTCCAAATTTTTCTTAAAAGCTCAGAATCTCCCATCCGTATGCTTTCCTCTATGGCATACCTCCTTTCTACTTTAGAGTAACAAGTATAGTGGCCTAATGGTCATAAGCAGAAGGGGAATCTTATCTACACTCTGAGAAGAAATTTGAGATCTGAGCCCTTGGGCTTGGTTCCTGATATACTAAAACAATTTGGAAAACTTGCTTTCTCTCTCTCCCTTCTCTACAAAGTCTGTTTTTCACTCTATTGTGTTTCTCAATTTTGAGTGCTGAAAGCTAAATACACTTTCTCTTTGAGTTTCTGTTTGAATAATCTTAATGTTTTCTACTCTACCCCTACCCTTCAATAGATACTTCCAAATGAAAGTATGTATACAGAAATGCAGAAGAGAAAAGCACATTAATATTTACAATCTCCTTCATACTCATCTCACTCATGCCTACAAAAGAGACCACTTCCTACTCACCCCCTGCCCAAGCTCTATGCAGAGGAAATGCTATTTCTTTCTGGCAGTCCTGTCTGTGCAAAAGCACCTTAGCTGATTTGCTTGGGTCGATGGTGATGAAGAGTGACTTGTAGCAAAATGTGAGTTTGGGTTTGGGTTTACTGATTTTTAAAGTTGTTGCCTGACTTACTCTAATTCCCTTACAAAGAGTGTTCTATAAATCATTTCCATCCGGTAAATTATGAAATAGTTTATGTGTGTGCGTAGGGGGGCGGGTGTTGGGTGTGGCGAAGTGTTGCAAGGAGTCTCATTTGTATTTCCATGCAGCCTTTGACTTACTACTGAACATTAGTAAGGCATTTGGATTGGAACCAAACTCAGCTCAGCACTTCAGTTCTTACCGCTTTTAGCTGACATCTAGAAAAATATTTTTTTTTGCTCATTCTAGGGACAAGAGGGTCTCCTAAGGAAAAGGCTACTACTCTTCTTTACTTCTAGGGAAACTCCAGTGGGTGGCATTAGGAGTACCACAGGCCCATGGAACCTTCCTGGAGCCCTTGGCCTCCCAATCTCCTCCTGGTACTTTGTGAGGCTGAATCGGGGAGAGGACTTTCCCCACTAGAAATCCTAAAAGTCACTGAATGATGACAAAATATCAGAAGTCTCATGCAAAATGCTCAGACTGTCTGTAGAATGTACAAAAATGACTACAAGATGTGTTGACTTAGGATCACATCTACACTTCCACCATCAATGCAAACAGTTGTTCGTTTGGACTGAGGTCCCAGTTTAGTTCATTACTGTTGGTTAGTGGGAGATTATAAACTTGAATTTCAATGGCATGCACGAGGCTCAGCCTTACTCAATATTTACACATAATGATAGTTCTCATCAAGGCATAAGGACTTGATAGTTATGAAATGATTATACATCATAACCCAGCTATAAACAGGATTTTAATTATCATCGGCAGCAGCGACAACGAACATTTATTGAAGAGCTACCCTGTGCTGTAATTGAATTAATGAATTTGTTCATCATAGCCTCCTGTTGCCATAAATATTTGCTTAAGTTCGATCTTGGCAAATCACACAGGCACCAGATCAAGACACCTTACCATTTAAGATGATTAACTGTTTTCTTACAGTATTAAGAGTTTTTTTTACTTGTGTTTGAAAGTGTAACCGTAGTTTTCTTGGCAACGCCAGACTGACAGAGCACAGTCAGAGAGGTCTCTGTCTACGGTGGCCAAGGCAGTAGATGTGGACTTTTCCAGAATCTCCAGCAGTGGGGTCCCTGAGTATGGAGGCCCCAGTTCCCTGGCAGAGTCTCTGAGTGCTGGGGGTGATTGCCTCACCTGTCCTCTTGTGCCACTGCCCTGTGGTCGCCCCTTGCCATTTGCCCCCTGTGTGTCAACTGCAGGGCTGTAGGTAGCCCCGCGGAAACATGATTTCTTCTGTCCTGCCTGGTTCTCAGGGCCCCTTCAAGCTGGCTCTGGGCAGTGACACAGTTCTGAGCCCAACTTCTCTCCTCCTCAGCGCCCCTGCTGACATGGATCTGGTCATTCCTTTGGCCACTGATGGGGTGACCACTTTCCAAATAACCAGTTGGATTTTAGGCTCAGAGGTAGGATGGTCTTGTGTTTGCAGATTCCTGCCACACTTTTGGTATTAGGACCCTTTCATTTCATCTTCCCTATTCCGTTTAATCCACTCCCACTCCCAGCTCATGAAAACCTCTGCCCAGAATCACTTGAGGGATGGGTGGGAAGGCACACAGGGGCACTGCCCTGAAACACCCGTGATTATTTCTCAGTTCTCACACTTAGCCAGTGTCCCTGGAGCTGCTGCATCTCACTGTGGCTCCTACTACTTTTCTATCAGGAACATTCGGTCCTACCCAGTTCCGAGTTAAGGGTGATTCTTTATCTGCTGCTTGTTTATGAGACCAACAGGACAGGATGATTTTCTGAGGTTTCAGTTTTACTCCCTTTTCCAAGGCACTTCTACCCTTCCCATTCCGAACAGAGACCTGAAGTTTGTCCTTCCCTTTGCCTCAGGAGTAGAAGCTCTTCCTGGTTTCTGTGAAAGCCTGATCTCAGGTGATGTCCCCAGAGAAGGAGGAGTGATCTGGGAGTGCTTCTGAGAGCGCTGGCAGGGGAGGCGAGAGATGGTTCACCCTGGACTGGGTGGAGGTTGGATGTTGGTGACTTTCAATGGCAACGGGGAGCATGGGCCCCAGTAGCTGCTGCCCAAGGGAGGGACACGATCAGAATGCTGTCTGCTGATGCACACAGCAGGAGGAGGGAGCTTCCAGGTCATCAAAGACTTTATGAGCCCCACAAGTGGAGCAGAAGCAAGTGAACTGCCATATCCCAAAGGGCTAGGACCATGGAGTCCCCAGTGGTATTCTGTGTCCCCCAATGTCTCATAACCATTAGGGCCTTTCTGAGGTTTACTCCTACTTAAGATCTACAGACCTCTGTGTGGCTCGAGGGTGGGGAGCTCCCATAATGACTGAATTGGACGTTTCTATTCATCAGAGGGCTGGAACTTAGAATTTGACTTAGGTTGATTTAAAGAAAAAGGAGAAAGTGCACTATTTCTTGTACTCTTTGTCCTGGTGGTTGGTTATCGGCTACATTCTGTCCAATCTTTGCACCTCTCAGGAAGGCCTATCAGAAATAAAACCACTGCTCTTCCACCTTGACAGGTGTGATTTCATGCTCTGAGCATGCCCAATAGACAATCCTGTGGGACCCTCATGATATAAGAATTACCAGATATTCAGGATCTGTGCTCTAGATTCTTACTATAGAAGAATTTTTAATTGTGATGCCAAGGTTAGAATAAAGAAGCAGGTTGAACTTGTCATGTGTGATAGGTTTGCTTAGTAGTTTAGCAGCTTGTGAACATAAAAGTAGCACAGACAGAGAGCAAGAAGCAGAACAAGTGGGTGAACAATGGTTTGGATTTTGTGAAATCAAGTTAGACTTTCCGTTTGATGGCCTGGTTTGTGAGTAAAACTTTATTCATTATTCATTAGTACCTACTGATTTTATGCTGCATTCTAAAGGCTGCCCACATCACCCTGAACTAAATAGAAACTGCCACAATGAGAACTCTGTATTACCTTAAAATGCCAACGTTGATCTGGGAACTTAAACACAATGGTGGCAGGTCTCTATTTTCTACCTGGAAGTTTTCTGTACATAACAGATGATTGTCACTGAAAGTATAGGAGGTCTGGAGACCGTTCCTTTGGGAGTCTTTAATACCATAGGCATGAATGAGGAAATCCTAGTGGCACAGTGAGAATTTAATTCCCATCCATTTCTTTCTTAGTAATAAGAAAATTCAGGTGATAAGATATGACGTAGAATAGCATACAGGTTCTGCAGTACATGCATTTGGGCAATATGCCTTCCTCTGTATTATTTATCCTGTTAGACATGTACAGACCTTCACTGACCACCCTTCCCCCTCCCATCCCAGTAATGGTAATTATCACACTTATATAACAATAAATAATATATAAATAATATATCAAATTGATAATAAATAATCTTACTCTCTGGTGATCAACTAAGCACATTTGCATGGTTGACCCCCCCCCTTTTACTAATTAGCCTTTTCAGAAATGAAAGACACAAATTTGCTGCTTTTACACTGTGCTTTGACCATGTGAATTAATGAGCCACAGTCTAGTAAATGAAACAAACAAACAACACTAACAAAACAGTATTCTAAATGCAGAGAAAACAAGTGATTCCATTTGAGGGCAGGGAAACAACACAGTCATGAATTAAGTGGTCTGCCTGTACCAGGCATTTCATACATGCTATTTCATTTAATTTTCACAACAATTTTACAAGACAAGCATTAGTGTAACCATTTAATTTTTTTTTTTTTTTAACATCTTTATTGGGGTATAATTGCTTTACAATGGTGTGTTAGTTTCTGCTTTATAACAGAGTGAGTCAGTTATACATATATATATGTTCCCATATCTCTTCCCTCTTTGTCTCCCTCCCTCCCACCCTCCCTATCCCACCCCTCCAGACAGCCACAAAGAACCGAGCCGGTTTCCCTGTGCCATGCGGCTGCTTCCCACTGGCTATCTACCTTACGTTTGTTAGTATATATATGTCCATGTCTCTCTCTCGCCCTAACACACCTCACCCTTCCCCCTCCCCATATCCTCAAGTCTGTTCTCCAGTAGGTCTCTGTCTTTATTCCTGTTTTACCCCTAGGTTCTTCATAACATTTTTTTTTCTTAAATTCCATATATATGTGTTAGCATACGGTATTTGTCCTTCTCTTTCTGACTTACTTCACTCTGTATGACAGACTCTAGATCTATCCACCTCATTACAAATAGCTCAATTTCGTTTCTTTTTATGGCTGAGTAATATTCCATTGTATATATGTGCCACATCTTCTTTATCCATTCATCCGACGACGGGCACTTAGGTGGTTTCCATCTCCGGGCTATTGTAAATAGAGCTGCAATGAACATTTTGGTACATGACTCTTTCTGAATTCTGGTTTCCTCAGGGTATATACCTAGTAGTGGGATTGCTGGGTCATATGGTAGTTCTATTTGTAGTTTTTTAAGGAACCTCCATACTGTTCTCCATAGTGGCTGAACCAATTCACATTCCCACCAGCAGTGCAAGAGTGTTCCCTTTTCTCCACACCCTCTCCAGCATTTATTGTTTCTAGATTTTTTGATGATGGCCATTCTGACTGGTGTGAGATGATATCTCATTGTAGTTTTGATTTGCATTTCTCTAATGATTAGTGATGTTGAGCATTCTTTCATGTGTTTGTTGGCAGTCTGTATATCTTCTTTGGAGAAATGTCTATTTAGGTCTTCTGCCCATTTTTGGATTGGGTTGTTTATTTTTTTGTTATTGAGCTGCATGAGCTGCCTGTAAATTTTAGAGATTAATCCTTTGTCAGTTGATTCATTTGCAAATATTTTCTCCCATTCTGAGGGCTGTCTTTTGGTCTTGTTTATGGTTTCCTTTGCTGTGCAAAAGCTTTGAAGTTTCATTAGGTCCCATTTGTTTATTTTTGTTTTTATCTCCATTACTCTAGGAGATGGGTCAAGAAGGATCTTGCTGTGATTTATGTCATAGAGTGTTCTGCCTATGTTTTCCTCTAAGAAGTGGTGTAACCATTTTACAGATAAAGAAACTGAGTCTTAAAGGGGTTAACATATTGCTTAGAGACTCATACAGGCAATTCCATGGAATTGGAATTCAAATGTCCTCTATTTGAACCTAAAGTCCATACTCATATATTCTACAACGCTGCTTCCTGGACTTGTAAATTACAAGAGCGATCAGAGTTGCACAGAAAGAAAGGGGTTGAGAAACCTGGAGCTACAGGCTTTAACAGAATTGGGAAAGAAATGGAAACTACAAAGCAACTGGCCAATTATCTGATCATGTTTTGAGACAGAGATCTGGCAGCTCATCCCCAGCCTGGTCTAAATTGTTGGGTTTAGACTAAAGTGTTTGAGAAATTCACAAGAGGGTTAAAGTATAATCACTTTCATTGCTTTATTTAAGTCATAAAAAAGATTAACATGTACTAAGCTGAACTGAAATTACAGGGGCAAAGCTAACAAGAAGTAATTTTGCTTTTGACAGATTCCCTTCCTTATTCCTCCACTTGCTCCAGATGGAGGATAATGTAAACTTTATATCATAGGAATAAATGCCTATTGATTGATGAAACATTGATGATGGCACTCTGTCTCCATCTGTATAGGAAAGTGGCTGTTTTCAAAATTAACCCTTTTATGGGTCTGACACAAGTTATCAAGATGCATGCTGAATTTTGGAAGCCAGACTGCCCACAGCTGTGCAATTATGTGAACTAGGCTAGTTTCCAGACATCATTTGCATGCAATGGTAAAAAGCTACTTTTGTAGTTTAGTTTAGATACAACACACATTGGAATACTGTTATTGACTTCCTTTCTTCCCCTGTGCAGGATGCTTCATAATTATTTGGGACTTTCCATTTACTTCACAATAAACAGATTTTCCCTGAGTGCAAGTCCACCATCAAGGAGTTCCCCATGGCATTGAAATAAACATCTTTCACTTCAGATGTGTATTTCTTATCTTTTGAGCTTGATGAGAAATATATGGATCCTCCTCCTTGCTGTCAGAACAGAAACTAATTGAAGAGTTTGTATCTATTTTCTTTTCTTTGTTAATTCCAACAGCAGCTTTTCTCTCATGCACAATCCTTTATTTGGTTTGTGATTTCAGAGCATGAGAATTGTTCCTAGTTTCCACCTGCAATTCATCCCACCCAGGGCTCTGTCCTAGGATTTAGCTAATGGGTAGGCCTGGTTCTGCCCGACATGAATCTTAGGCTAGTGATGTAATCCAAAGTTTTTTTTTTTTTTTCCATTTAGCAACATCTTATGAGCAGCTACCATGAACAAGGCATCCTGATGCACTGTGGAGGACACGTGACATACGACACAATCACTGCCGTAGAATTTAGTAGGGAAAATAAAATGGGCATACATAGACCTAAATGTAAGGTGGTCAATTATAATTGCTATGAGAAAAGATAAATTAAAGTGGGGGAGGGATGTTCAGCCAACAGAGATTTTTAATATAAGGCCATAAATTATGAATACATTGTACATGAATTTAATTGAAATCCTTGAACATTTTCCTTTCCACCCGTCTTCTAAACCAGGACTTCCTTTTGTTGGCATGTGGCACATTGGACAACAGGTCATAAGTTATTTTGTCCTCAAAGACAAAGTTTCAAGTTGGATGCCCCTTACTCTTGTAATGAAATTATTTAATAGAACCTAAAACGTAGCTAGGTGTTGACCAACTATAGAGTCCTAACAGGTCAACATATAGGACTTCACCGGCCATGAGTCGAAAAAGTAGATTAGCGTGCAAACAGGCACCTCTAAGTTAGCAGGAAGTATGATTTCATAGGTTGGAGGAATTATTGGTACTATCTCCAATTCTGCGCCTTTTTCACTGGGTAGTCACTTAACTGCTCTGTATTTTAGTTTTCCTAGCAATAAAATGCAGATAATAAGAGTTCAGCAGCCATTATAGGAAATTAATGGTAGAAAGGGTCTTTAAAATCCTAGTATTTAAAAAAATCACCATTTGGTCAACGTTTGGGTATAATATACAGGGAGAGAATTTCAAGTTCCTTTAAAGTAACATTATGAACATTTTACAAATGTATAAAAATATTTTTTAAAGTATATAACTGGTGTTTAGTCATTGCTCTGCTATTTAATTCATGCTATCTTCTTCCTTTTTAAAGCATTTCATTTTCTTTGAAAGAAAGTTCATATTATTTAAAAATTTTAAAGACCACTCTCTGGACATCCCACCTTCAGCTGGCCCTGTCTCTGTTGGCCACTGATGTCATCTGAACTCAGACTTGCCTTTAAGGCAGGAGAGAAGACCCACCCACAATAAAGCCCAGTAGTGTTTGTGATGAACAGATCATTCTGAAGGTGACCTGCTTTCAACACTGCTGATGACTCCTGAGCCAAAATCAGGTTTAATAGCCCTCTGGCTTTGAAGTAGGATGGGTGATGCACCTTTTTTTCCCCTTCTAGTTTATGCTTTTGTCACAAAGCAAACTTTATGGGCTGGTGGAGGTTGACAGGGAGGAGGAACACAATCTACCAAGTGAATGCCTGTAAGTTGTAGCACCTTAGGGATTCCCAACATTTGATTGCCTGGTGCATGGTTCTGCTTCAAGAAACAAATTCTCATGGCAAACTGCTTAGATATTATGTTTCCCAAGAGTTAAAAGAACCAAACAATCAAGGTGGCATTGATTCCTATAGGTGGATCTCCACCCAACCTGTCTCAGCAAATAACCTTAGCTTTTTCGTGTTTCATCAAGAAAACGGAGGCTATCGGACTGTTCTACCCATAGACCTGGGCAAGAGGGGCCCTGCTCTGCACCTGTGCTTTAAAGAGCACCATTCTGGCCTCTGCCCCCTGGGCTCCTCCCTACAGGGCAAGGGGTATGTGGAGCTAAGGGGACACGTCCATCCAGAGCCTACACCTTACTCTCCTGTGTACTCATCCCACATGCTGTAAGTCTGCAGGACCCCAGAATTCCTCGTACAGATTGCCATGAATCTGCTTCCATGGCTTGCATGGGCCTCTTCCCCAAATCCTTTCTCCCAAAGATGGATGAACCCACTGTGTGTGCATCTCTAGGCCGAAGGGGTGGCCAAGGAAGGAATGCTATTTGCAGAGGGATGTAGGCAGAGCCTGGGTACGCAGGCTTAGGTGTCCACATGTGTACTTGTCAGGTCCTTTGTTGGGTACGGTGGCGCCAGTGGTAGGAAGAGAGGAGAATCAGGTCTGGTTTAACCAGATTGTGCGGGTTCTTATGCTTCTTCCATGACTATTTCCCCTCTTGCCCGCCCTTAAAAAGTGAGGAGTGCTAGGATTCTATTCCATGTTCAGTATTCTTCAGAATCTACAGAATCTCAACCATGTATATTGTTTGCTTCCTGTGTGATAAGAACACACATACATATTTTTCAAGCTTTAATGTCTACTTTCAACCTTGAACTCACATATTCAAATGAACACTGGCCACCTCCAATTTGAAAAGCCACTAGACACCTCAAACTCAACATTGGTCTAGACTCATCATCTTCTCTGTGCATTTTTCTCATTCTTTGTTCATTTTCCCAAGCCCAGGAGTCTCCCAAGTTTCTCCCCTTCTTACATCAAATCTATTGCTAAATCCTGATAACTCAGCCTCATAAATGTTTCTCATATCTGAAGCATCTTTTCCATTCCCACTGCCATTACCATAGATCTGTCATTATTTCCCTTAAATTGGGTTAGTACTTGCTACTGGCTCCCCTGCCTTCAATATTGTCTCAATACTGTCTTTGTTTATATTTCTACCACAACAGTTTATTTAAAATATAAATCTGATAAGGTCATTATCCTCTTTAAAAATCATTGATAGGGCTTCCCTGGTGGCGCAGTGGTTGAGAGTCCACCTGCCGATGCAGGGGACACGGGTTCGTGCCCCGGTCCGGGAAGATCCCACATGCTGCGGAGCGGCTGGGCCCGTGAGCCATGACCACTGAGCCTGCGTGTCCGGAGCCTGTGCTCCGCAACGGGAGAGGCCACAGCAGTGAGAGGCCCGGGTACCTCAAAAAAAAAAAAAAAAAAAAATCATTGATAGTTACAGAATAAATGCTAAGTTCCTTAATATAGTGTACATAGCCCTCTGTGATCTGCCCTCTCATCCCTGGCCACAGTCTGCATTAAAGTTCTATTCCAGAAATGTTGCCTTGTCATATACCTGCCGCCTCAAAACACACACATACCCAATGCCTCACACCAGTGAGCCTCTTTCCCAGTGTTCTCTCTGCTGAAACACCTTACCTAACCCTTCCGTCTCCTTCTCAGTTCAGGCCCCCAATCACCTCCTCCAGGAAGTTTCTCCTGTTGCACTGCCACCAAAAGTTGAGCTACGTTCGCCACTTCTGTGATCTCACTGCATCCTTTGAATGCCTCTATCACTGGATGCACTACGTTGTATCGAAAAGATCTATTTATGGGTAATTCCTCTCACTATACTTAGCATCTCAAGAACTTGGAGTGTGTCTCACTTACTTTGGTACCCTCAGTGCCTCAGAAGAGAAAGTATTTAATATGTGCTTATCAGCATCATTCCAATCTCCATGGTGTTGTAACATTTACACCCGTTGATATACAGAGAAGTTCAGGGCCCTATCAACAAAGGACAGCTATTCCTCCATTCTCCATTGTCTAAGGGCTCTAACTGGCACAAATGGACCCAGTTCTCTAACCCGGAAGACAGTGAAACGCTGGGGAGTCGTGTTGGAGCTGGTGGCTCAGAGGTACGGGCACAGCCAAGCTTCCTGACCTCAAAGGGCTATTTATACACAGACAGACTGAAGGGTTGTTGGATTTCAGTTTTCCGGAGTATAACATGTTTAGAGGTGGTGGGTAGAAAAGAAAACAAGCTGTGGTTGTTTCTCCAGGTGAAGGTGGTGTGGCACTACCTGGGATGGTACCTGGTGAGGTATGTTGGCATTACTCCTATGTCTTAGAAACCTGGTGTGATTACGTGTGTCACTCAGATAGGATCTGGGGGAAGCTTATATCAAAGGATGACAGGGTACTAATTTCTCAGATTCATTAAATATCTGAATCAAAGCATCTTATGTGCATGCAGATTTGACCTGTGGACTTAAAATGAAATCCCTTGAGTGTTTACTTTTCTTAGTCTTCTGCTAAAGTTGAGGTAAGAGCAAGGGTCCAAAAAAGAAGCAAGCGTTTCTTATTATACACGCAGAGTGCAATCCAGACGTTTTCACAGGGCCAGTAAAGTGCTGTAAATGCTCCTTCCATCACCTTGTTCCAGGACCCTTCCCTTCCTTGCTCCTCCCTCTCTAGTTAATTATAATTGCATCACACTGGCTTTTTGTTCACTCTTTGTTATCCCTCCCACTAAACTGGGGCGGGGCTTGTGACTGAGTAGATCAATAGAAAAAGGTGGAAGTAACACTGTGCCATTTCTGAGTTTTGCCTTTGAAAGGGCTGCTGCCTTCCGTGTCTAACCTCTGGGGCTTCAGCCACCATTGCTGAAGGAAGCCCGAGCAGCCATGTGGAGCTGTGTGAAGGAGAATCAAGGCCCTGGCTGAGCTCCCAGCTGACAGCTAGCACCAGCTTTCCCGCCACATGAGTAAGCTGCCTTGGAAGGGACTCTCTAGCTCCAGTTGTGTTTCCACAGCTGGCAGCTCACGGAGCGGTAATGAAACGTCCCTAGGAGTCCTCTCCAGATTGCACAACCATGAGCCAATGAATGAGTCGTGTTGTCTCAAGCCACAGTTTGGGGGCAGGTTGTCATTCAGCAATAGATACCTGAAAGGTCATTACACCTCCCAAGCTCTTTTCTGACTCTGGGCCCTTGTACTGGTCCTTTCTCTGCATAGAATGATTCATCCCTTCCTGTCTGCTCTGACACAGCTGCCTGTTTCATCTTTGTCACCCCCTCATAGAGGCTGACCCTAAAAATAACCTATCAAACCTGGTTTTATGTTTTAATCTCTGACTTGTCACTTATTGTTTGACTGTGGTCAGATTACTCAACCTCTCTGAGCTTCAGTTATCCTTTTCTTTAAAATGGGGGTATTGAGGGCTTCCCTGGTGGCACAGAGATTGAGAGTCCGCCTGCTGATGCAGGGGACACGGGTTCATGCCCCGGTCCGGGAAGATCCCACATGCCGCGGAGCGGCTAGGCCCGTGAGCCACGGCTGCTGAGCCTGCGCATCCAGAGCCTGTGCTCCGCAATAGGAGAGGCCAAAACAGTGAGAGGCCCGCGTAACGCAAAAAAAAAAAAAATGGTGGTATTGATACTCAAATGGCTTAAAGACTTAAATGTAAGACATGACACCATAAAACTCCTAGAAGAGAATGTAGGCAAAACATTCTCTGACATAAATTGTACCAATGTTTTCTCAGGTCAGTCTCCCAAGGCAACAGAAATAAAAGCAAAAATAAACAAATGGGAAAACTTATAAGCTTTTGCACAGCAAAGGAAACCGTAAACAAAACAAAAAGACAACCTATGGACTGGGAGAAAATGTTTGCAAATGACACGACCAACAGGGGCTTAATTTCCAACATATACAAACAGCTCATACAACTTAATAACAACCCAATCAAAAAATAAGCAGAAGAGCTAAATAGACATTTCTCCAAAGGAGAAATACAGATGGCCAATGGGCATGTGAAAAGATGCTCAACATCACTAATTATTAGAGAAATGCAAATCAAAACTACAATGAGGTATCCCTTCACATTGGTCAGGATGGCCATCAGTTAAAAGTCTACAAATAACAAATGCTGGAGAGGGTGTGGAGAAAAGAGAACCCTCCTGCACTGTTGGTGGGAATGTAAATTGGTACAGCCACTATGGAGAACAGTATGGAGGGTCCTCAAAAAGCTAAAAATAGAGCTACCATATGACTCAGCAATCCTACTCCTGGGCATATATCCTGAGAAAACTCTAATTAGAAAAGCTACACGCACCCCAACGTTCATAGCAGCACTATTTACAACAGTCATGTCATGGAAGCAACCTAAATGTCCATTGACAGATAAATGGATAGAGAAGATGTGGTGTATATATATACAATGGAATATTACTTAGCCATAAAAAGAATGAAATAATGCCATTTGCAGCAACATGGATGCAACTAAAGATTATTATACTAAGTGAAGTCAGAAAGAGAAAGACAAATATTATGTAATATCACTTATATGTGGAATCTAAAATATGACACAAATGAACTTATTTATGAAATAGACACACACTCACAGACATAGCAAACAAACATGGTTACCAAAGGGGAAAGGGGGCACGGGAGGGATAAATTCGGAGTTTGGGATTAGCAGATAGAAACTACTATATATAAAATAAATAAACAACAAGGTCCTACTGTAGAGCACAGGGAACTATTTTCAACATCCTGTAATAAACCATAATGAAAAAGAATACATATATATACATATATATATATATATATATATATATATATATATATATATATATATCTCTGAATCACTTTGCTGTTCACCAGAAACTAACACAACATTGTAAATCAACTACACTTCAATTTTAAAAGTGGGGGGGTATTGATAATACCTACCTCCTAGGCCTGTGGATGAGATTAATAAACTAATGCATGTAAAGTACTTAGCCCGATACCTAGAACATAGTAGGCACTTAATAAAGAGTGTGGTCAGTCTCAGCCTGAGAATCTTCTCTGGAATCATCTTTAGCTTCCAGGCTTTAGGGAAATACTGATGCACTTATGCATATTTGGAGGAAAGAGATGTGGGTGGCTCTTAAATTATTAATTACCCTACAATGAGGACAGGTAAGCATCATTTACACTGACGGTCTTCAGGCCTTCAAGTGGATTGGGGTCTGGAATGAAAATGGCTCTTCTCCTTAAGAGGCCCTGGTCTGGTGTGGGGTTATAATTCTACCATTACAGCCCTGGTCATCTCCTTCTATTTGCACGATTCTTGTCCTACACTGAACAGGAGAGCCAGGGAAGATAATGACCCTCGTTTGTATCAGTTAGGGCCTCAACCTGCTCTGAAATGTTCTTCATTAGGCTTTTGTAAGCGGTATTTATTTTCATTACGCTTGTACTTGCAGAACTGTTTGCCGCTGCCTTTTTCTGGACATTCCTCCCTGCAGAGCTCATTCTCTATGTGAGAAATGCATCTTCTTATTTCTTCCTGTGCCATTCATTCTGCTTTCATAAAACACATGGCTCTTCATGTCACTTACACACATACTCCCTGCATCCATGTCCATCCTTAAAGAGTTTGGGCCAGAACTTCTCTAAGGTCCCTTTGACCCTTGAGATTACCTCTATCCAGTGCTTTCTCACCTGTGCTAGTGCACTGACCTAGCCGTCATCTTCCCTGAATTGTGCACACAGATCCTTGAAGGTTTGAATCTTTAAACGGCTCTCTGCTACAGGGATCAGCACCCAGCCTCCTACAGTAGAGTTAAAGACAAAACATCTGAATGGAAAAACACTGGCTTTCCCTTCTTAGGGCAATCAGACAACCAATAAACCATAAGGAAGGTCTTCCAATTTCTAGGTTTGTGTGGAATCTCTAAGGAGAGAGACATCAGCAGCAAAGGCGTGAAAGCCAAGGAAGGGCATGGCTGCCGAGGAGCTTTGACTTCACTTGGAGAAAAGAAGTTTGAGCCCCGGACTGTGCTGTGCCCAGGCGGGGAAAGTTGAGACATTCCCGAGGCCCTGGTTGGGAGCAGTGACATTAACACCTCCCATCTCTCCAGAAGGTCTCTGTGTTCCTGATAATAGCCAAAGGCGCTTCTGAGAGCAGCAGGGTCACAGAAAACTGCTGAAGAGGAAAGAAAACTCTTTTTCAAGGTGCCACTGTGAAAGTAGAAACATTACTTGGTATTTACTACAGTCCTCGCTCCCACGTGGTCTTCTCACAGTAACAAATGTAATTCTGCTAGTAACTGTTTTGGTAAATGAGTCATATTGTAGCAATCTTCATGAATCAAAGCTAATTATATTTTTACTCAGCTAGCACTGGTTAAGAAAACTCCCTCATTCTTCAATTAGCTGTCTTTTCACTCTGGTATTTATCTAGAGGGTCTTCTGCATAATTTTAACCTAGTTCTTTGCTCCCTTTTCCCTATCAGTTAATGCCTTTTTGATTTTCATGCCTCCCCATGTTTTCTTGTATATTTTTCGTCATTGTTCTTCTTTTTACATTTGTATGAAAACACTGCGGTGAATTAAACTAGGCTTGCCTGGAGGAGACAGAGATGACAGTCTTCTATAGCCAGGGGAGTTATTTATAACCACAACATTAGCTTTTTACTCTGTAAAGAGAAGATTATTGTTCACATTTCATTTGTCTTTGACTAACTTATAATCGTCCTTAAAATGACCATGGAGTTGAAATTGAATTACCACTAATTACAGCTACTGTTTTTGCACAGGGGTAACCCAAAACTGTCAACAGCTTTATTTATTTAGCTCCTGACAGGTCACAATGGCTCCATGAATGACTTGTTATTTTCTCCATTTTACAGATGATCAAACTGAGGCTTAGAGGTTAGACAATTCGCCCAAGGCCATAGAGCTGCAGCTGAGCTAGTTTTTTTTTTTTTTTTTTTTTGCTGTACGCGGGCCTCTCACTGTTGTGGCCTCTCCCGTTGCGGAGCACAGGCTCCGGACGCGCAGGCCCAGCGGCCATGGTTCACGGGCCCAGCCTCTCCGCGGCACGCGGGATCCTCCCGGACCGGGGCACGAACCCGCGTCCCCTGTATCGGCAGGCGGACTCTCATCCACTGCGCCACCAGGGAAGCCCTAAGCTAGTTTTGCTTCCAGCAGCTATTCCATCCTGCCGACCTCCCTCCCCTCCATCACTTACCCAGCTGTGCTGCGCCGAGACTTCATAGTCCTCTCACTGCTCTTGCCCTTGTTCGAAGCGAACGCAGAACCACCAGCCTTTCTGTCTAGATCATTGGAGTCAGCTGTGACTGGCTCCAGGTCATAAGGTTGAGCTGAGTTGGACCACCTCTCTGGGCTCCACTTCCTGAGCCACATTTCCTTTCCCTGAAGATGCCTGAGCCTTTGCAGGACTGGAATACAGAGGAACATGTCTTCGAGGCCTCTGAGCTTACATTTTGTGCCCTGCTGTCCTCTCCATGGTCCTCACCCCTCTAAAAAAAACCACTCACAGCAGGCCTTGCCCTTTGGAGGTGGTTCCAATGTGTAGCCCAAGCACGCTTCTCAAACCTTTACATGCAAGGGAATCATCCAGATCCTGATGCCGTTGGACTCGGTGGGGCCTGAGGGTCGGCTTTTCTAACAAGCTCACAGGGACTGTGAGGCCTGAGAGATTCGGATTCAAGTTGTCAGAGGCGTGGCCCAGTCATCAGCATTTTAAAAAACGCCCCAAGTTGGGACCGTCCGGTGCCGGCTGCTGGCTCTGTCTCTCCACATCAGAACTTGTTCTCAGGTGTGTTATGTTTCTGGGTCAAAACCTGGAACAACCTGAGCCGGGAGGGTTTTTCTGGGCGTCTCGTTGTCTTTAGACACAACCCTCTTACCTCACTAACACTGCTTTCTAAGATTACCCTTCTGCCAGACCTTGCCCACAGCATGGACCCAAAAGGCTCAGCTATTTCCCTGCTGGGTGACCTTGGCCAAATCTGTCTACCACGCTGGGCCTCAGTTTCTTTGCTGCTAGTGAGAGAGAACTGCGCCAAATGCACATGAAAATCTGTGAATCCCCAAGACCCTCTGTGCTATACTAGAACAGAGCTACCATCCTTCTCAGGGGGAAGGTTTGTGATTGAGGGGCCTTGGGAGGAGGGCGTGTGGGCTGCTGGGGCTCCCGTGGGGCTGGGAAGGCAGGTTGGAGGAGGAGGTGTTGGCTGCGAGCTGGGCCTGCTTCCTGTAGGGGATTCTTCATCCCATCACACAGCCAGCCTGGGATGGGTCATGGAAAGCCTGGGCCTCAAAAACACTCCCCGGCCAATCATTTGGGCCTCAAGGAATGTCTGCCATGAAATATGACCACCCCAAAAAGACCTGTCGGCCCCTCAGCTATCTTCCAAGGTGATGGTAACACGGGTGCGTCTGCAAAGACGCAGCTTCACTGCTTCTGCAACTGAGGGCAGCCCCGGCCGCATCAACTCCTTCCCGTGAAGCCGGCGCGCCCGCGGAGGGACGTGACTGCATGCTTTTCCAGGGAATTCGTTCAGTATCTTCCATGTCAGTGGTATCTGCGAGAAACAGGAAACTGTTTTCCCATCTCATTCACATAATAGATAAGATGAGAAATTAGCTGCTGGATGAGCAACCTGGGGGCTGTACATTTTATCACAATAAAGAAGAGTCTGCTGCTGCCGCGCCGCCTCTGAGCGTGCCTCCGGGAGCATGTGCACGCGTCACGCTTTCTCCTTTGGGAGCCCACCCATCGCAGCTTCACCCCCTCAGACGTTTCCTTTGTGTTTTCCCCTCCGACCCTCCTGAAGGTTTTCCCAGCCCAGAGACATGGGGATCTGCGGAGTTTTGTGGCCACTTAAAGCGTTGCCTCTGGGCCACCACAGGGACCCCCTCTGCCGAGACCCCTTCCCACGCCTCCACCTCGTGAGGGTCCAAACCCTGCACCTCAGGCGTAGTGCTCACGCCAGCAGCATGGGTATCACCCGGCTGCTCCTTAGAAAAGCAGCCCCTGCGGCCCCACCACACGCTTCCAGAGCCAGAGCCGGCATTTCACCACGATTCCCAGGTGTTTCACTCCTATGCACGTTCAAGTTCCAAGATCACCGATCTGAAAAAGCGAAAATGGATTTTGTAAATCCAGGCGGCGAGGAGCTGGAGATACAGCCTCCCGCCTGACGTTCAGGGCTTCCGAGCAGCATCCCCCTCCCAGTGACTCTCTGGGATGGACGCTAGGTGGCTGCTCTGCGTTTTCACCAACCAGAGACAACAGAGCGGAAGAGGCGCGCGTGTGTGCGCACGTGGCAAGGGCCCTGGTCTAAGCACCCTTGCCCCAAATGCCCTGGGGTCCCAGGAGGGAAGGGGCTCTGATCCTCTCACACGCACGAGGAGGGGGTAGGCAGGTGCCTTCAGGTTTTTCTCTCCCTTGACTGCCTTCTTTACAGTTGTGCCTAAAGCTTTGAGGAAAGCGCTGGGGGAGTGGGTGGTAGGGATGTGAAGACAGTGGTCAGAATTTGACTAATGAGACGTTCAGGTTAGAGGTGAGGGTTCCTTGCTGCCTGGGTGTATTGGAGGTAGCTGCCGTGTTGGTTTGCTAGGGCTGTCCTAACAAAGTACCACCAACTGGGTGGCTCAAACAACAGAAACTTACTCTCTCACAGTTCTGGAGGCCAGAAGTCTGAGATCAAGGTGTGAGCAGGGTTGGTTCTTTCTGGAAACGGAGGGGAAATCTGCTCCCTGCCTCCCTCCTAGCTGCTGCAGTTTGCTGGCCGTCTTTGGTGTTTCCTGGCTTGTAGATGCAGCACACCAATCTCTGCCGTCATCTTCACGTGGCATTCTCCCTGTGGGCCTGTGTCTGTGTCTAAAGTTCTCCTTTCATAAGGATATCAGTCAGATTGGATTAGGGTGCACCCTAATGACCTCATTTTACTTTGATTACCTCTGCAAAGATGCTCTTTGTAAATAAGGTTACATTCTGAGGTACCAACGGTAAGGACTCCAACATGTTTATGGAAGGGGTGGCACAGTTCACTCCCTGACGGACATGAATGTAGGGATTCCATGTAAATCGCACCTCATGTCGCCGGGAGAGGGGAACGTTTCTTGCTCAGTCCTACCCTCTTTTTGGAAGCTTCTGGGATGAGGAAGGTAGACTCGGTCAAGAGGATGGCATTGGCAGTGTAGCTGGAAGAAAGAAAGTGTAGACAAGTCAGGCTTTTTGTTGTTGTTGTTGTTGAATGTTTAGAAAACTAAAGAAAGGGAAATCAATTATGGGGCCTACCTGAATTTTATTTCCTCACCAAAAACCAAATTACTCAGCAAACTTATCGCTTGCTATTGCAGGCTTTGGTATTAAAGAAAACAATCAGGCGGCAGGATTAATCTCTGACAGCCGCCTTATCTTTAACTTGCACCTTTGTTATTTTCTGATGAGCTTCTCCTTTTTTGCTGCCACGTTGTACCATACCTCACTGGTTCCTTTCATTTTATCATCAGGCAAGAGCGGAGGACCTTTCAGTTTATTAAAAAACCTTTATTTGTGAAGAACAAAGAGGGGGGAAAAAGGCAAACAATGAGGTCAGACAATCTCCTTCCTGCCAGGAGTCACTCACCTGTTATTTAGAGTGTTATCAGTTAGGGGAGACTTGCATCGTGGAAAATGAGGCTGTGACAGGCTGTTCGGTTACACACACACACACACACACACACACACCCAAATCTGACTGACGTACATCAACCTCCACAAAAGGTCCTTGACTGGCAAAGCAGCGATATTTTCTTTTGTTTCTAAGCTTCTAAGAAAAAAAGCCTAACAAGCCCATCCCTGCCTCCACTGCGGCCCTCCCCACTTTCTCCTGCAATGCAGCCAAGGCTTCCTGGAAAGGATAAAGCCCTGGGCATTTTAGTGACCATTTAACATGTCCAGTGTGAGCTGGGAGCAACTTGGTTGGCTGTCATGGGAACTCAAGTATCTCATGCATCTTATTAGCTGTTTATTAATTTGGGGATCAATTTTTGGCACACACTGCTGATTTGTTTGCTTTTTTTTGTTTTTTGTTTTTTGTTTTTTTTGCTGTACGCGGGCCTCCCACTGTTGTGGCCTCTCCCGTTGCGGAGCACAGGCTCCGGACGCGCAGGCTCAGCGGCCATGGCTCACGGGCCCAGCCTCTCCGCGGCACGTGGGATCTTCCCGGACCGGGGCACGAACCCACGTCCCCTGCATCGGCAGGCGGACTCTCAACCACTGCGCCACCGGGGAAGCCCTGATTTCTGTTTGGAAGGGCAGTTGCATGAATGCCATTATTTGTTAGGTGGCCGGACCTGTGCTTTGTCACGGCTTCATGAATTGGAAAGAATGTTGCAAATCCCCTAATCTCTCCATACCTCAGTTTCCTCCTGTCTAAAATGCAGGGGCTTCAACAAGATGGCGTGGACGACTCTTGCAGTTTCTAACACTGCATTCTTGACCCATTTTACAGCAGAACTACTTCCAGGTGAGGGCACGTTGAAGTCTGACCGCTGTATTTGCCACTAATTAGCAGTGTGGCCTTGAGCAAGGCACTTAAGCCTCTCTGAGGGCTGGACATAATGCTCGCTATGGTCTCACACGGATCCGTGGGTCTATGAAGTGACTATTGATCTATTGTCCTACATGACGGGGAGCAAATCAAAGACATTCAAGGTTCAGCTTATACCTACCGTTTATGTCCTCCATCCAGCAGGCAAGGTGCATTCACTTTTTATTGCTGCATAACCGATTTCCACAAATTCTGACCATGGTTTCTCTGGATTAGAAGTCCGTGCATGGGTTAGCTGGGTCCTCTGCTCAGGGTCTCGCAGGCTGAAAGCAGGGTGTCGGCCAGGGCTGTGATCTCATCTGAGGCTTGGGTCATCTTCCAAGCACATCCAAGTTGTTGGCAGCATTCACTCCCTTGCAGTTTAAGACCGAGGTTCCTGTTTTCTTGCTGGCTCTCAGTGCCCAGAGGTTGCCTGTAGTGCCTGGTCATGTGGCCCCCCTGAGTCAGGTCACAGCATGGCGCTCATCTTCTCCAGGCCACTGTGAGACGATCTCTCTGATGCTTCATCTTCTTTTAAAGGCTCCTCTGATTAGGTCAGGCCCTCCCAGGATAACCCCTCTTTTGCACTAGGGTGGTATCCCATCATGTTCCCTGGTCCCACCCCTGCTCAAGGGGAGAGGACTATACATGCACGTCACTTTGGGGGCCATCTTAGAATCCCACATACCACCCAATTCTCCAAATTCTCTACTGACTTTTCTCTAGGATCCATCACCATAACTAGTTTTAACATTTTTCTCCTGTGTGTTTGGCGGTGGCGCAGACCCATTTTGGGAAGGGGCAGGACTCTTAACTTTTCGGTTTGCTCTGCTCACTCCACTGAAGAAATGGGAAATACATGTTACAGTGTGCCTAACAGCTCCTTGGAAAGACCCCAGGGTATTATCGCCCTCCAGTGACAGTAGGTGAGCCTGCGGGAACGGCTGTCAGTTGGGCGGAAGAAGACATGCCACCGGGCACAGCCAGGGATGTTGGGTGACCTCAAAGCCCTGTTGGAAATCTGCTTCTCTGCACTTAACAGGTCTTAGTCAGTGACCTTGAACCCTAGTGCCTCCTCAGTTTCTTCTGTCTCTAATTTCCTGTGTAACTGATCCTAATTTAGAAGCTCAAATTGGACCTTCTGGTTTTTTGACCTTGTTTCCTGTTATTTTTGCATCTACTTTAATCCAGATCCTAATCTCTGAGGTTCTGACCTCCCCAGTAGCCTTACTGGATTCTTGATTTCTCCCCTGCTGGCATCTGATTCTATCTTTGAGTTTGAGCTGGACCCTGAACTGTCCTATAATTAGCTTTGGCAACTCAGTGAGAGACCCCAATCCCTTGTCCTAATGAAGACCCTTGTGGGCCTGTGTGTCCCCTGCTTGGCCATACTGGGCTCTGATGCGTGACCCTGATCCTCTGTCTCCTCTCCCCGGCACCCCACTCCCTCTCTCTCCAAGAGGGAGAATCTTTAGGAAGTGAGTTTGGAAAGATATGGAAAGATGCCAGCTTCTCAGCCTAACATGCCTAACTCTCGTGAAATTGCTCACAGCCTCTGGACTGAGATCAAGGGTTATGTCCTTTCTCTGGGGACTGGTGTCCTGGCCTTACCGAGAGCACAGGGCTCTGGATCTAATGACAGAGGTCTTTTGTAGCCCCAAGAGAGGAAGCTACTCTCTTTCTATCTTTAGCAAGAAACACACACACGCATGCATACATATACACACACAGAGGCAACCAAAACCTTGTAATGAGATACCACTTCACACCCATTAGGATGATAATTATTAAAAACAAAAACAAACAAACAAAAACACAAAGGAAAATGGAGTAGGACAAGTGTTGGTGAAGATGTGGAGAGAGTAGAACCCTTGAACCTTGGTGGGAATGTAAAATGGTGCAGCTGCTATGGAAGGAAGTGTGGAGGTTCCTCTGGAAGTTAAACATGGAATTACCATACGCCCAGCAGTTCCACTTCCGGGTATACTACACCCAAATGAATTGAAAGCACGGATGGAATTACCATAGGCCCAGCAGTTCCACTTCCGGGTGTACTACACCCAAATGAATTGAAAGCACAGACTCAAACAGATACTTGTACTCCAATATTCATAGCAGCACTATTCACAATAGCCAAAAAGTGGAAGCAGCCCAAGTGTCCATCCACAGGTGAAGAGATAAAATGGGGTCCATACATACAATGGAATATTATTCAAGGTTTAAAAAGGAAGGAAATTCTGACACATGCAACAACATGGTTGAACCTTAAGGACACTATGCTAAGTCAAATGAGCCATACATGAGGGACAAATATTGTATGAGGTCCCTAGAGTAGTTAGACGGATAGAGACAGAAGGTAGACTGGTGGTAGCCAGGGAAGAGGGGAGGAGGGAATGGGGAGTTACTGTTTAATGGGCACAGAGTTTCTGTTCGGGAAAATGAAAAAGTTCTGGAGATAGATGGCGGTGATGGTTGTACAACGCTGTCAATGTATTTAAATAACTCTGAATTATATATTTTAAAATGGTTAAAATGGTATATTTTATGTATATTTTACCACAATAAAAATAAACACCAGGGCTTCCCTGGTGGCGCAGTGGTTGAGAATCTGCTTGCTAGTGCAGGGGACATGGGTTCGAGCCCTGGTCTAGGAGGATCCCACATGGCGCGGAGCAACTAGGCCCGTGAGCCACAACTACTGAGCCTGCGCGTCTGGAGCCTGTGCTCCGCAACAAGAGAGGCCGCCACAGTGAGAGGCCCACTCACCGCGATGAAGAGTGGCCCCCACTTGCTGCAACAAGAGAAAGCCCTCGCACAGAAACGAAGACGCAACACAGCAAAAATAAATAAATTAATTAATAAACTCCTACCCCCAACATCTTCTAAATAAATAAATAAACAAACACCACATAGCCATATTTATGTGTGTGCTCTGAAAGCTCACAATATGCAGATTATATTACAGAGACATAGAATTATTCTGGAAAAATGCCATATTTTAGTTCAGGACACCCTGCCAAAAGGATAAAAGTCGATGGGAGAACATCAAACTGTGTACATTCTTTCCAGCAAGGTGGCACCATATGCAGTTGTACTTATTTCATATTTAATAATCAAATACACCAGTAGCATCCTAAGTAAAGCATAGCGCCCTGTGTTCTTAGGATCAATTTTTCAAACACTGGAAAAGTTTATTTTGAATGCCAAGAATTGCCTAACCTGCTCTTCTCTTACAGAAGATGTTTAAGAGCATATAAAAATGACACTGAAAGGAAAGATAAAATAAATTGGCCCCATTAGCTCAGAGAAGAAAAGGCCGAGGTTAGCCATGCAGATGCAAGAGCCCTGGCTGGGGGCAGATTTGGGCTTTGGTCAAACACTAATCAGTTTTATGACTTTTTAACAACTCACTTAACTCTTGGAGGCCTCAGTTTCCTCTTATATAAAATAAGAAGGGTTGTACTAGAGTCATTTACTCATTCCACATGGATTAACTGAGCATCGACTTTGGGCATGGAAATCTGCTTGGTTCTCAGAGCCACTGGGGAGCGGCTGGAGGACCCAGGTCTCGTCATGCAGGGCTGACAGTCTAAGTTCATCCTCTCTGGTCTATGAGAACCCTCCCCCATCTCTGGTTTACTCATCTTTGTATTTTATCATGTTCGCAGGTATCTTCCCTTCTCATGGCACTCACCACATTTCCCTTGCAAACCAGCTCCTTGTACACTTGATTCATCACCCCCACTAGATCACTGTGAGGCACACAGTGGTGAGAAGTCATCCCTTGTACCATCTTTGTACCCTTTCTACTGTCTGACAGTATACATTACACAAAACATACGCTCAATACGTGTTTTCATGGCTGGCTTTTCTAACTGTGAAAGTAATCCAATGCGCAGTTGAGAAAGAGTTGATACGGGAAAAGGCCGGTAGGAGGTTATTGCCATAGTCCTAGAGGAATGTTGGGGTTTCAACAAAGGGAATGGCTGTGGGAGGACAGGAAGCCGGCGGAGTGACATTCAGCAGATGGAATTGGCCCGACTTGGAGCTCCAAGTCCTTTGAGTTGCAGGATCAGGACGCCAGCGGTCAAACTGCTGGCCGCACCCACCAGTGCCAGGTCGCAGGGAGCGCGCAGGCTTGTGGGCGGGGCCGGCCGTGCTGGACTCCAGAGGCACGTGGCATGTGGAAGCACAGGCAGGTGGTGGGTGTTGGGAAGGGGCAGGGCTGGGGTGGGTGGGGTGAAACACAGGAAGCGAGGTGAGGGCAGGAGTCAACCCCCTGGGGGGCTGGCAGCAGACGGGAGGGCCACCTGGGTGGGCCTGGCAGGAGTGAGGCGAGGACCAGGCTTGAGAGAATAGGATATGAGGTAGATCTTTAGGGCAGAGACCCAGACTTGGAGGTGTCACATAATGAACTGGGTACAGGGTGGGGACTTGATTACGGAGAAAAAGCAGAGGCAAGAATAAAACACAGTTTGATGTTTATGCAGTCATTCCCTCATTCCACAAATTTGAGCTGTGTACCTGGTATGTGCCAGGCACACTGCTAGGCCAGCAGGGAGATGGTGGGGAGAGGTGATAAGACAAGCAAATCCCCAACTTCACAGACTCCCCACATTCTAACAGGAGGTGGCATATAACAAATCAGTGACTAAGAAAATATCAGCTGTATCAAAACATCACATTGTACACCTAAAATACATACAATTTCTACTTGTTAATTATATCTCAATAAAGCTGAAAAACGAAGAAAAGAAAAACATCAGATAGTGGTGAGCACTGTTAAAAAATTAACTGGATGGGGCTTCCCTGGTGGCGCAGTGATTGAGAGTCTGCCTGCCGATGCAGGGGACACGGGTTCGTGCCCCGGTCCAGGAGGATCCCACATGCCGCGGAGCGGCTGGGCTCGTGAGCCATGGCCGCTGAGCCTGCGCGTCCGGAGCCTGTGCTCTGCAACGGGAGAGGCCACAACAGTGAGAGGCCTGCGTACAGCAAAAAGGAAAAACAAACAAACAATTAACTGGATGATGAACTTGGCCATCAGGGGTGGCTAAGGAAGGCCTAGCAGGCCCTTGGTGTTGCCCCTGGAAGGACGGGACGTAGCCATCTGGATGGAGTTCTGAGGTCCAGGCAGAGGAAACTACAAGGGCCAAGACCCAGAGGCCAGTGAGAGATAGAAGGGAGATGAGTGGGGTATATATGCTAGGACAGGAAGATGAGGGAGGAAACAAGAGACATGTCTCACAGAGCCTGTGTGAAGTGACAAGGGATTTTAATTTTAGTCTAAGAAAATTGGAACGCCATTGAACATTTTAGAAAGGGAGGTATCTTTTGGTACCAAGGGTGATTCTAGGAATAGAAATTTCTTTCTCACAGTTCTGAAGGCTGGAAGTCTGAGATCAGGATGCAAACATGGCTAGCTTCTGGTGATGACCCTCTGCCTGGCGTGTAGACGGCCGCTTTCTTACTGGGTCCTCACATTGTGGAGAGAGAGTTCTGGTCTCTTTTGCTCTTCTTATAAGGACACTGATCCCATCATGGGAACCCTACCCTCAGGAGTCCATCTAAATCTAATTACTTCCCAAGAGCCCCACCTCCAAATATCATCACATTGGGGGACATATGAATTTGGGGGGACACAGACTTTCAGTCCATAATCGAGTGACGACATTTGGAGCTGTCCATTTGGCTGCTGTGTGTGAATGGAGTGTGTGTGTGTGTGTGTGTGTTTGAGCTAGGTAGGGTGACGAGACGCTAAATGTCTGAGATACAGAGTCACTTAGTTTTTTCAATAAATTCCTTTTGCTAAGGGCAGGAAAATCTTCCGTATGAGTTTTGGCAAATGAGAGCTGGAAACAAGTGAGATCAGTTGTGGATACAGTATTCAGACAAGTCATTGCAGTGAGTGACTGCAAGACTCTGTGTGTGTGTGTGTGTGTGTGTGTGTGTGTGTGTGTGTGTACATGCTTCTGTGGGGGGGGGGTCAGAAAGGAAGGAGAAACGAGAGAAAGAGGGAGAGAGAAAAGCACAAACTGACTTCCAGACCCTGGTATTTTAATTACAGCCATCACAGGAGAGGAATAGGGCAATTTCAAGTCTCAGCACAGTTTCCCCAGAGCCCGAATAAAATATAACGTACAGACAGAAAAGTGTGTATATCTTATGAGTGCAGTTCAATGCGTTTTCACAAGGTAAACACACCTGGGTAACCAGTACTCAGATCAATATGCAGAACCTTCCCAGTCCCCTTCATGCTCCCTTTTAGTTACGGCCCCTCCCCCGAAAGGTCACCACTGCCCTCACTTCCGACAGCCTAGATTGGTTTTGCCTGTTTGTGTACTTAAAATAAATGGACTCGCTGGATGCTATTTTAAAGTTGTTTCCAAAGCTATTTTGAAGCTTTTCCCCGAATGACACACTAACTTGGAAAGAGGGAAACCAGAGGTAAATGAAGACATGTTGTTGAAATCCACAATAGTTAATCCATACAAAGGGCTCCTGGTTCCAAAGTGTCATTAAATGGAAAGAGTAGTCCAAAATGGATCTCTAACTCCTAAAGCATGTTTTGGCCTTAGAAATCTCCTTCTGTGTCCTGCTCTATTGAAAATCTGCCCACTCAGCTGTAAGGACAAATAGAATGTGTTTGGGGGTCTCTAAACACTGACCAGCTGAACTGGTCCCCCTGAGTATACTGTACTGTGGAATTTAACACTTGGTCTTTGCAAAGCCAAATATAAGACGATAATAAAAGGAATGGGAACCAATCAGTTTTTATGTCATAGGTATCTTATTATTTACAGCAATATTTTGAAGTAGACATTATTGTTACCATTTTATGTTTGAGGAAACTGAAGCTCAGAGAGATTAAATAATTGGCTCAGATCACATAGCTGGAAAATGCCTGAGTCATTTTCCTGCTTTTTAATCTATGTGCCTTTAGCTAAACCAGGACATCTCAGTGTCACTTTCTCCCTTTCCCTTTATCAATTATGATTTTTTAAATGTAGAGAATAATTATATATATATTCATTTATTCAACAAACGAGGTACCTCATGTTACTGAGGTTCTCCTATGTTCTGGGCAGCAGTCCAGGTGTTAGGGAAACAACAGTGAACAAATACAGACATGGTTTCCATCTTTGTTGGTCTTAGAGTTTAGTGGCAGAGACATGAAAATAGAACAACTATAAAACAAATGTAAAGTAGAAACTGAAAAGTGTAAAGAAGATGAGAGATACGGATACTAGGAGAAACTATATTCTTTTCCTACCCTTTCCCTTCACAAACCTTGCTGAAGTGTGCACGCACGCGCGTGCGCACGCACACACACACACACACACACACACACACATTCTTTCACACCAGGGATTTCAGAGAAATCTTCCTGGAGAACAAATGTTTTTGGGTTGAGTTCTTAAGGATGAGTGGGAGTTAGCAGGGTGAAATGGGAGAAAGAAAGGCATCCCAGATAAAGTGAAGAGCATGTACAAAGGCCCTGAGGTAGGAGGGACACACTGTATATGTGAGGGGATGAGAAGAACAGTGTGGCTAGAGTGAAGACAGCAGGGCAGGGCACACTGGGAAATGGCAAAGGTAAAGACTGATAGGAACCAGACCACCCAGGGCTTTGTGAGTCCAGAAAAGAGCCTGAAGCACAGCTCACGGTGAGTTTTTACAGAGTGACAAGGAAAAAGGAACAGTTTTCAGCTTCCTTTACTGTCTCATATTTTAGAGAATTCTTTGCTATTAAGTGTGAAGTCCCTTGGAATTAACATTATTTGTTTCCTTTTGGGAAATATGTTCATCCCACAGTGCTCTACGGAACCAAATTAAAAATCAACATCTAAACCAAATTAGGCTGCCTAGAAACACTGATAATATGAGCCAAATTGAAATCAAATTGAGATTCTGAGTTCGTGTCAGGTTAACATCACTGTGAATCTACTGATAATTTATCATATTTAATTTAAAAAATGCTTGCCATGTCCATTCATCAAGAAGGCTTGCATTACTCCCATGACACAGTGAGGAAGCAGCATTACCATCCCCAGTGGACCCAGCGTCCTGTCGTTAAAGGCTTGGTCTCTTGAGGGTGGATGCTTTTGCGATTATGTAAATTTATTATATCGTTTTGTCCTATTTAATCTTAATCAACAGAGAGTAAAAGTATAACTACTCTGCTGGACCACCTGCAGGTGGTCCTTGCAAATCGTTGACATTTAGAAGGGGGCCTCAGGCTCAGAAAGTATGTGAAGGCTTGCCTGTTTAAGGAATTGGTATATCCATATTTGACAAATACTTAGTGAGCATCTAGATTACTTATCCTCACGAGAGCTCTGGGATGCTGGTCTGAGAGACCAGCAAACTGATTTTGGGTATAGCCATGATGGGTAGTGGTAGATGCAAAAGAATCATTGGTAGAGATCTGTTCAGGGAAAAGCTTATGCAATTCAATCATTGCTAAGATTTATCTATGGAAGCTGTATGATGAAAGTGCCTACATCCATGATTAATCTCCCATCTTTGTCTGCAAATGCATATCCACATGTGTGCAGAGTTGGCTTTGAGGCTGAAATTGGGCAACTTCACAAGCATGACCAGAGGTAGGTTGATATCAAATTCCAGATTCACTTTTTGCCAAACACCTCCAGTAACCCAGGTGGGAAGCTTAAGATCTGTGCTGTCTTCCTCCTCCTTGGGGTGGGGATGGTGAGTAGCCTGTGGTACCAGTGGGTCCCCAACCTCAACGGAAAAGTAGTTTTTATTACCATCCCTCTAACCATGTATATTTTACATTAAACCATTGTCTTTTGTAAGACTTATTTATTTATTTTTTACTTTCCTTGTTTGGTAAA
Source organism: Lipotes vexillifer (assembly GCF_000442215.2). Taxonomy (NCBI): domain Eukaryota; kingdom Metazoa; phylum Chordata; class Mammalia; order Artiodactyla; family Lipotidae; genus Lipotes; species Lipotes vexillifer. Next base: position 332,743 of record NW_006770014.1, read on the forward strand.
GCAGAAGCCAGGTGTTGTATTCCTATTTTCAAGAGACAAATGAAGATCCTAGGGTCATGAGGACACCACTGTCCGCTCAGGCAGTCCCCTTAGCATAGTCACCCAGGGGTAATTTAATAGAGGTTGGGGAGAGGCAAGGAAGGTAGCTAATATTTGAATGTCCTCTGCATACCTGGTTTTTTCTACGCTGGGTCTCATGCAATTCTTGTATCTCAACAAGGCTGGTGTTATCTTCCCATTTTACAGTTGGAAAGACTGAGGCTCAGAGAAGCTATATAACTTGCTCGAGGTCTTACAGCAAAGAGGAAGAGCAAGGATCTGAAGCCAGGTCTGCCCAGCCCTGGTCTGGGCTCTTTCCTGAACACCTTGCTACCTCCAGTCACTCTCAATCAGTGGGAAGTCTGGAAATTTCTGTCTCTAAAGCCCCAGTGTGAATGTTGTAGCCTAGGCACAAGAACGTGTTGGGACATCCTTATCTCAAATGACCCTCCCCACCAAGCTTGCCTGCCCCACCGGCCAGATTGTGGCAGTAAAACTCTGGCTGGGTCACTAGCAACAAAATTAATTTCAATTCCCATTAATTTTAATGTGTGTGTACATATGTCACCCAGTCTTTTCTCCCCTTGGGTGATTTTCAAAACTCTGTTATAAAAACAAACAAAAACAAGGAAGGACAAGCCCAAACAGTTTGAGAATCACTGGGGTACTGATGAAATTAGGTTTTCTTATTGGCAATCTTAATGCCTCCTGCTTCAGCGTAAATTTATTTCTCTTTTTTATTTTCTATTTTTTCTGTGGTCAGTGGAAATGGACACTTATCTCCTTGTGTACCTGAAGACTATTATTATGCCATTTCCCCACCATTTCTTCCCTGGATACAATAATCCACTTAATCTTTCCTCCGAGGTCCAGTTTTCACCGCTCCAATCAACATCGGGAAAGCTCTGCTGATTCATGTAAATCTTCTGGCAGACGATAGTCTTAGATATTTGGCTGCCATGTGTGAGCTGGCCCTTTCCCATCTGTATTTTTTTCTAGGTCCTTTTCCTTACTGCCTGCTAATTTCCTCCCTAATAAACTTACAAGTTTGGAAGTGGTCAGAACTATCCCCAGCAGGGATCTTGCTCATTTCTGGGCTTGAACATGATACTAACAGGGCCTCACTGGGTCATGAAGGTAAAGAATGCTGTTGGGGCCATCAGCATCTACCCTTCTAAGGATATTCACAGAACATGCAACAGGCCCCGAAACGGTGACTGTTACCCAAGGTGAAGATCTGATATTAATTCTCACTAAGGCAAGTATCGCATTATAGTGAGGACTGTCCATGTGAGGATTATGATCTCACTCGGGGTTTGGCTTTTTTTTTGACTGCATTGGGTCTTCGTTGCTAAGCATGGGCTTTCTCTAGTTGCGGCGACGGGGGGCTACTCTTTACTGCAGTGCGTGGGCTTCTCATTGCGGTGGCTTCTCTTGTTGTGGAGCACGGGCTCTAGACACGGGCTTCAGTAGTTGTATCATGTGGGCTCAGTAGTTGTGGCTCTTGGGCTCAGTTGCTCTGAGGCATGTGGGATCTTCCCAGACCACGGCTCGAACCCGTGTCCCCTGCATTGGCAGGCAGATTCTTAACCACTGAGCCACTAGGGAAGTCCTGGCATTTTGAATAAAGATCATCACATGTGTCACTAGTTACTGACTAGCTGTGTGACTAGTTATAGTTAACTGCTTTGAACTTGTTTATCTACAAAACAGAGATGAAAACACCTACTTAAAGACTGACCTCCTAGTGGAGTGACTGGTTCTCTAAGCACCCTGCGAGGCTGGATCTGCAAACTTAGCCCAGCCCCTGGCTTCACGAAACATGCAGTCCGGAGAGGATATGACCTAGCACATACCTGGTCTAAGGCAGATGTTTCACATGTGCTTCTAAAATTAGATATTACTGTTTTAAAGTTAAACCAACAATAAACTCTGTAAAATGACAACAGATAAGATTTCCTCAAAGTAGCTACATTGTCAAAAAGTTGTAAATCTGAACTTGGTGTATATATTCAGTGTTATCATCCTTTCTGGGCTGACTGAAAGTTTATAGAATGTTCTTATATCCTGTTTTTAGTATTTTAATGAGTGATTTCATTCTGGAGATTTGTGGAAAATACTTAGTTTTAGTAAAGTTAAACCATTAAACACACACACACACACACACACACACACACACACCCCAACTGCACGCTTCTTACTAACAGGAGAAATAAAAATCACCGTGATAATGACAAAATGTGCCTACCTGTAGTCGGCGATAGCTTATCCAGTGCCTGCCTGCTTCTGTTTCAGAGTTCAAACACCTCACCAAGTTGTATGTATCGGCAACACATATGCCCAGTGCATTTCCTGTTCTAACTGGATGGAGAGGGCCCAGGCCTCATGAAGGCGCTCCAGCTTGAAAGAGCCCGGGCACTGCCCATCCTGCTGCTGGCTGGGCCTTTTGGGGGTATATAGAGTTGTCTCTCTTGCTGGACCCAGGAACCAGACAGCTGGAAAACAGGTATTTTATTTCATCTGTGATTTATTCCATACTTCCTGGAAGGCTTGGCTGGGGTTGCTATGCTTTCCGCCAGTCCTGTTTCACCTATGACTCTCAGAGGGCGGCTTAGGGAGTATTTTATTCTCATTAACTTTATGTGCTGGGCAGAGTTACATCCTATAAATACAGCATTAAACCCTGCTATCAAACAGCTTATGCTTTCTGTTTTCCAAATCTTATTTTTGTTGTTATTGTCTAAAAACCCTCCATTTTAATGATTTTAGCTTCAATTCATTTTAGATATTTTTCCATTTTCTTACTCTGCTTCAAATTGCAGCCTTCAGAAATCAGATCTTGATTTGGGGAAATATTTTACTTTTGGATACTGAAAACAGATCTTTAGGCAAAATTGTCTTTTTCATGAGTGGTAGAAAGCTGTGTACATTCTTGTGATTTTCTTATAAAGATATAAGATGTCTCAACTAATAATCTATGAAAGTCCATACCATGTTTATATTTTGCATCCTCTATGGCATGTAGATTTATGAGTATTATGGCAAAGGAAAAGTAGTTTTTTTCATTTTAAAACTTTAATAAAGTAAATAAGTGAATGAATAATGAATAAGTATGCCATTTGTCTCTGTTTAAAAATTAATAAATTGTTTATTGACCATTTCTAAATGTATATATCTGATAAATGAACTTTATAAATATTGCATCGATATACCATGAGCTGGATTTCCATAAATATAAGGGCATGGTAGTTATCAAAAAGCTTGCACTAACTTTGAAAAAAAAACAGAATAACAGGAAAAGAGTGTGATTTATTCATTCTACGTCTACTTGGTATTTATAGGAGCGCTCCTATCTGATAAACTCAAAGCTTGGCAGGTGCGTCCCTTTTCTTCGTTACAGTGCTCCTGTGTGACTGTTAGGCCACAGACACAAAGCAGGTCAGGTAAATCCAGGTCAGCAGGCAGGGGTTCTGGGCCTTGCAGACCATTGCTGCTAACACCTTGCACCAAAAGGTGCAAAAGAAGATCAGTACAGCTATCCTTTTCTCTAGGCAACTCCTTTGATCCCACCCCCCAGATTGACTGCTCCTTCTTGGGGTCCCTAATACTAACTATGGGGTAGCACCTGCAACACTTCATTCTACCAACTTCTTTTTTTTTTTCTGGCTGCGCGGCATGTGGGATCTTAGTTCCCCAACCAGGGATTGAACCCATGCCCCCTGCAGTGGAAGTGCGGACTTTTAACCACTGGACCGCCAGGGAAGTCCCTCTACCAACTTCTTACCTGTTCCCTCACTTGACTCATGGGCTCCCTGATGGCAGGGGTTCTCTCTTAGTCGTCTTTCTGTGCCAGCACTAGCACAGTACCTGGCACACAACTCATAGTTTGTTGAATAAATACATTCAGTTGCATGAAGTGTTAGTCAGGTTTCCCCAGAGAAACAGTCAACAGGAGAGAGAGAGAGAGAAATTTGGAATCGGCTCATGTGATTGTGAGGGTTGGCAAGTCCAAAATCTGATGGGAGAGGCTGGCAGGCCAGAGACTCAGGAAAGAGCTGCAGTTCATGTCCAAAGGCTCGGCTGGCAGAATTCTCTCTTGCTTGGGGGAGGCTAGTCTTTGTCTTATTCAGGCCCTGAACTGATTGGATGCCCACCCTCATTACAGAGGGCAATCTGCTTTACTCAAAGTAAATCTCATTCAAAAACACCCTTATAGAAACATCCAGAATAATGTTTGACCAACTGTCTGAGCACTGTGGCCCAGACAAATGGACACATAAAATTAATCATCACACTTGATTTAGCTATAGTTTAATAGGCAGTGACTGATTACTTTCTAGGCAATTTTGAAAATATTGTTTCCATTGAGGAAATATTTATCTAGCTGTAATATATTTTACCTATGGAAATATTCTAGCAAAAATAACATGACTGGAAAATTTGGATACGAGGGAAATAATAAATTCCTCTCTGTTTCAACTCTAATTCTAAAAAAGACATGTTTCATAAAATCAGAATTTATGCAAGAAGTAGGGAATTATTTTATTTTGGGTGTTCCACATGACAAGAGGAAAAATTCAGTGTGGTTACTTAGTTTGACATTTTTATTTAATTTTTTGAACACATAGCACATTTATATAGTTTGATAATTAAATATTATAAAGAGTTTAGTGGAAACTCTCACACCTACTTCTCTCCCCACATCTGCTTAGTTTTCCATCCTACCCACTATAGTTGGCTTTCCAAATTAGTTTTTTAGGTATATTTGTAGAGTTGCTTCATGCAATTATAAGCAAATACAAATATAAATCTATGATTTTATTTTTCACTCTTTAAAATTTAACTTTTTAACTTAAAGAAGAAAATCACTCATACATTATAGATCAGACTATGTAAACTTTAGTCACTAAGTACAATACATTAAAATTAAAATTTTGTTTTAAATTTTGGTTTTCCTAAAAAGTTCAAGATTGAGGGGCAGAAGAAAAAGGAAGAAAATGGGCTGGAGAAAGAGAATGTCTCAGGAAAACTAAAGAGAGACACAAAAAGGGAAAGCCCGAGACACAGAGGAAACATTAGAAGCTGCAGCTGTATCCATCAGAGAGCAAAACAAACCAGAGAAGCCACATTCTGAGACACATAAAGCTTTTGTGGATCTGCGTGGACCTTCATGGACCTTTGTGGACTTTTGGTGATCTTTGTGGACTAATGGCCTCATTTTCTGTTGTTCTAAGATATTAACACAAAATAACTTTAAACAAGTCTGTTGAATTTTTTTCAACATTAGGTGTAAATACTGCTATTCCTTTTGGTACTAGTCATGCAGGCTCTTATGTGGGAAAAGGATTATGCATATTTTTTAGCCCTAGGTAGGGGGTACAAGAAGGTAAATACTAACTCACTAAACTGTGTCAAATAACGAGGTAGTAAATTCTCTGTCGCTGGAAGAATTCGAGCCCACTTGAAGAGGAGACCACCTCTTAGAAGTTCTATAGAAGGGATTTCAGGATCAGAAGTGAGAATGCAGAGTGGGTTCTGTCAAAAAAGCATTCATTCATTCATCTTGGCTTCTGGTATGAAATATAACACTTAAAACTCAAACATGAAATGCAAACAACAATGTCATGTTCTAAACACCTGTGAGTGAGAATAAACTAGTAAGTGTATTGGTTTGGTTATTGCTTATTATTACCATACCAGTCATTATTTTGTTAATTTTAAGATTCACTAGCATCTATATTTAGCCTTAATAAAAATTAAAATATAATAGATCTGGAAGGGAAAAAGGAATGTTTGTGACAACCTCACAGAGAAGGCCTGGAAATCATTGGGCCTATCTTGGAGGTGTAAGGGTCATGCCCATGGACAGACAGGGCATGTCCCCTCTGACCAGCATCAGATATAAAGCATGGGGCCATCACACAGTGGAGTGGGAAAATTTTTTTTAAGTCTAAGGGAGTCCATATTGAATACAGTACAGACAACAGAAACCCAAGGTTTCAGTTTTGACTGCTTTCATTCCAGAACTTACGATTGTTGGAATTTGTTCACAACAATTGAACTTTTGGACATGGAAATATCGGTATAAATTCCAGTTCGTTAAAGTTCTCAGTGTAAAATCATTTAATGTGTTTTCATTGGGAACCTTCAAATATTTGTTTATGCATTTTTGTGTAAGATTCTAGATAAGCAGAAGGAAAAAGGACAGACATTTAGTGATAAAAAGATGTAAAACTGTTCTACTTGTGTTTATGAGATTTTAAAAAATGAATGCATCATGATTGCACACATTTATAGAATTAACTCTTCAGTACTCATTTGAGAAGGATAACTTCTTGAAAGACTCAGTAGAGTGATTTTTTACAAAATTGTCTTAACCAGATATGTATTAAAGAAATCCACACGAGGGATTAATGTCTCATCCAGGTACGAATTAATCCTCCAGATTTGCTACTTGCGAAATAAAATGTTTTCTGGAAAAGATGTCAGTGAAAAGACAGTAGAGTGCGTTTGCCTAAGCAGCTACCAGGAAAATCAATAAATATTACTTAGTCATACAGCACAATCATTATCAAATACATTTCTCTGGTACTGCGTGGAGAGGGAGCTTTTGACCATATAGGGGAGACATGCCTTAGCTCTGGGACCAAAGCTTCAGCTCTGTGGGAGCAAAGGAAGGAAGAAGCAGCTGTGGAATTTCATGGCGCATGAGTTGTGTGACTTGGGCACAGGGAGGTATTGAGCAGTCCTGGAATCAACCAAGGTTTCTTGCTTGGAAGGCAGATGAGGGTACAGAGTTGCTCCCTTGGGTGAGGAAGCTGGTTGACAAGAGAGGCTCACCTCTTTGCCAAGTTCTTTTTAGATGGTAATCAAAGCATTCTATAGCTTTGTAAGTTGGGGGAGTGTAGAGTCATGGCTCAGAGCAGTCTTTGGAATCAGGCTGACCCAGGTTTGAATTTTTTTTCCTGCCACTTATTAACTGTGTGTCCCTGACACTGTACCTGTGCCTTGGGTTTCTTAGCTGAAAGATGGAGATAACAATAGTGCTTCATAGGGATGTTGTAAGAATAAATGAGATAATATATGTAAAGCATTTAAACAGTGCCTGACCCAAGGCACATGGTAGGTCCTCAGCAAATAGTAAGAGCAACTCATGACACATGTAACACACATACAGGAAAAATTGTACAAACAGCAATCCACCTGCAGCCCGTGGGGACAAGTAGAAAAGCAGGGTATCGGGCTTCCCTGGTGGTGCAGTGGTTGAGAGTCCGCCTGCCGATGCAGGGGACACGGGTTCGTGCCCCGGTCCGGGAGGATCCCTCATGCCGCGGAGCGGCTGGGCCTATGAGCCATGGCCGCTGAGGCTGCGCGTCTGGAGCCTGCGCTCCGTAAAAAAAAAAAAATTAGAAAAGCAGGGTATCCAGAAACAGAGCTTCCAGGTCAGATGGAAATCCAGAAAATGGTTGATTCCAAGAAAAAACTGTGGAAGAGGCAGGGTGACAAAGAAGTCACCCTTGAGCCCTACTGCCTGAGTTCAAGTCCTGTTCTATTACTTAACAGATGTATGACTGATACAAGTCACTTTGCTGCTCTATACTACAATTTCTGCCTACCTCCCTGAGTTGTGAAAATTAAAGACACCCATCTCCTGGGTTTTGTGTATTTAGAATAGTACCTGGCAGTAAGTGCTATAGACGTGTTAGTTGTTATTGTTGTTGTTATTTTTATTGGAGTATGTGACATTCCTGCCTCTTCTAAAATTACAGAGCATAAATCTAGTCTGCGGAGATGAATTAAACATCCTAAGTCCACTCAGAGTTGCTGCCATTAGGTGAATTATGGTGATAATATGGTGATTCTATAAAACATCTCAGGTCAAGATTTTAGGCCTCATCATGGGTGGACAACGAGGAATGATGGATACAGGTACAGGTAACTGGCACATTAGCACTGGAAGTGATGCTCATGATCATTTAGTCCATTGGCTCTTAGTCTATTTTTAGGGCATAGATCATAGAACCCTAACTGGACAGATAAGTGACCCTTCTAAGGCTTACTCCTAAGTCAAGTAGAGGTGGCGCCAGGAACCTCACCTGCACAATATCCCGGGACCTCCCTGCCAAACAGAAGGGTGGTGCTGGGGAGGAGTATCTCTAGACATATAATAATAGAAATGGTCATTACTAACATTTGTTGTGTGCTTCCTACTTGCCAGGCACGATGCAAACTATATGTACCAGTTCATCTAACTCACAAATCCTTGCGAAATAGTTACTAATTTTCATCTTAAATGTAAGTGTGAGGAAACTGAGAGAGTAAATAAAAGTTCCAAACTAATTCAAGGAGTGGCTAAGCTTGGACTTGCAGCCAGCCTGGGGTGATTCCAGAGCCTGTGCTTTTAATCACAGTGCTCTAGTACACATTTATTTGCAGCCAGCTTGGGGTGATTCCAGAGCCTGTGCTTTAATCACAATGCTCTAGTACACATTTATTTGCAGCCAGCTTGGGGTGATTCCAGAGCCTGTGCTTTTAATCACAATGCTCTAGTAGCACATTTATTTGAAAACAACCAGGTGACACCACCTTGTTTTGTAAGCGAAGAAATGGAGCCCGGATTGAGTAGCTTGTCAAAGATGGTTTTTTTGTTTGTTTGTTTGTTTGTTTTATTTTGCGGTACGCGGGCCTCTCACTGTTGCGGCCTCTCCCGTTGCGGAGCACAGGCTCCAGACGCGCAGGCTCAGCGGCCATGGCTCACGGGCCTACCCGCTCCGCGGCATGTGGGATCTTCCCGGACCGGGGCACGAACCCGTGTCCCCTGCATCGGCAGGCGGACTCTCAACCACTGCGCCACCAGGGAAGCCCTCAAAGGTGTTTTTTGAGCTAATTACTGGTGGAACCCAAACCACATCACTTTGCAAGACCCCCCACCAAGGAACTGGCCTGACTTCTACCCCTACTCTGCTTCCTTATCTGTCTGAATCCCCATAGCACTCTACTTGCTGTGTGGTCTGGACTATGTCCCCAGGCATTTGTGTGTTCTACATTTTTTCCAATAAGTATAAAGACTATATTTGGACCTAAGATGCAACAGTTTTCAAAATGTATAACTTTCAGCCCAGAAATTTTCATGATGAACTCTGTTCCTGGGACCCTAGATTTTATCCCCTACTTTATAAAAATGGTATCTCTTTCCAGCTAGAAATTAAGGCACTGATATGCAGGTCAACTTGACAGAAGCCGAAGGCAACCAGAAAAGCCACATAGGAAATGCCAATTACATGTTATGTATATGCAAGAAAATTATGAAGAAAAAGTTGAGGAAACTAGACTTAGTGTATATTAAAAAAATTCAAATCACTCACAGTTATCAAAACACTGTGATACTGGCATGAGAAAAGACAGATCAGTGGAACGGAATAGAGACAAAGGCTAATTAAGTATGTAACAGTCGTGATATTTCAATTTAGCAACTAAAGGATAGTGCTGGCAAAACTGTTATCCATTAAGAAGAAAAGGAAGTTGTACCCCTCCCTCATGCAATTTAGGAAAAAAACACATTAAAAAATATGTGAGCAAATACTTAAATACAAAAGAATTTTAAAATTTAGAAAAAATATAAAATAATATTAGATAACTTCAGGTAGGGAAGAGAACTTTTAAGTCAGACAACAAACTTAAAAGCTATGAAGGAAATATAAGATTATGTTTACTTATAAGAAAAAAGGAAGGCAAATGATAAATTACATGATGTGTAAAACACAACATAGGGTTAACATCCAAATATTATAAGAGATCATAATTACTTGCAAAAAAAATTTACCATCTCAGTAGAAAAATGGACAAAGGGCATGAGTGGACAATTTATAGGAGAAAAAAATCCAAATGTCCAATAAATCTGTGAAAAAATGAGCAATCTTCCTAGTAATCAGGAAAATGCAAATTGATGTGCCAGCGTAATAAAATGTTTTTCAGTCAACTATTTGCCAAAAGTTAAGAAATAGCACTAAAATTCAGTGCTGGCTAGAAAGTGGGGAAAGGGGCATTCTCATTTATTGCTGGTGGGAATGGGAAACACCGTAGTTTTTCTGGAAAACAATCTAACAACATCTATTTCAATTACAGTTACATGCGTTTAAAATTACATGTCTTTAAAATATATCTACTATAATTACTTGCACTTTAAAATACATGTAATTGGCCTAGGAATGCCACTCTTAAGAAGCTAGCCTATAGAAACACAAACTCAACATTTAAGGACATAGGAACAAGGACTTTTCAGCAACACTGTTCATAGCGGCAGTATTTGTAGTGCAAGCAACCTCAATGACCATTGGTAGAGAAATGATTGAATGAGTTGAGGTACACATAACTGTGGAATACAATGCACCGCTTGAAAAGAATGAGTCAGAACTACATCCATTCACCAGGGGTAATGTTTTTCATGCACTCCAAAGTGAGAAACCAAATAGCAAGGAAAAGTACCTAGTATAAAAAAAATACAAAAAGAAAATTTCTTATGTATGCTTATAAATATTTGTATGTGTTCACATGACTATGAATAAAGATGTGTCTTTAACACTGCAAACTGGGAGGAGGTGATGCTAGAGAGAAGAGAGGGGGTGAGAGGGAATATAAATCAATAAGAAGAGGGAATTCACCCAAATTGCAAACAAGCAAATAAATAGCAAGTAGACTCTAGGCAATCCTCAACTATACACACTGGAGAGATTTGGTGGCAGGAACAGTTTACCCACAGGCTGTAGGCAGAAGACCCCCTTCAGAACGATGCCTGCTGGTGGTGCCTGGTAATTGGATTCTTTGGTCTACACAAGACTTCGGCATGTTGCTATCTGGAAATCCTACCATGACTCAAAATTCCCATTCTCTTTATCCTGTTCCTCTCAGGAATCAGCACAGTGCTGTGCACAGGTGGATCTCAGTAAATGGGGCACTATTGTGGCAGAGGACAAGGACACAAAGCAGGAGAGCTAAATGCAGATGAGGGGGAGTCCCAACGTGGCCCAGTCCTCCCCTGCCTGGGGCTCAGCTTACAAAACAGAGCCTGCTGGGCTTTCTGCCTGGAGGCACCAGAAAAGGACAGAGGAAAGGCCATTCCTGGATACCCACTCAATAGGTGTATTGAGTCTTTGGACAAAAAGTGAATTTGGAGCTGGCAAGTGCTGCATCCAGTGGCCTGAACAGAATGAGAAGGGGTGACCAGGCAGCATTTTTTCGGTCTGTGCTTTGGCCACAGGATGCAACAGCTTTGGATTTGTTTCCAGGATGGGGAATCCTCGAGTCCTGGTATGCCTTTTATGTGCCCTGTGGGATTCAGCCCCAGGCCGGAGATGGAGGGCTGACAAAAATTGGGTGAAGCAAAAACCATCTTTGTGAGGACAGCAGGACTGTATGGACAGCAGGACTCCAACAAAGTTGGAATTAAACCCTCCTTTTTCTACAGAATGGTCCCTACACATACCCCCTCTTCTCATCACCTCCCTCCTGCACTCCCTCCTTTGTGTAGTGGTCTGAGCTCATTTGCTTGGATTCTTTTCATTACAGATTTCAATTCAGCCATCAAACCGAATATGGCTTGAAGAGGAGGGAAGGAAGAATGCTTCAATTTCCTACAGTCTAACTGCGAAAATAAGACCTGTATACAGAAGCACTGTCCTCCTTGGGGATCACGTATAATTCTTGACACTCAATACAGGTTAGGAACCTGAGGGTTCAGGGTGGGAAGATTTCTAAGGACTGTCCAAGATGAAAGGTTGTTTTTGCTCTTATTTGTGAAACAACTGGAGGAGGACTCCATCACATCATACGGGCTCTAGAGACGTCTAGGCCATGTAGACTTTGTGCTGAGGAAAAGCAGAGCAGTGGAGAGGTTGGGGAGGTGTGGTGGTCTCTAGGTAACCTGGGTGGTGGCAAAGGCATTCTGCCTGGGGAGATCTCCACTCTGTAGAAGTGTGATCTTAGGCAACTCATTTCTCCTCATTGGGCTTCAGTTTCCTTATCTGTAAAATGAGGAGGTTGGGTCTTATAGTTTTCCAAGGTCCTTCTCAATTCTCACTTCTTTCAATTTATAATTCTGTGAGATAGCAGGAAATGGTTAGTGCAAGGAAAGAGTAGAGGCAGAGACTGAGTAAAATATGTAAAGCAAAGAGGAGCTTTAAAAAAGTTAGTTATTGCTTTTCTTGCCCCATTATCATTCCTTCCTCCAGAAACGATCTCCAAAGAAAAAGCAGATTTGTGCTTATTTGGACAACTTGTAGCAGTAGGTGGTGGAGCAAAAAAACCTTAAACTGAAACTAATCTTGCCATTAAACAGAAGATTTGTGATACTCAGGAGCTCATGTGCTTGTGGCATCTTCAAGGAGACACAGCGTGCTTGGGAAATTGCCTGATAAATATGCCACATCTCTCTGCACAGGTTCAAAGGCATCCCTAGTCATGTCAGCATTTTGATGCTTCCTGGGGCCCTTCTCTTGCTCATTAGCATTTTCAGAAAGTTACAGGACTCAAATCTATTAGTCAGATACCCCCCCCCCCAAGTTGTGAGGGGCTGCAGAGAGAGAAGACAGGGCAATGAACTTGAAGGAGACTCACACTCCCACCCCACATTCTTCTGGGAGCTGGAAAAGTCTGTGTCTTTCATGGTGAGAGAATGGGTTATGACCCCTTCCGACACTGTCTCTGGAGAGGAAAAGTTCACGGGCTGCAGAGTAGGGGCACTCATTCTGCAGGACCCTGGCTGCTGACTCCATCTCTGTCCTTGAAGAGACTTTTTTTTGCTTCTCTAGACACTTGCAGGCACCCTGGTGAGTTGACCCCAGGGACTCATATCTCATTTTGAGACCAGTCCTCTGGCTGTTACACTCATTTCAACGTAACCCCCTCCTTTCATGAGAATGACCTAGAAATGACCCTCTGAAGGAGACAGTGTGTCTCCGGTGTTTGGCGGAACAGACAACTATGGTCTGTTCTCAAGAGTAGCGAAGAGCGACGATGGGGAAACACAGGCACATGGGTGCCTCTGTATAGCTATTCAGGAGATGTTGAACTAACACACTGATTTAAGAAAAGAGTAGCTCAGAACAGAACAAGACTCCCACGCTGCTTGAGGGAAAATGATCAGGAAGCAAAAGGTTTTAACTCAGGAGCAGATTTGGCTTGATAGGAAATGGTAGCTTATTCGAACCAATCAATAAGTGGGTTTGGAAATAAAGACAGAATTATTTTGAAATCTGCTTAAAATAACCCTGGGAGGAGAATAGCTTGGGCTTCAGTCCTTAATAGGGGTACCCAGAGGAAATTAAGTAATTACCATTTCCTGATATGGATAGGGCTAGAAAAGGTATTGATTCTCTCCATAGGCAAAGGCAGGTTCACCAGCATGAACTCATTTATACTGTCTGCAAGCAAGTCGTCTCCTTTCACATGTAGAATGATTCAGAACAGGTTTTAGGATGAGAAATCTGGTGCTGTCCAGCAGGATGGGTTTGGGAGGGAAGGGGTGAAAGAGGAGGTCATTAGAAGGCTCTTGCGAGTTTTTTTTGGCCATTCCACACGGCTTGCAAGACCTTAGTTCCCTGATCAGGGATTGAACCTGTGCCCTCGGCAGTGAAAGCACCAAGTCCCAACCACTGGACCACCAGGGAATTCCCTGCGATTTAATATTAAGATCATGAGAAGCTGGACCTGCAATGGTAGCACTGGGACTGAAGAAGAATTTGTTACAGATCCGGAAAATATAGAACTACTGGCCTTGCAAAAAAGCTCCTCAATGAAAAGAAAAAATGGGCAAAGTGTGGGGAAAAATACTTGCCACAAATATGACGGAAAAAAGTAAATATTCTAAATGTCTAAAAAGTGTATATGGGCAAAAAAGACACTGAGACCCAACTATGAGACCCATAAGGGCAGAGGAAGTAGATGGAAAATTCTCATAGACAGAACACAAATGGGTTAATAAACTTGCAAAAATGTTTAGCTTACTAGTAAACAAACTAAAAATTTAAAGTTATTTTTTTCCTAGCAATCACATTATTCATTTAAAAAGATAATATTCACACACCAATGGTGCGTGCCTTAATTGACATAATCTTTCTGGAAAGGAATTTGCTGATATATATCAAAAGATTTTTAAATGTTTTGACCTGTTGATTCACTTTCTACTTTTCAGTGGCTCTCCTAGAGAAATAGTCATTGAGTTGTTAACATAGATTTACTTGTTTATCAAGATGGTTTTTAGAATAGTAAAAGCAAGGAAGAAGGGGAAACAACCAAATGTCCAATGTTGGACACAGGCTGAATAAATTATGACATACTCTACCATGTGATGAACCATTAAGAAATCATTAAAATTGTATTTTCTTAATAGTGAAATTTTTTGCCACACAGCTCGGGGGATCTTAGTTCCCTGACCAGCAATTGAACCCAGGCCCTGCGCAGTGAAAGTGCAGAGTCCTAACCACTGGACCACCAGGGAATTCCTTGAAAGTATTTTTATATAATGCTAATACATATTTTATGTAATGTTTTATACAGTTATTTCACAATGTAATCTCAATTGTTTATATATATATAAACTATATTATACTATATACATAAGAAAGATACGATCAAAATAAAACTGAATGCTACATTTTCATCATCTATTATAGAAAATAAAGCACTGGCGCCATTACCAACAATGGTAAATGGGATAGAATGATGAGTCTTGCTGTTTTATGGATTGCAGCATGCCACTGAAATTTTTAACTCTGATATCTCTTATCTCCAAAGCTAAACTGCCAGCTAGGAGGTTACTGTTCTAAATGGCTACTACAGTAAGTAATTTTGGGCAAATCCTTTCACATTTCTAAGCATCAGTTTCCTCATCTTTAAACTGGAATCTATGATAAAAAATATTCCCATTTTTGGAGCTGTACTGCCTTAACCTTAACAATGACAGGTTATAAAATGCCAAAAACACATTGTTTTTAAGTTTTGACAACTGGTTAAATAGAAAATATCTCACGTGGTTTCAATTCGCATTTCCTTCATTACAAGAAAGGTTGACGCAATTTCGCATATGTTTATTGCTAAATGGTAATTCTGTGATCTCAATCTTTTTTTATGATTTTAAGGAGTTCTTCATATATTCTGAATAGGAAGTTTTGTTATATGTGTTGGAAATATGCAGTTTCTTTACTGTCCTTCAACTTTATTATACAGAAGTTTTCATTGTATAAAAGTTTAAACATTTTATGCATTAAACCCAATTGTCTTTTTCTTTAAACATACTATGGAAACTGTGACCCCCCAATTATAAAAATGTTGTCCTACATTTTTCTAATGCTTTATATAGTTACATCTCTATAGATTTAGAAATATCTATATATCTATATATCTATATCTATATCTATATATCTAGAATCTTGCTACTTAAAGTGTGTTCCATAAATCAGCAGCATAATGTTACCTTAGAGCTTTTCATAAATGCAGAATCTCAGGACCTATCCCAGAACCCCTCATGTCTACAACTGTATGGCTGTTAGCATAACTGATGCCATCTTGGGCCAGTACAGTCCCTCCTGTCCCTCCACTGACCCTACCCAGGACTGTACTGTGTAGCAAATCACTTCTCTGTCGTGAAGGGCTTTGTAGTTAATAGATAATGTTTAATAATTATTAGGACCAGGTGGCCTCTGTGCTTTGTTAGTTCCCAAACAATGACGAAGACCTTTGCTGAGGTATTCCCGGCACCCACGAGACTAGTTACCCATTCATAAATCTTGACTTAGGAATGCACGTACTATTTCCAAGCACGTACCCTATATTCTAGGTTAACTATAAAATTGTCCCAGTGGCCCCTTGTTGGTGCAGAGTGCAGCTGTGGATGCTTCCAGATCTTTGTCCTCCCAATCCCACCCTGTGAGTATGTTGCTCTGTAATAAATGGATCCATTGTTTATATGGAACTGCCTCCCTCATTTTTTGGTCTCAAGACACCTTCTTGGTTTGGTGAGCACTTTCATCCCCTCTGTCCTCCAACAGCAATTCACAACACCTTCCTATGCACATTAAAGTTTAAGAGGCGCTGGTCTAGGAAATAATTTTGTTTGTGAGATGAAGATATATTATGTTTTGTTTTTTCTGTATCCAATTGACCCAACACCATTTAGCTCTGCATTTCTTTGGATTGATTGCCACTTTTGTTCAACAACCCCAGAGCCAGTGTGGAGGAGGTGAAAGTGGGTCTGAGAGAGTTGAAATCTCTGCTTTGAGTACCCAGGAGATCAAATAGGAAACTCTAAAAACTGAGTCTACCATGTGCATTAATTCTAAGGGAGCAATCAGAGGAGACAGGAAGGATAATTTGCTTGGGATGCATGTAATTTGGTTTTGGGAAAACTTTTAAATGTTGTTGACCCTTGAGCAAATTGGAGGTTAGATGCACTGATGCCCCCTGCCCCCTACATTTGAAAATCTGGTTATAATTTTACAGTCAGTCCTCTGGATCTGTGGTTCCTCCCTATCCAAGGTTCCACGTGCATAGATTAAACCAACCACAGATCATGTAGTCCTATAGGACGTACTTAGTGAAAAAAAAATCCATGTATATGTGGTCCCACTGCAGTTCAAATCCAGATTGTTCAAGGGTCAACTGTACACTCTTATAAGTGGGACCAAAGTTTTTCAGACAGAAGGAACAACTGATACATTTTCCAAGTCATATATCGTGTTGCCTTTTGGATACAATTAGAGTTGTATACACGTAGAGTTTTGTGGGTACCCTCTTGTTTTCATACTGTCTTTTTGATACTGACAAAGGCTGAAGATCATAATGATTCACTAGGTCAACTTTAAAGTGTAGAAATCAATTACACTGACTCCAAACTTACAAATACCTTAAAGGCAACGTGACAAAGAATATACTGCCGACTATTCCACAACTGCTCCAAACTGCCAGATGATGAACTAAGTTTCACAAGGTTAGATGCTATGTAAAAAATCCTAGAAATATAAAATCAAACATTGAATGAACTGCAAAATAATTTTTGTATGATTAATACAAAATAACTTAGAAATATTTTTTATTCCTACATAATGCAAATATTTTACTCTCCTGGATATTAGAGCAAAAAAGACAGCACGGCTGCTTTTTGTTGGTTTTAGCCTGCAATAGGGTTTTATTTGTTGAAACTACACATTTATGTAAAAAAATACCTTGTATATAATGGAGTAAATTCAGTTTGGATCAAATTACTCAAAATACAAAGTGAAAATTATCTCAGTATTTTTGTTCATGCTTTGTTGTTTTTTTTTTTTTGGCCACCTTGGCATGTGGGGACAGGACTTGTCTGACCTCAGTGACCTGTGACCAAGGGAGGGAGGGTTGTATTAGCTTATTAGGGCTGCTCTAAGAAAGTACCATAGATTGGATAGTTTAATAGAATTTATCTCAGAGTGCTGGAGGCTAGAAGTCTAAGATTGAGGTGTTGGTTTCCTCTGAGACCTCTCTGCTTGACTTGTTGATGGCTTTCTCCTGTGCATGGCCCTCCCTCTGTGTGTTTATGTGTCCTAATCTCCTCTTCTTATAAGAACATTTGTCATTGGATTAGGGTCCATCCTAATAACCTCATTTTACTCTAATTACCTCTTTAAAGACCCTATATTCAATCAAATACAGCTACATTCTGGGGTACTAGTGGTTAGGACTTCAACTTATGAATTTTGGGAGGACAGAATTCAGCCCATAACAGATGACATTCTGGGAAGGGCTGTGAACAGGGAGGTAGATCACTGAGTTAATCCCAGCCTTGCCACTAGCCGTGTTCCTTGCTTTTAGCCTTAGATCTCTTGGCTTCTGTTCCTGCACGATGTCTTTTGCTTCACGCTAAGACTCAAAGACCAATATCAGCCTTATGAGTGAGCTACTTTATATTATGCTTATGAATCTCAGACATCCCCAATTTCTGCAAAATTCCGTGGTCATCCTTTAATATCCAGATAAGGTGGTTTGAGTCCCCATCTCACACGTTGCTAGAAGGATCCTCTGATACTGCTTGCCTTTTCTGGCGATCTTCACTCTCCAGGGCTCCCAGGGCTGCAGCTGTCACTGCCCTTGGCTCTGAGACTGTTCTCTTCTTGGATGGGCTTTTTCTCATGCAGGACCCAACCCCAGTCCCTTCTCTCTAAAGTGTCCCAGCAAGGACTGTTGAGGAGAGCAGATTCTGACCGAAGGTTTTAGGGGAAAGGGAAGGGATGGGGGGTGATGACATTAGAGTACACGGCAAGAAAAATCTTTAAACTGCAACGCAGACTTCCCTGGCTTAAGGTTCCGGGGCCTTCTCTTAATTCAGGGCATTTTTTACTGAGCCACCATCTCCCACTTTGGCTTCTGCTTATGGACTCTACTGAGACCCCTTTCTTTTCCTCAAGACCTTCCTTCTATTCCTCCTCCTTCCTCCTTCCTGGTTCCCGCCTCTACCTCACCCCAGTTCCTCTCAAGCCGTCGATGAACAACTCCTAATCCTGTTATTAGCGAGGAATGTAGCTCTTTTCCAGACGCATCCTTCCTCCTAGCTGGCCCCTGGGAGTAGCAGGTGGGGGCGGGGCTCACTTTCCTCAACCAAAGACCCATCAAGAAATAGTTCCCACACAGTCATCTCTGCTGTGAATTATGCCTCTAGCGTGTGAGAGCTGTTCAGTCTCTTTGTTTAAGGTCAGATCCTCGTCTTTTTCTCCCATCTCCCCTCTTACAAGCTCTCTACAACAGATTTAGGGATCATTCTTTCATGTGCAATGTAGATGAATTGATATTACAATCGCTTAGAGTACATTTTGGTTTTTTTGTGTAACATGAATATCAATGGTAAGAGAAAAAAAGACATACTTTGTTGTCCTGGTTATGTAGTACTGATGACTATTTCAGATAGAAAAGCATTATAGGGTCATCTATTTGGTTCCCTCTCAATCGAGAATTAAGTGGGTCAACAAAGAAATAGTCCATTTCATATGTATTATTGGTGCAAGTGCCAACTCTTTTTTCTCTGTATCTGCTTTAAAAAAAGACAAACAGCCCCAAATCTCCTGAAAACTCTCAGCAGCTGTGCTAATGTTTTAGCATCTTCACCTTGCCCAATCCTTCTGTAGTCAGTGCTTTTTATCTTAATGGATTGAGGGGCCGCAGGGCACAGACTCAGGTGGCAGAAGGTTTGAGTTTCCAGACTTAGTCTGTGACTCGTAGGTTCTGTGACCGTGGGGAAGTCGCTGAAGTTCTCCAAATCCAGTTGCCTGGTCTATAACATAGGGGGGAATCCTACTCACATATTCACAGGATCAAATGAGATTGCATTACTTAGAAACATTTCTTTGGCTAGAAGGACTGCAAGCCAAGTAACCGAGCTGGGTAGCGGCTGTGACTTCTGACGTGTTTGGGCAAGTCTGGAAGGTTAATTGGCACGTTGGCCAGGTTTGGGCTTGCCTGACAACTCAGGGGAGCCACAGTGACTGGTCTGATTAAATCTGACAATTGGAGCCCAAGAGTAACGCGAGGCACTGTCTCCGATGGGGAGCTAGAACACAGGTGCTCATGCTGCGTCCAGGAATGCTGGTTGGAAGGGAGGGAGCAGTCACTGTGAGCACAGATGAGAAAATGCCTCTGCACTGTCTTCCTGTCCAGCCTCAGGGGACCTGCCCCATGTTCCCTGAGAGAGGGAACTGGTATGAGAGTGGGCCAAGGGAAAGAGGCCTCTCCCTAGAGATGCCCTAGAGTACTGAGATTGAGAGCAGGTTCCCCATGAGACATAGTAACCCGGGTGGTGCTGAAGGTGTATCTGTAGAATAATGCTAGATGCTGTGTCAGGGGTGGACTTAGTGGGGCCTGAAGGTTATAAAATGTTGGGGGCTCTTTAAGAAAAGAATACACAGTTACAAATATAAAACTTGGCATAAAATGGACTATTTTTTTTAGAATAATTAGGTAAATTCCAATAACTTACTTTTAAAAAGGCTATTTCCAAAACAGAAATAGAGTCACAGATGTAGAAAACAAACTTACGGTTACCAAGGGGGAAAGGGGAGGGGATAAACTGGGAGACTGGGATTGACATATACACACTACTATATATAAAATAGATAACTAATAAGAACCTACTGTATAGCACAGGGAACTCTACTCAATACTCTGTAGTGACCTATATCGGAATAGAACCTAAAAAGAGTGGATACATGTGTATGTATAAATGATTCACTTTGCTGGATAGCAGAAACTAACTCAACATTGTAAATCAACTATACTCCAATAAAAATTAATTTTTAAAAAGCTGATAAATAGTGCAAAGCCCAGAAACATAACAACATATTTTTACTAGTTGTCTGACCCATCTCTTTAAGACTTTTTTCCTTACTTTCTTGGGTGGCATACTTTTTGATCATTTCTTCATACGACAATGATTTTGTAATATCACTTTCTACAGAGAGAATTAAAACATAATTTGGTCTTTCTTCTGGAATCGTTAATCAGAATTAATTCTCAATTATTGATTTTTAGGATGAAAAAAAGAATGAAGACAATGCAAATGATACACTCTTTGTAATATTCCTACAGCTTGTGCTCAAGAAACACAAGATTTCCGAAAGATTCTATTTTGAGTGATTTCTATAATAAAAGGGAAAAAATGTATGGCACATTTATAATTGTATACACTCACAAAAGAAAATCTCTGTTTTGACTAGGTGTTGATGAGAACCAGATTGTCTGCTTACACATTTACATACCTAACGATTAGAAGGAATTCCCACAGAGAAGCTTCTGACTGGGTACATTTCAAACCTTGTACTCTACTACCCATCCTTCTGGTGCCAGGAACCACAGAATCTGTACAATGTTGAGTTAGGGCCTCTGGTCCTGCTCCTTCATGTTTGAACATCAGGTGAGTTGGCCCAGAGGGCAGTAGGAGAATTCCTGGAAAGCCATTTCTATATTGGTACAGCTAGCAATAACTTAAATATACCTGGAAGTGACTTTGAACCAGATAAATGATCCCATTAAATGCAAAATAAACTCCCCTTAACCAGATTCCAAAAATGCCCCCTGGCCACTCCAATGCCATTGGAGAAGAAGTGAAGTATAATGGAGGGGAAATCAAAGAGGAAAGAGAACGTGGTCTTCACCACTTGTAGCTAAAATATTTTACTTCTGCAAATCTTAGCAAAAACCATGATCACATGAAGTCATTGCCAGGGACCTTTCCTGGTTCTTTGAAGGGGACCATGAAAGTGAGGGGTTCTCAGACTTAAGCTTCATTACCTTTTCAGGAAATATATCCCTGGCTGAAACAATAAATTTCCAATTTCAGTGGCTTCAAGTAATAGTCCATATTTTGTTGACACCCACCAGTTGGTGGGTGGTGGTAGTGAATTTGACTGGACTGGTGTGTCGTGGCCAGAGGGTAGGGAAAACCTTGCTGCACACAGTCATTCAGGGATCCAGGCCAACAGAGGCTCTGGCATCTTCAACATTTGCCTTGGGCATGAACAACTAGCTGTCAGACAGGGCAAGAGAGAGAGCAGGAGACCATGAGGGAGGTTTTACTGGCCAGCCCAGGAAGTGGCACTTCACTTCTTCCCATAGTCTACTGGCAGGAACTCAACCATGGGGCCATGTACCTGCAAAGGAGGCTGGGAAGTGTAGTATAGCTGTGCCCAGGGGAAAGAGGAAATACATTTTGGTAAACCACAGTACTCTCTGACACAGGAGGAGACAGGATTTTCCTTTAGTTGGGACTGGAGTGACACAAGTATGGCAAGACAACACTGCTGGAGCCACAGAAGGCACTGAAAGGCCATCAGGAGCTCTTGGGGAACCCCCAATATCCTCTTGAACCAGAGAAGATGTTTGGGGGTGTGGCACAAGAGATGTATTGTGGGTGTGTTTTGTTACTAGTATTTTGCTCTTTTTTTTTTTTTTTTTTTGTATTTTACTCTTTATACCTCCCACACCACCATGGTTTAAGGAAAACTGCCTGGAAGCCCATGTAAGGGATGATGATGATAATGTTGACTGTGAGTAAAAGGATTTTTAGGGAGAAGTTTGCAAAATCAGATCACTAAACTCTCCCTGCTGCCATTCACTGAAGGGATTCCCAGTGCCTGTTTTTTTTTTTTTTTTTTTTTTTTTTTTTTTTTTTTTTTTTTTTTTTTTTGGTATAATTGCTTTACAATGGTGTGTTAGTTTCTGCTTTATAACAAAGTGAATCAGTTATACATATACATATGTTCCCATATCTCTTCCCTCTTCGTCTCCCTCCCTCCCACCCTCCCTATCCCACCCCTCCAGGCGGTCACAAAGCACCGAGCCGGTATCCCTGTGCCATATGGCTGCTTCCCACTGGCTATCTACCTTACGTTTGTTAGTGTATATATGTCCATGTCTCTCTCTCGCCCTATCACAGCTCACCCTTCCCCCTCCCCACCAGTGCCTGTTTTTATCAGACTGTCTGCTCCAGGAGTGAACATGTCTCATTTACTTTTGGGTCCCCGTGCCCAGCTGGGTGCTATACTAGATTGTTAGAATTTTCCTTTTACTTTCCTAAATACGTAGGCATTTTACAGGCACTAAACATTTTTTGATATGTAGCATTGTTAAGAGCCTTGACAGAATAGATACTAATGCCCAAGTTCAGCAAATTATGTCCATTTTGATCCACAATTCCCAGATATTCCATAATTAATTGAACTTGGAGTCTTAGTTTGAGATTCTTTCCATTAGACCATTTCTACAATAGTTAAAGAAAAAACTTAAGGCTTAGGTATAAAAATTATTTTTGGCTTTCTTGGAATATGGAAATTCTCTAAACCAGTTGGAAAAGGTAGGTTCTTCATTTCTTCTGGCAAATGGAAAATGACTTTTCCCTTGAAGCTTTTCTCTCTACATAAGTTAAAAATCCATTAGTAAATTAGGCTTAGCTGGGTCCATTCATTGACATTTGATCCTTGGAACCTCTCAAGGAAAATCAATATGTGGCTTTTCAGTTAATTAACATAATGTTAATAGAATGTATAATACTAGCTGGAATCCTCATACTTAGTCTTCTGCTCAGGCTGAGTGAGCAGAAACGGCTGATGGATATTCTTCGGAAGACAGCCTATCTAGACTACCCAAGGGAGGACAAGCACAAGGAGACTGAGGTTAAAATAGTACCTGTCTGCGTGATCCTTCCTATGTGCTTGCTTGATAGGGTTTGCTAAAGCAGGAAGGGCTAGAATAAAGCTAAAATGAGAAGGATTAAAATCTGTCCACAGGGCTTCCCTGGTGGTGCAGTGGTTGAGAGTCCGCCTGCCGATGCAGGGGACACGGGTTCGTGCCCCGGTCCGGGAAGATCCCACATGCCGCGGAGCGGGTAGGCCCGTGAGCCATGGCCGCTGGGCCTGCGCGTCCGGAGCCTGTGCTCCGCAACGGGAGAGGCGACAACAGTGAGAGGCCCGCGTACCGCAAAAAAAAAAAAAAAAAAAATCTGTCCACATATGGGCAACTAGTGTCAGCAATGGAATCTGAACAACAGATTCAAATTCAGCCTCTGAGACATCGAGTGTGAGGAAGGGTGTGATCAGAAAGTTGGGACTATTGAATGAATTACTTCTACGGTTTCTCTGGTTAGAGACTATAACCATGAAAAATAGCCGCATAGCACAAATAGCAAAAACAGCCCTGATCCCATGGTATTCAGAGATCTCCCTCCCTCTCCTGCCCCCACTTAAAAAAAAAAAGTTAAATTCCGGTGAAATACTCATTACATAAAATTTACCATTTTAACCCTTTTTGGGGGGTGGTGTTTTCAACTTCTTTTTATTAATAGGAAGAGGCAATTCAGAGAGAGGAAAACACTGAAAAGAGAAATACCTTGCTCTGAATACTTTTTAACTGGTATTATTATTGCAATGATGAAAATATAAGCTGTGATACAGCGATCTTCGTAAAAGCATATTGACACGCTGGGATTTGGAAGAAGTCCTAGCCCAGCATACACTTCAGGAGGCCCTAGGTTGGGTATCCCAGGCTGCCATTTTAACCACTTTTAAGTGTACTAAGTACATTTTCATTGTTGTGCAGCCATTACTATCATCCATCTCCAGAACTCTTTTTATCTTGCAACACTGCAACTCTGAACCCGTTCAGCAATAACTCTCCTTTCTCTCCTCCCCCTGGCCTGTAGAAACCACCTCTACTTTCTGTCTTTATGAATTTGACTACTCCAGGTACCTCATATAAGTGGAATCATATAGTATTTTTGTGATTGGCTTACTTCACTTAGCATAATGTCCTCAAGGTTTATTCTAATTATAGCATATGACAGTATTTCCTCCTTTTAAAATGTTAAATATTTCCATGGTATGTATATAACCACATTTTGTTTATCCATTCATCTGTCAACGGACACTTGGGTTGCTTCCACCTTTTGGCTATTGTGAATAATGCTGCTATGAACATGGGGGTACAAATATTTCTTTGAATCCCTATTTTCAGGGTGTGTGCTCAGGAGTGGAATTGCTGGATCATATGATAATTTTATTCTCAAGTTTTGAAAAACTGCCACACTGTTTTCCATAGTGGCTGCACAATTTTATATTCTCATCAATAACGCATAAGGGTTCCAATTTGTCCACATCCCCACCAACGCTTTTTCTTTACCTTTTTTCCCTTTCTTAAAAAACTTATTTTTTATAGTAGCCATCTTAATGCGTAAGGAGATGGTATTGCATTTTGGTCTCACGGTCAGAGGCTCCACCCAGATACTGCTTGCTGACGATTTCCTCTCCCCACCAGCTCTTCCCCTAAACCCTTTCTGTCTCCCACACCCCACAGCCTTCCCTTTCCCCCATCTCTCTTCTCCAAATCGCATGCACCATCTGCTGTGACTAGTGTTCTCATTCACCTTTTTGTGCTTATCTCCTCTTCAGCACACCCCACAGCCTTCCCTTTCCCCCATCTCTCTTCTCCAAATCGCATGCACCATCTGCTGTGACTAGTGTTCTCATTCACCTTTTTGTGCTTATCTCCTCTACAGCAGGAAAGTGCTTCGGAGGCTGACAGCCTAATCTCTCTGCTTATCCCATGTTTCTGAATTCATCATCCCGCCCCTCCAGCTGCTGCCCCTGCACTGCTGTCCAGGCAGAGCAGGAGGAGGGCAGATGAGGCTGGACCAGACGGGGGTAAAAAACAAAAAAAAAGGGTCGGGGAGGGATCCAGGCACAGGGAATGATGCTGTGGAACCCTGGAGGGCCCTGGGGTTCTGACAGGGCTTTTTTTTTTTTTTTTAATAAAACATGAAGCAATGGACAGTAAAAAACATCCTGATTCCCCCCCCCCGACACTTTTTGGTGGGAGTAGGGTGGGGCATGGTAGAGGTAGAGACAGATGGAGACAGCCCGGAAGGAAAGACAGCTCTATCCGCCCCTATTACTTTCCTCCACCAGCTATGTTCAAAGCCCCTCAATCACTTCTCCCAGTGCTGCTATAGGTGCTGCTATAAATACACGTGGTGGCAGCAGACAAAGAGTTGGTTTGACCCCTGCAGTGACAGGATGGGAATCTAGAGTAGGAGCTACAAGGGCTACTAAGAACTTGACACTATTCTCCAGAACTGGTACAGAATAGAGCAACCAGGCCTGATCTGGAGGGGGCTGCTGGTTTCCTGACAAGCCAGGTTAGGCCAATAATGGTTGAAGAGGCTACCCTGAGCTCTGAATGGGCAGCTGCTCCTAGCTTGGGAGAATTTGCTGCGAGGAAAATCCAAGGAGGTAACTAATCCAAGGTCAACTTTCTTTTCCTTTCCTGAATCAAACATGACATACCAGGGAAAAGAGGAGTCAAGAATGTTTCATTTCTGAATTTGCTATAATGTCTCTGCCTGCCAATTCTCTCCTCCCACCTGGCAACTCAGCTCTCCTTCCCTGACAACTGTCCTTTGAAAGGATGGAAAGTGCACCTCACTTGTCGTTGTTTTTCCTCGTGCTGAGATAAAGCCCTGAAGCTCATAGTAGAGGTGAGACTGGAGTTCTGCTTCTCTTAGAGCTATGTGCCCCCATCGTGGTATTTGGTGTATTATGTGAGATGTACCATATAATTGGTAACGTATACATTAACTATGTATATTATGTATGTTATTTCATATATACACACATTTTATTATTTACATTCTATCTATCTATTTAATTTCCCCTCTGCTTCCAGGAAGGAAGCTGTTCATGGCTATTTCTGCTCTGCAAGTCATACCTTGAGCATGGTCACCTGCAGTGTGGGCTTTCTGTATTGCTATCCAGAAGGTAGCTGTAAATCATTTTTTTTCTTTTTCTCTTAACTGGGAGAAGCTGAGGCTCATCACCTAGGGAAGAGGGCAGGAAACTCAACTGCAAAAAAGCTACCTTAAAACATAGACCTATTAAGTGAGGCCATTAAAGTATATGGTGCTGCCACAGATTTTCTTTAGATGCTTATTTTTTCATTTCTATTCTACCTCAGCTCATTCACTCCCCCTCTCCTGCTGCCCCTGCCCCCTGAACCATGGAGGATGCAGGCTCTGCTTCATATACTACCATTAGTAACACCTCACGCTTATGAACTTTTAAAATTTCTAGAACATTCTCCTTTTATTTTCTCTCTGACAGGTATGCACAAATTCTTCCTATATGTCTCCTTCTCTTCCAAATCTGGCAGATGGGCTGGACCTTTTTTTTCTTTTTTGGCTCATTTGAGTATGCTGTAGTACAAAATAAATATGCTTCCAGCACAATATTGAAGTGCTGAGGGGTGCACTTTGGGGAAATGAAGCTCAGGTAATGTGTCCACCCTCTGGGAAGGGGGAATTATGATAAAGTGGTAGAGTTTTGTCACTGTCACTGAACTATCATGTCTCGGAAGGAAGTAATTGCCGTCACCACAGCCGTTTCTTCTTGCTCCTCTCGTTCCCACCCTAACATATCATGTGATAAAACATATTTCTGGAACAAATGAAAAAAAAACTGTGGTTGCGGAGTGGGAACTGAAGCTCATAAAATAATGAAATTAGGCTGGACTTTTTGTTATCTTTTTAAAAAGTTACTTTATCTGGCAGCTACATATCACTTGTTCCAGTTCAATTCTTTCAGTTCCAAAAGTTTCACTTCATAAGGATACTGTCCTCTGTTATGGTAGAGGTGACACTGGAGTTCTGCTCCTCTTAGCGCTATGTGCCCCCATCTTGGTATTTGATGTATTATGTGAGATGTACCATATAATTGGTAACGTATACATTAATTACCATTGTAATTAATGGTAATTAATGTAATTAACAGAGGACCATTGGTATGGTCCTCTGTTAGGGTTTTGTCCATTGACAGTGTAAAAGTTGATTTTACAGCATTGGGGTTTTAGGATTTTTTGCTAAGTTTTCTTTTTGTGACTATGTAAATTTCACTCACGAATCACAGGATGCTGCAGCTGTCAGGAAGGGGCTTAAAAAATCTCATGCATACATGCCATGATCAGCAAACAGCAGTCTCACAGCTATATGTGGGAAGGTCCCAATTCTTGTTCAGATTCATTCCTGGGAGGTAGTAATAGTAATGCAATCTTTGGTCAAAGGGAAAAGTTGTGAGGTTCACAGAACAACTCAAAAGTCAACAGCAAGAAGTTTGGCAGTTTCTTATGAAGTTAGACCTATACCTACCCTATGACTTACCAAATCCACTCAAAAGTGTTTACTCAAGATAAACAAAAAAAGTTTGTTCATAAAAATGCTTTTACAAGAATGTCCATAATAGCTTTACTCATAAAGCTGGAAATGTCCAAATGCCCATCAACGAGAATGGATAATAAATTGATATATTTGTATAATGCAATACTACTCAACGATAAAAAGGAATGAACTACAGATATACAAAAAACATGGATAACTCTTACAGAGACTATGTTGTGTGAAAGAAGCCAAACACAAAATAGCACATATTGTATGATTTCATTCATGCAAAGTTCAAAAACGGCAAAACTAATCATTAATGATAGAAATCAGAAGAGAGTTGACTCTGGGCACCAGAGAGTAGGGATCGACTAAGAAGCAGCACGAGTGAAATTTCTAGGGTGATGGAACTGTTCCATGTCTTGATGGGGTATGGGTGACACGGGATTTATATTTGTCAAAACTCATCAAAACTCAAACTTAAAACTTCAGATTTTGCATTTCACGGGATACAAATTTTCTCTCAAAATTTAAAATGGACTACAAACATATATATATATATATATATACTTATATATATATAAATTAGTAGCCAATGTGACTGCAGTGTCGCGCAACTGGAGGATCTTTTATGAATTCCTGGTGCTGTGGTTGTGGTTCTCAAACCTGGCAGCACACTAGACTTACCTGTGGAGCTTGTATTCTGCAGGATGCCTGGGTCTGACTTACCACCAGAGATTCTGATTCTGTGGGTGCGGTTCAGGAACCTGCATTTCAGAGTAAATTCCAGGGCTTCTAAGATGCACCCTGAGGGGAGAAAGTTCGAAGGTTTAGGCAGTAGTAGACTTTTTTAAAAGGATGCTGTAATATCTGGTCACGATCACATCTGCCATTTTTGAGTTGTGACACTTGTGAATAAAAAGGTGTTTTGATTCAAACCTATGTGTATCTTTAAAAAAGAAGTAGATGTGAAGACAGAGGAAAAGAACGAATATATATTGAGGGTCTAGGATGTGCCAGGGAGGTTGTTAGGCATTTAATATAGATAATTGCATTTAAATTCTTTAAGAGGCACACTTATTTATTATATATATTCATTGCAATCTCCATAGTCCAGGCACCAGCAAAGCCAACTTTCTTGCAAATCTCTTAATAGGTTGGGCTATTTCAGGACCCCAGGCCTTTGTAATGCCAGGGATGCCTTTCCCCTTAGTCTGCTGGATGTATTTCTAGTCATCTTCTAAGATCTGCTTAAGTATACCACATTATATGCAGTCCTTCTTGCTCCTTCCCTTACCCTGTTGGAGGAATTTCATTCCTCTTCCAGTAGAAATTGTATCTGTTGTCCTAGGATTCGTACCAAAGTGTGCTTTGGAGTTCTTCTGCATGAATTAGAGACTCTCATTAGTAACCGATTTAATGCCAAAACTACTTAAATGGAGAAAACACTACAAATAAAACTTTTGGCAGTCAAATGTAGGTTTGCATTAGACTGATTCCTACTTTTAGTACTACATCTATCACATGGCATTATAATGTTCAATGTACATTTATTTCTCACCCACTAGACAAAGGTCTCCATATCTTATTCATCTTTGTAGTCCCAGGACCTGGCACAAAACCTGGCACTTATTCAGTGCCCAACAAGTTATTGTTGAATAAATGAATGGATGAATGAAAGAGATCACCTTGCTTCTCCTTAAATCTAACTTGTACCCAGATAAATAGTGAATTTTCAGTAATAACCCACTGACCTCAAAATAAAATGTAAACCCTCAAAATGAATTTCAAGGGTTCCCATAATTACCATCTGCCCTACCCAGCTCTAGCTCTCACTAATCTTGTGGGCTACTGATTACTAAATTAAATCTCTTGGTCAAGATAGATCAACTCATTCCTTGAGTATCATAGGCTCATTTTTTTCTCCACGCCCTTGGTTAAATTACTGTCTACTCCATTGTATAACGGAAAGAGTATATGACGTCTGAAGAGCTGAGAATGATTCTCAGTTCCCACCATATTAGCTGTGTAACTTTGGTTAAATGACTTATCTCTAAGTCTTGTTTTTCGTCATTTATGAAATGAGACAATATCTGCAGTGACATATATAGATTGTCCTGGAAGCTGTGTAAATTATTATTATTATATTACATTATTATGTTAATATTACTATATTATTATTACAGCTATAAAAAGAACTAAACTATTAGTAGTAGTAATAGTAGTAGTCGTAGCAGTAGTAGTAATTGTTGTAATCCTACATATCCTTCAGTATGAAGCTTAAGGCCCAAGTCCTTTTTTATTTTTATTTATTTATTTTTAAAAATATTTATTTAGTTAGTTAGTTTTGGCTGCGTTGGGTCTTCGCTGCTGCGAGCAGGCTTTCTCTAGCTGTGGCGGGCAATCAGGGGCTACTCTTCGTTGCAGTGCACAGGTTTCTCATTGCAGTGGCTTCTCTTGTTGCAGAGCATGGGCTCTAGGCCCAAGGGCTTCAGTCGTTGTGGCACATGGGCTCAGTAGTTGTGGCACACGAGCTTAGTTGCTCCACGGCACGTGGGATCTTCCCGGACCAGGGATCGGACCGGTGTCCCCTGCATTGGCAGGCGGATTCTTAACCTCTGCACCTCCAGGAAAGTCCCCCCAAGTCCTTTTTTAAATTTGGAGAGCCTACATTTTTTTCTGAACTGTCTGAACCACTAACTACGGCACTTCATCATATACTATCATTATTATTATTTAACTGTTTTATGTATATGTGGTCTTTCTCTCCAACTTGATTGGGAGCCTCTCAAGGGCAAGAGCAGGAACTTGTGTTACCCTTATTCTTGTGTCTCCCAATCACTTAGAGGAGCATAAGATATATTAAATTGTATTAACATTAAATTGTCTTAAGGGGAATGGAAAATATATTTAGAATCATAGGGTTTCAGAGTGATAAGTTCTTAAACATCATTTAATACAATTCTCTTTCTATTGAAGCTGTAACTTATATGTGCTATGTGTCTTTCCTAAAGTCACAGCTAATAATAATTCCTGCTAATGATTCTTGAGAACATCCGGCATTATGCGAAGTAATTTAAATTAATGACATAATTTAATGACATTGGAGGTATCATTGTCCCCATTTTATAGATGAAAAAAAGTGATGCTTAGAAGCTGGGATTCAAACACAGCCATCTTTCTCCAGATCTTCCACCCTTAAACCTGCCTTTGGCATTGAAGTTTCCTGATTCTCATACCAGTGCCCTTCCTGCTACGGGGGTAACCATTATCTTCTCTCTTCTGGCAGTGGTTCTTCAGTGTGGCCCAGACCAGCAGCATCAGCATCACCTGGGAACTTATTAGAAATGCAAATTCTTGGGCCCCACCCAGCCCTGCTGAATCAGAAACTCTGGGGGTGGTGTTTAACAATCTGTGGTTTGACAAGCTCTCTAGGTGATCCTGATGCACACTCATGTTTGAGAACCATGGCTTTAGAGTGAATATTGTACTTGTCTTTTGCTTCTTATATTGCTCATGCTGTTGCTTAACAGAGTTTCTTTTTTCTCCTTTTATTAAAAAAAAATTTTTTAACATCTTTATTGGAGTATAATTGCTTTACAATGGTGTTAGTTTCTGCTGTATCACAAAGTGAATCAGCTATATATATACATATATCCCCATATCCCCTCCCTTCTTGTGTCTCCCTCCCACCCTCCCTATCCCACCCCTCTAGGTGGTCTTAATAGAGTTATATATTATGTGATTATATAACAAGCGTGAGAAAGCCTACATCTCTCCATCAATATTCAATGATTTCTATATTCTGTATATGAAATTCCACTCCAGCAAAGAGAACTAACAAACCTGAAATTTGCTGTCATGCATCTTATTATCTTAAGAACTTTAACTGGTTTTGTTCCTTTACTTGTTTTTACACTTATTTTTATATTTTTACTTAACTCATTTATAAGGAACAAGTAGAATTTTCCCTGCACAGTGACTGGAATTTTTAGGAAAAAAATGCATCTTTCTTACCTCCTTCCAGAAAGTCTCTAATCTGATTGGAATCCTTAATAGAGCTTTAAAACTTTTAAAGACAGAGCAAAAATGTTTTTTATTAAAATTCTGGCCAGATTTCACCAAGAATATGATATATACCGTGTATAATAATTAGGGAAGAAATCCAGACTTTGTTTTTTACATAGTACTAACATATATAGACTGCTAAAAAAAATAAGTTACTTAGCCAATATCCAAAATAAGAACAAAGGTTAAATGACATATGTGGTTTCTTCAGAGAAGCTTGATTTCTTCAGAGCCTTTAAAAATTCTTGCAGTGATTTTTCTAGAATGCAGTACTGTGCAAATCTAAGCACATGACTGTCATGAGACTTATATGTGTTGTTTGTCATTCAAGTACTTTTAATATTAAAGCGATTACCAGTTATTTACTTAAAATGAGTAGCTAACTTAAGGAAAAGTCTATCCTGTTTTTGATAATAATCTTAAAAGGGCAACAGTTTAACATCCCTACCATGGACAATTTTATGACAGTCAAAAGATTGCATCAAAGGACCTCAGATCCACTGGGACATGTTAAACATTCAAAAAAATTATTTTGGGGCTCTACAGAATAGGAGGTTAATGACTCCATTTTCCACATAAGGAAAAATGGAAAAGAAAAAAACCTGGCGGCTGTTGGAATGTCACCGTTAAGATTTCAAATCACTCTAAGTTCCATGTGTTATAAGATTTTCTTGGTTTGAGGTATGGATGGCTACTCTTTTGCACAATCTAAGGTATTAGCTGAGCAGTATTTCTGTAGAAATCATGGAACAAATAAACAAGTCCTTAATAGATCATCATTATTCACAGAACAACTTGTTCTGTACTTTTAATAAAGTTAAAGCAAATATTGTTCTTCTTATATAAAAGTAATAATTATTGACATAATTAGGAATTAATCTGGAATAATAAATATATTTTTTGTCTTCTAAGGAGAAAAGTCATGATTGCTTGCCAGAAAGTGTGCCTTAAATTGCTTTCTGAAAAGCAACCCATTGTGAAGGAATACTGAAAATGAAGCATGACGAACAAATGTGACTTCAGGTAAATTTCACAGAATTTTAGGGTTGTAAGGGATGTTACCCGAGATCTAGTCTAACCTCCCATCTAACTCCAAATCTCTTTAGTATAATCTCTGATGGAATGTTATACAGCTACTATTTGAATATCTTCTCCCTTATCTGTAGGAAGGCAACCCATTCTATTCCTGGATAATTCAATTCCATATTCTTCTCATTTCCATTCATTAGCACAAGTTCTGCCTTCGGGAGACAAAATGAAAGGTAGTCATAGTCACCAACACCTGTATTGTTTTTAGTTTCTTAGTGTCCCTCTCTAAGTGAAGTTTCCAGAGCAAACAATTAATTCAATTCAGCTGATGTCCTAAAGCAATGTAGCAGGTGGGTAGGGCTGACCATGATCGGCACTGAAGTTATCAAACATATGTATGTCACTCTTTTCTCTGATGTCCTTTTCTTTAATCATCAGGTTTGTTGATGTGTAATTTACATGCAGTATAATTATAATATACAGTCCTATGATTTTTGATGAATGCATACCGTTGTGCAACCATTACCACAATCAAGATATAGAAGAATTTCATCACTTTCCTTCCTTTGTAGCTAACCCCACCCTTCATCCTCAGCCCCTGGCAACCACTAATCCATTGTCTGTTTCTATGATCTTGCCTTTACTTCTTCTATACCATCTTGATTACTGAAGGGCAATATTGTTTTAGTTATGAGGGTCCCCATTAGGACTGCACAAGGTACATGACAAGGGATGGAATAAAGAATTTTTAAAAAGGATGAAAAAAAAAAAGTAAGAGAAAGAGAATTTGAAAAAGGAGGAAAGGGTCAGGAGAAAAGACCAAAGGAAGAGCCCATAGTTGTGACAGAAGGTGCCTTGGATGTTGGTGTCTACATCTGTTTGAAAACCTTTTCTGCCACAGTGGTGACCTAACCCATTATACTGATTGGAAACTAGAGAGAACATGCAGCTGGTTACACAGAGGGAAAAGCTAATCTTCCGAAGCCACAGTGCTCAAGAATAGTGAGAACGAAGAGAATATATCCTCTACCACCATAGCAACCACTGTCCACGGTGCTGAATATTCACT
The DNA here is from genome assembly GCF_000442215.2 of Lipotes vexillifer. Classification (NCBI taxonomy): domain Eukaryota; kingdom Metazoa; phylum Chordata; class Mammalia; order Artiodactyla; family Lipotidae; genus Lipotes; species Lipotes vexillifer. The sequence continues at coordinate 366,657 of NW_006770014.1, forward strand.
GCATGTTACCACATATTTATATATCTTACCTTCGGATTCTGGTGACTTCTATTTGACCTGACCTCTCCCAGGAATTCAGATCTAGGCAAAGGTCAAAGTTTTTGTGAAGAGAATCTAATGTGGTTTTTGGAGACTGACTTTTGGAGAGACATTTTCAGAAAATAAGAGACATTTGTTTTAAAATAATTTTCAAATAGTTGCAGCTGCCTTGAAAAATTTTCTTCCGGGACAGTTGGGAAGATACATTTCCTCTTCTTCTCCTCCTGACCCATTAATTTTTGTGGTTAATGACTTGCACTTCAGACTGGGTTAGCTGTAACTTTCCACCTAGGTTAACTCTTCTTTGGAAGGTGCTCAGGGTTAAGTGTCTTGAGATTTGAGTTCTGATCTCAGCTGTGCATCAGCTAGCTGGCTAACTGCTCTGCTTCCTTTCAGGGCTTAGGGATAGGGTTGTCAGACTTAGAAAATAAAAATGCAGGATGGGGCTTCCCTGGTGGCGCAGTGGTTGACAGTCCGCCTGCCGATGCAGGGGACATGGGTTCGTGCCCCGGTCCAGGAAGATCCCACATGCCGCGGAGCGGCTGGGCCCGTGAGCCATGGCCGCTGAGCCTGCGCGTCCGGAGCCTGTGCTCCGCGACGGGAGAGGCCACAACAGTGAGAGGCCCGCGGACCGCAAAAACAAACCAACAAAAAACTGCAGGATGCTCAGTTAAATTTGAATTTCAGATAAGTAACAAAGACGTTTAAAATTATAAGTATGTCCCATTCTGAGATAGGTTGTTAAAATATCCTGAAATATGCAAATGGTATGAAATGTTAAGTGGTTGCATTGTTTAAAAATGTGTTCTTGACTTGTGGGTGACCCCTAGTGATTTGGGAGAACAAACAGTATATAACCCTTTTCCGAGAGGTTACTTTTGAATTCTAAGCATTGAAGGTGGTGTCATTCTGTGAAAACATCAAGTTGTGCTAGTACTTGCAGTTCATCAGGGGTGGGTTTGGGGGAGGGGGTCTACAAAAGAAAGTGTCCACCTGTGTGAATGGTAAGGAAACTTCTGGGGTTATTATTATTTAAGATGATGGTATTGTTCCTCGTTCAGGTGAATTATATATTTCCTGTAATTTTTTTAAAATGTCTTTCCTTTTACTTCCTTTTTTTTTTCTTCCTGTTTGTTCATCAGCTCATTTTGGCCTCCCATTTGTGTTTTAAATCTTTGTTGTTTATTTTAATTTAGGATGTCATCCCATGAAAAATAGTTTTTTTTTATTCTGTGCCCTAGACGCAGTGTTGCTGGTTTTTATTTATTTATCCATCTTTATCCTGCCTGCGGGAAAACAAATATTTTAAATGCATTGTCATCTGCATCTGTGAGTAGATAAATTTAGCACGTATTTGTGATAGTGCCAAAGTGTACCTTCTCACTCCTAATTTTGCCACCAGCAATTATTTGGCCACAATCTTAAGCAGATTGTCTATACTCTGTCTCTGCAGAGTCTCACTAGCTATTTAATCATGGTAGGATGGGTTGGAGTAGCACAAACTATGGAAATGGACGTTAGAGAATGACGGTTAGTTCTTACCAAAGAATAAATTTAGTTCCAAGTTTTAGCTTTTTAGAAAATAACTGTATTAAAAATTTCATGAAGTTCATCTGTCCATCAAAAGCCTAGTGAGTACAGATCAGAATAACAGATTAATGTTAAACATGATTTCTGAGTGGCAGGAAATTTTGTTCTAGATGGAGCTGATGTCTCATCCGTATGTGACTGACAGGTTCATAATGGCACAGTACATTTACTCTCCCACTCCTCTTGTGTGTAGATAAAAAAAAAACGTTTACAATAAAGGTAGTCACATTTCCAATAACTTGCTGTTAACTCATCATGTAATGGGAATTTCTTTCAGAGAGTACTCAAGCAATATATTCTATATTGATTTTTTTCTTGGTGATGCCTCTGGCTCCCCAGATCATTAGGCATTAACTAAAAGAGGTAAGTTACAAAAATGAGATTATGCTTTTCTGAGCATGGGCAGCTCAATACTTTAGTGAGTAGAACCTACTAATAAAAATCAGCCTTTTAAATGTCACCTGGTATTTATAGCCCCCATACCTGGGCATCACTGGAGCTGTGAAGGTCATGGTAGGGGACTGTCCCGAAAGAGGAAGGTCAAGGGCAGGATAACGAAGGTCCACACACCTCCTGGAGCTGGCAGTGCTGGAAACAAGAACAACACATCATGATTAGCACAGGAGCAGTGGACAGAGCCTGGAGCTGAGAAAGAGTTTTTTTTTTATGCCCCTAATCATCAAAATAAGTTCAGTTACATAGTTTTGTCTTCCTTTTATAAACTGGAGAAATTTTGAGCTAAGAGAGACTTTAATGACTCCTAACTCCACCATCTCATTGTATTCATGAAGAATCTAATATCTAGTGGGTTAACTGAGCTACGCGGTGGCACAGATAATACTGGTAGAGCTAGGATCAGGATTCAGTTCTCAGATTCTTAATTTAATACTCTTGGAAATGTAGTTGAAAGCAATAAATGTGGAGTCTAGGTTTGAGTCTCAGTAGTAACTACCTGAGCTAAATGACCTTTTCAGGTAACAAAGTCCTTGAACTCAGTTCTACATCTGTAAAATAGGGTTCATAATACCTGCTCTATTTACCTTTCAAGGATATTATGTGTTTCTAATAAAAATGCAAGAAAAGACTACTGGATTATTTGTTATTGCTGTGTAACAAATTACTCCAAACTGAGAAGCTTAAACAATAAACATTTATTATCTCATAGATTCTGTGGATCCAGAATCTGGGCCCATATTAGCTGGATGCCTCTGGCTCAACATTCCTAATAAGCTTGTAGTCAATCAGTCCATAGAGCTCTGGTCTCATCTGAAGGCTTGACTTGGGAGGTGTGGGGTGAAGTCTTTTTCCAAGCTTGTTCATGTGATTGTTGTCAGAATTCAGTTCTTTGCAGGCTGTTCACTGGGGGCCTTTCTCAGTTGCATGCGGACCTCTCTATAGAACTGCTCACAATGTGGAAGCTGGCTCCCTCAGAGCAAGGATGTCAGAAAGCAAAGGAACAAGAGCAAGATGGAAGCAAGTCTTTCTGTAACCTGATCTTGGAAATCACATCCCATCACTTTCGCTTTCCTCTATTCATTAGAAGGAAGCCACTAGGTACAGCCCATACTCAAGGGGCACAGATCACACAAGGCATGAATACCCAGAGATGAGGACCACTGGGGCCCATCTAGAGGCTCCTATCACATGCAGTATTCTCATTTTTATGAGTAGTTACAAGGAAAGCATTTGATGTTATATGTATACCTGCCTTAATAAATCAAAAGCTTTTACAAAAGGAAAGTGGCACCAATATTTTCATTTATAACTATTGGTTGATTCTCTGTTTCCAAAAAAGATCTGAGGTGACATCCAGATCCACCTGCTTTGCAAATGCTATTCCTCCTTAGGAGGAATTAAATTCCTCATTTAAATTCTCTAGACGAGGTTTTAGAATACCCTCCTTCTCAGCTCTTATTCACCTGAGAATTACTAAATCATCTTCTGCAAATCCACCCAAATGTGACCTCCTGGATATGTTACTGTGGTTCAGTTACTATAGTATTATTTTTGTTAACATCTTTCTGGAGTATAATTGCTTTACAATGGTGTGTTAGTTTCTGCTGTATAACAAATTGAATCAGCTATACGTATACATATATCCCCATATCTCCTCCCTCTTGCGTCTCCCTCCCACCCTCCCTATCCCACCCCTCTAGCTGGTCACAAAGCACCAAGCTGATCTCCCTGTGCTATGCGGCTGTTTCCCACTAGCTATCTATTTTACATTTGGTAGTGTATATATGTCCATGCCACTCTCTCACTTTGTCCCAGCTTACCCTTCCCCCTCCCCGTGTCCTCAAGTCCATTCTCTACGTCTGTGTCTTTATTCCTGTCCTGCCCCTAGGTTCTTCAGAACCATTTTTTTTTTTAGATTCCATATATATGTGTTAGTATACGGTATTTGTTTTGCTCTTTCTGACTTACTTCACTCTGTATGACAGACTCTAGGGCCATCCACCTCACTACAAATAACTCAATTTTGTTTCTTTTTATGGCTGAGTAATATTCCATTGTATATATGTGCCACATCTTCTTTATCCATTCATTTGTCAATGGACACTTAGGTTGCTTCCATGTCCTGACTATTGTAAATAGAGCTGCAGTGAACACTGTGGTACATGACTCGTTTTGAATGATGGTTTTCTCAGGGTATAAGCCCAGTAGTGGGATTGCTGGGTCGTATGGTAGTTCTATTTTGAGTTTGTTGTTGGTTTTTTTTTTTGCGGTACGTGGGCCTCTCACTGTGGTGGCCTCTCCCGTTGCAGAGCACAGGCTCCAGATGTGCAGGCTCAGCGGCCATGGCTCACGGGCCCAGCCGCTCCGTGGCACGTGGGATCTTCCTGGACCGGGGCACGAACCCATGTCCCCTGCATCGGCAGGCAGACTCTCAACCACTGTGCCACCAGGGAAGCCCTACTTTTAGTTTTTTAAGGAACCTCCATACTGTTCTCCATAGTGGCTGTATCAATTTACATTCCCACCAACAGTGCAAGAGAGTTCCCTTTTCTCCACACCCTCTCCAGCATTTATTGTTTGTAGGTTTTTTGATGACGGCCATTCTGACTGGTGTGAGGCGATACCTCATTGTGGTTTTGATTTGCATTTCTCTAATGATTAGTGATGTTGAGCATTCTTTCATGTTTGTTGGCAATCTGTATATCTTCTTTGAAGAAATGTCTATTTAGGTCTTCTGCCCATTTTTGGATTGGGTGGTTTTTTTGATATTGAGGTGCATGAGCTGTTTGTAAATGTTGGAGATTAATCCTTTGTCAGTTGCTTCATTTGCAAATATTTTCTCCCATTCTGAGGGTTGGCTTTTCGTCTTGTTTATGGTTTCCTTTGCTGTGCAAAAGCTTTTAAGTTTCATTAGGCCCCGTTTATTTATTTTGTTTTTATTTCCATTTCTCTAGGAGGTAGGTCAAAAAGGATCTTGCTGTGATTTATGTCATAGAGTGTTCTGCCTATGTTTTTCTCTAAGAGTTTAATAGTGTCTGGCCTTACATTTAGGTCTTTAATCCATTTTGAGTTTATTTTTGTGTATAGTGTTAGGGAGTGTTCTAATTTCATTCTTTTACCTGTAGCTGTCCAGTTTTCCCAGCACCACTTATTGAAGAGACTGTTTTTTCTCCATTGTATATTCTTGCCTCCTTTATCAAAAATAAGGTGACCATATGAGCGTGGGTTTATCTCTGGGCTTTCTATCCTGTTCCATTGATCTATATTTCTGTTTCTGTGCCAGTACCATACTGTCTTGATTACTACTGCTTTGTAGTAATGTTTGAAGTCTGGGAGCCTGATTCCTCCAGCTCCGTTTTTCCTTCTCAAGATTGTTTTGGCTATTGGGGTCTTTTGTGTTTCCATACAAATTGTGAAATTTTGTGTTCTAGTTCTGTGAAAAATGCCATTGGTACTTTGATAGGGATTGCATTGAATCTGTAGATTGCTTTGGGGAGTAGCGTCATTTTCACAATGTTGATTATTCCAATCCAAGAACATGGTATATCTCTCCATCTGTTTGTGTCATCTTTAATTTCTTTCATCAGTGTCTTATAGTTTTCTGCATACAGGTCTTTTATCTCCTTAGGTAGGTTTATTCCTAGGTATTTTATTGTTTTTGCTGCAATGGTAAATGGGAGTGCTTCCTTAATTTCTCTTTCAGATTTTTCATCATTAGTGTATAGGAATGCAAGAGAATTCTGTGTGTTAATTTTGTTGTGTGTTAATTTTGTATCCTGCTACTTTACCAAATTCATTGATTAGCTCTAGTAGTTTTCTGGTAGCATCTTTAGGATTCTCTATGCACAGTATCACGTCATCGGCAAATAATAACAGCTTTACTTCTTCTTTTCCGATTTGGATTCCCTTTATTCCTTTTCTTCTCTGATTGCTGTGGCTAAAACTTCCAAAACTATGTTGAATAACAGTGGTGAGAGTGGACAACCTTGTCTTGTTCCTGCTCTTAGTGGAAATGGTTTCGGTTTTTCACCATTGAGGACAATGTTGGCTGTGGTTTGTCATATATGGCCTTTATTATGTTGAGGAAAGTTCCCTCTATGCCTACTTTCTGCAGGGTTTTTATCATAAATGGGTGTTGAATTTTGTCAAAAGCTTTTTCTACATCTATTGAGATGATCATATGGGTTTTCTCCTTTAATTTGTTAATATGGTTTAGCACATGGATTGATTTGCGTATATTGAAGAATCCTTGCATTCCTGAAATAAACCCCACTTGATCATGGTGTATGATCCTTTTAATGTGCTGTTGGTTTATGTTTGCTAGTATTTTGTTGAGGAATTTTGCACCATGTTCATCAGTGATATTGGCCTGTAGTTTTCTTTTTTTGTCACATGTTTTTCTGGTTTGGCCTTGTAGAATGAGTTTGGGAGCGTTCCTCCCTCTGCTCTATTTTGGAAGAGTTTGAGAAGGATGGGTGTTAGCTCTCCTCTAAATGTTTGATAGAATTCGCCTGTGAAGCCATCTGGTCCTGGGCTTTTGTGTGTTGAAAGATTTTTAATCACAGTTTCACTTTCAGTGCTTGTGATTGGTCTGTTTATATTTTCTATCTCTTCCTGGTTAAGTCTCAGAGGTTGTGCTTTTCTAAGAATTTGTCCACTTTTTCCAGGTTTTATTGGCATATACTTGCTTGTAGCCATCTCTCATGATCCTCTGTATTTCTGCAGTGTCAGCTGTTACTTCCCCTTTTTCATTTCTAATTCTATTGATTTGAGTCTTCTCCCTTTTTTTCTTGATGAGTCTGGCTAATGGTTTATCTATTTTGTTTATCTCCTCAAAGAACCAGATTTTAGTTTTATTGATCTTTGCTATCATTTGCTTTATTTCTTTTTCATTGATTTCTGCTCTGATCTTTATGATTTCTTTCCTTCTGCTTTCCTTCTGTTTTTTTTTTGTTCTTCTTTCTCTAATTGCGCTAGATGTAAGGTTAGGTTGTTTATTTGAGACGTTTCTTGTTTCTTGATGTAAGATTGTATTGCTATAAACTTCCCTCTTAGAATGCTTTTGCTGCATCCCATAGGTTTTGGGTCGTGGTGTTTTCACTGTCATTCGTTTCTAGGTATTTTCTGATTTCTTCAGTGATCTCTTGGTTATTTAGTAGTGTATTGTTTAGCCTCCATGTGTTTGTATTTTTTACATATTTTTTCCTCTAATTGATATCTAGTCTCATAGCGTTGTGGTTGGAAAATATACTTGATACAATTTCAATTTTCTTAAATTCAACAAGGCTTGATTCATGACCCAAGATATGATCTATCCTGGAAAATGTTCCATGAGCACTTGAGAAGAAAGTGTATTCTGTTGTTTTGGGATGGAATGTCCTATAAATATCATTTAAGTCCATCTTGTTTAATGTGGCATTTAAAGCTTGTGTTTCCTTATCTATTTTCATTTTGGATGATCTGTCCATTGGTGAGAGTGAGGGGTTAAAGTCCCCTACTCTGATTGTGTTACTGTCAATTTCCCCTTTTATGGCTATTAGCATTTGCCTTATGTACTGAGGTGTTCCTATGTGGGGTGCAGAAATATTTACAATTGTTATATTTTTTCCTTGGATTGATCCCTTGATCATTATGTAGTGTCCTCTGTCTCTTGTAATGGTCTTTATTTTAAAGTCTGTTTAGTCTGTTATGAAAATTGCTACTCCTGCTTTCTTTTGATTTCCATTTACATGGAATATCTTTTTTCCATCCCCTTACTTTCAGTCTGTATGTGTCCCAAGGTCTGAAGTGCGTCTCTTGTAGACAGCATATATATGGGTCTTGTTTTTGTATCCATTCAGCCCTTCTATGTCTTTTAGTTGGAGCATTTAATCCATTTACATTTAAGGTAGTTATCAATATGTATGTTTCTATTACCAGTTTCTTAATTGTTTTGTGTTTGTTATTGTAGGTCTTTTCCTTCTCTTGAGTTTCCTGCCTAGAGAATTCCTTTAGCATTTGTTGTAAAGCTGGCTTGGTGGTGCTGAATTCTCTTAGCTTTTGCTTGTCTGTAAAGGTTTTAATTTCTCTGTTGAATCTGAATGAGATCCTTGCTGGGTAGAGTAGTCTTGGTTGTAGGTTTTTCCCTTTCATCATTTTAAATATGTCCTACCACTCCCTTCTGGCTAGCAGAGTTTCTGCGGAAAGATCAGCTGTTAACCTTACGGGGATTCCCTAGTATGTTATTTGTTTTTTATTCCCTTACTGCTTTTAACATTTTTTCTTTGTATTTAATTTTTGATAGTTTGATTAATATGTGTCTTGGCATGTTTCTTCTTGGATTTATCCTGTATGGGACTCTCTGTGCTTCCTGGACTTGATTGACTATTTCCTTTCCCATATTAGGGAAGTTTTCAACTGTAATCTCTTCAAATATTTTCTCAGTCCCTTTCGTTTTCTCTTCTTCTTCTGTTACCCCTATAATTTGAATGTTGTCCCAGAAGTCTGTTTAATGTGTGTTTAATGTTGTCCCAGAGGTCCCTGAGACTGTCAATTCTTTTCATTCTTTTTTCTTTATTCTGCTCTGCGGTAGTTATTTCCACTATTTTATCTTCCAGGTCAGTTATCCGTTCTTCTGCCTCAGTTATTCTGCTATTGATTCCTTCTAGAGAAGTTTTAGTTTCATTTATTGTGTTGTTCATCATTGTTTGTTTGCTCTTTAGTTCTCCTAGGTCCTTGTTAAACATTTCTTTGTTTTCTCCATTCTATTTCCAAGATTTTGTATCATCTTTACTATCATTACTCTGAATTCTTTTTCAGGTAGACTGCCTATTTCCTCTTCATTTGTTTGGCCTGGTGGGTTTTTACCTTGCTCCTTCATCTGCTGTGTATTTCTCTGTCTTTCATTTTGCTTAACTCACTGTGTTTGGGGTCTCCTTTTTGCAGGCTGCAGGTTCAACGTTCCTGTGGTTTTTGGTGTCTGCCCTCAGTGGCTAAGGTTGGTTCAGTGGGTTGCATAGGCTTCCTGGTGGAGGAGACTGGTGCCTGTGTTCTGGTGGATGAGGCTGGATCTTGCCTTTCTGGTAGGCAGGTCTGCGTCCACTGGTGTGTTTTGGGGTGTCTGCGACCTTATTATGACTTTAGGCGGCCTCTCTGCTAATGGGTGGGGTTGTGTTCCTGTCTTGCTAGTTGTTTGGCCTAGGGTGTCCAGCACTGCAGCTTGCTGGTCATTGAGTGGAGCTGGGCCTTAGCGATGAGATGGAGATTTCTGGGAGAGCTTTCACCATTTGATATGTGGAGCCGGGAGGTCTCTGGTGGATCAGTGTCCTAAGCTTGGCTGTCCCACTTCAGAGGCACAGGCCTGACAGCTGGCTGGAGCACCAAGACCCTGTCAGCTGCACGGCTCAGAAGAAAAGGGAGAAAAAAAGAAAGAAAGAAAGAAAAAATAAATAAAATAAAGTAAAGTTATTAAAATAAAAAGTAATTATTAAAAATAAAAAAATTTTAAAGTAATAAAAGAAAGAAAGAAGAGAGCAAGCAAACCAAAAAACAAATCTAACAATGATTACAAGTGCTGAAAACTATACTAGGGCTTCCCTGGTGGCGCAGTGGTTGGGAGTCCGCCTGCCGTTGCAGGGCATGCGGGTTTGTGCCCCGGTCCAGGAGGATCCAGTGTGCCGTGGAGCGGCTGGGCCCGTGGGCCGTGGCTACTGGACCTGCGCGTCCGGAGTCTGTGCTTCGCAGCGGGAGGGGCTACAGCAGTCACAGGCCCGCGTGCCACAAAAAAAAAAGAAAAAAAAATAAGTATACTAAAAAAACAAAAACAAAAACCAAACAAACAAACAAAAAAACGGACAGACAGAAGCCTAGGACAAATGGTAAAAGCAAAGCTATACAGACAAGATCACACAAAGAAGCACACACACACACAAAGTCACAAAAAGAGAAAAAGGAAAAAAAAATATATATCTATATATAAAAAAAAAGGAAGAGAGCAACCAAATCAGTAAACAAATCTCCCACTGATAATAAACTCTAAGTACTAAACTAAGATAAACATAAAACCAGAAACAAATTAGATGCAGAAAGCAAACCCCAAGTCTACAGTTGCTTCTAAGG
>NW_006770014.1:376973-409723 GCF_000442215.2 Lipotes vexillifer
GGCTGGGCCCGTGAGCCATGGCCGCTGGGCCTGCGCGTCCGGAGCCTGTGCTCCGCAAATGGGAGAGGCCACAACAGTGAGAGGCCCGCATAACGCAAGAAAAAAAAAAAAAAAAGAGGAAGAGAGCAACCAACTCAATAAACAAATCTACCAGTGATAATAAGCTCTAAATACTAAACTAAGATAAACATAAAACCAGAAACAAATTAGACACAGAAAGCAAACCCCAAGTCTACAGTTGCTCCCAACATCCACCACCTCAATTTTGGGATGATTCGTTGTCTATTCAGGTATTCCACAGATGCCGGGTACATCACGTTGATTGTGGAGATTTAATCCACTGCTCCTGAGGCTGCTGGGAGAGATTTCCCTTTCTCTTCTTTGTTCGCACAGCTCCCGCGGTTCCACTTTGGATTTGGACCCACCTCTGCGTGTAGGTCACCTGAGGGCATCTGTTCTTCACTCAGACAGGAGGAGTTAAAGGAGCAGCTGATTCGGGGGCTCTGGCTCACTCAGGCCGGGGGGAGGGAGGGGTACAAAGTGCGGGGCGATCCTGCAGCAGCACAAGCTCCCTCCCACTGGTGCAGGTCCCGTCCCTATTCTTTTGTCTCTGTTTTTCCTTTTTTCTTTTGCCCTACCCAGTTACCTGGGGAGTTTCTTGCCTTTTGGGAAGTCTGATGTCTTCTGCCACTCTTCGGTAGGTGCTCTGTAGGAGTTGTTCCACATGTAAATGTATTTCTGATGTATTTGTGGGGAGGAAGGTGATCTCCACATCTTACTCCTCTGCTATCTTGAAGGTCTCCCACCAGCTACTATACTTTCTAATGTGAATTCGTTGTAGGGACTGTCCAACCTGGAATACAGTTGCATTTTCTAGTTGTACCATAGTCAATTAATCTGCCCAGCAATTACTAAATGTGTCTTCCCGTAGGAACAGGTAGGAATGACCTCAGGCAGGAAGACGTATGTCTCAATGGTTAGTCCTTTTTGAAGACTAGACCTTCAGTGATTTGTAAAGAATTATTGACAGCTTTCCAGTTGCCTCGCTAGGAATGGAGAAGCATTTAAAAACTTTTTATCAAATGGCAGCAGAGGATTACGTGGATCCCAAACACTGGAAGGCTTTAAAAATGCAGATTTCTGGGCTTTGCCTCAGACTTACTGAATCAGAATCGCTGGGGTTGATCCCAGAAATGTGTTTTTTTGTTTTGTTTGTTGTTGTTGTTGTTTTCTTTTGCGGTACGCGGGCCTCTCACTGTTGTGGCCTCTCCCGTTGCAGAGCACAGGCTCTGGACGCGCAGGCTCAGCGGCCATGGCTCACGGGCCCAGCCACTCCGCGGCATGTGGGATCCTCCCGGACCGGGGCACTAACCCATGTCCCCTGCAGCGGCAGGCAGACTCTCAACCACTGTGCCACGAGGGAAGCCCAGAAGTGTGTGTTTTTAACAAAGTGATTCTGATGTAAAGTTTGATAAGCCTGGGTCTGAAGGAACCCTGGGAAACTTATGAGTGACAGATCCATACAGGTGGTCTTATTTGCCTTTATATTGGCTATGGTTTATGATTATAACTCTGCTAAGATACCAGTGATTGTAAAATGCACCCTTGTATTAGGCACTATTAAGAAAGGAAAAAAATCCCAGCTCTGCTGATTATAATTTTAAGGGTCCATAAAGATTCATCCCATTTGAGAGATATTAAAATAAGAGAAAACCTCATAATTGAAGCAAAGTGACAAAATACCTTTCTTTTCTGACCTGACCAGGTCTGTAAGATAGAAACCCTATATTGTATTTCCTAGAAACATATTTGTTAAATTCATGTACTCATCCATCCAACCATTCATTCATTATTCCACATATAGTTACTGAGGGCCTCCTATGTGCCAAGCGCTGTGCAAGGTGGTGGGGATTAGTGGTAATGAGACATGCCTCACAGGGCTTGCACCCTAGGAGGTAAGACAGAAACTAGACAAACACACAAATAAATATATACCTGCTAATTAGGATAAGTGCAAAGAAGGACAAAGAGGAATTGTCACCTAGCAGTAACCTGGTAGATAGATGGTCAAAGGAGTTGCTGAAGGGCTGAGGATACACCCCTCAGGGGGGCTGACGGGAGTTAATGAGCAATTGTTTCTGAAGAAGCCAGAAGTGATGGCAGGTGCGGGGTGGTTTGTATTCGCTGGGCTCACAACCGAGACTTCTTCAGGAAAGCACACGTGCTGTGCGCCCCTGCAAGTTTTCCTCCCCTTAGCCCTGCACAGACACAAGTATGCACAACAGTTTACTCTCCTCAGCATCCAGCTGACTGACGTCTGCAAAGGCCAGCCGTTGACTGTTTAAATGTAATTGAGGGTGGCGGACATAACGGTCACAAAGAAACGGCGAGGGGAGTGGAGAGCTTCAACTCCTTTGCAAAAGAGCCGTTCAGAATTGGCCACGATGCTGTGCCTGGTCTCCCCTTCTCTCAGTATGCTCTAGGTCTGAATTCCCTGTTTACTTCTCAGCTTACTACTGCAGTTTGCCTTATTCTGAACTGAACTTGATACCCTGAACCATCAATGTCATTCTGAGATGTAACGAACTGGATTGACCCCCTGTCCACTCGTGCCAGCTCACTGCAGTTTCTCCTTAAATCTCTTCTTCTCTCTCCCTGTCGCTTTCTACAATGTGTGCGCTAAAGGTAAGGCATTTTCCTGCGAGTGCCCCACAATTACGCAGTGAGGTTAGGCAAGGTGATAAGGTTCTGAGTCCACGAGTCCACCCTCGCCCTCATTTTCCTTTTCATGCTAATTTGACGTGATGGAATTCTACAGCCTTGTCAACTCCCTAAATGCACTTCAATCTTTATTTTGTGAGAATTTTTGAAGCGATCTAGGTGTCATCTGACAGCCTAAAACAAATGATATTGTAAAAATGTTTATTGCTGGGCAGCAATTTGAATACCATTTCCCCCTCCCTCCCCGAATCCCTTACATAGAAGGAAAGCAGATCAGTTGTCTCCGGGAGGTTTAAAACGAAAGGTACTTTTCATCTTAAAAATGGAACTCAGGATGCTGTTTAACTAAGTGTGCTGTGCATTCAGTATTCACATTCAGTATAAACATAAAAGAAATAACATGGATTTTTAAAAAGATATTATTTTTCTGCTGTGTGCTGCTTCTATCAAACCACCTGAGAGGTGATTTGAGAAGGGCATTTTAGAATAAAGACATTGTTCTGACAGCAAATACAAATGAAATAAAATTGGCCTAAGGCTTTGATGCTGGAACCCACATGGAGAGCTGGGACATAGCAGTACGCTAGCTGAATGCACTAGAGGAAGAGAACCAGCATAATTTGTGGTAGTGTGTGAAGCAAAGATGAAAGAGGAAAATATTTTTTAAAAAATAAAAAATATAGGGCTTCCCTGGTGGCACAGTGGTTGAGAGTCCGCCTGCCGATGCATGGGACACGGGTTCGTGCCCCGGTCCGGGAGGATCCCACATGCCGCTGGGCGGCTGGGCCCCGTGAGCCATGGCCGCTGAGCCTGCGTGTCCAGAGCCTGTGCTCCACGACGGGAGAGGCCACAACAGTGAGAGGCCCGTGTACCGCAAACAAACAAACAAACAAACAAATAAATAAATAAATAAAATAAAAAATATGCATGGAGATTAAAACAGACTTTTCTGATTGCATTAATTCCTTGATTATAAGAATTTGCCCATAAATTGCATAAATAAAACGAGGGTACAAAAGTTCAGCTATAATTTTTTTCCCCAATGTCAAGGGAAGATATGTGAGTGGGGAGGAATCATATATGTTCCTCTAATTTTTGAGAAAGTTGATAGAAGAGAAGAGAGGGTAGAGCCTTCTTTGGGGCATGAATGAGATTCTGGCTTCTGGCTTAAGCATATGACATACCTGGAAACAAATCTGAAGCATACTGGCTTTACTCACCTGTGAGCTTTGCCCTAAGAGTGAAGGTGCTTAAAATGGCTTTTAGTAGTCACTTAGGTATAAAATAAGTAACAAAGGAACCAAAGCAACAAGAAAACAAGAGCAAAGCTATCTCAGACTTCCCAGATGAACCTACATCCATGAGTTGTTTCTGATGCACAGATGTGCGAGAAGCTTAAGAAGAAATAGGAACTCAGTCACTTAATACAGACCCGAAGGTAGTCTTTTGCCCATTCTTTTTAGACCAATCACAGAGAAAAGGTCTGTGGGAAAGATTCTGAGTGCCTTTATCATTTTATCAGTGAAGAACATATTTTCCAACCAGAGGTGGTATGGCCAGATGAGACATGTAGAACGAAAACAACGGTTCCTATAGACTCTGCTAATTGTTTTGCTCTCCTTTGAAAAGCTAAAACAACACTGGCTGATTTTAGAAAAGACACTTATTGAAGTCTTTTCCTGCTTGTTAAATCTCTAAACAAACCAAGGCAATGCGAAAACTCAAATTAAAAGTGCATTTAAATCTTGTTCCTTAGATAATTAAATTTGTAATTATTTTTCTTCCTAATAAATGGTTTAGCCTAGAAGGGAGGTCACCTTAGGTGTGTCTAGCATCGGTAGCAATGTGGAAATAATACGGCATTCAAAGACCAGCTCTAGTACTTACCAGCCATATGACCTTGGGCAAGATGCTTACACTTTTTGAATCTCAGGGTTTCTTCATACATAAAAATGGGATGAATATCTATTTTCAGGGTTACCGTAAAGATTAAATGAGATATTTCCAATTGCTTATCATAGTGCCCGACACATATGGGTTACAAATAATTTCCCTTCTAAGGATTAATATTTAGATAAATTTCATTTATCACGAAGATCTAAAATAGGAAAAGCAAAAAATTCTAGCTAAGTTTTTAGAAAACCCATGTTTCCCCCAATTGTGAAAGTAACACACACTTGTTTTTTTAAATTGGGGTATAGTTGTTTTACAATGTTGTGTTAGTTTCTACTGTACAGCGAAGTGGAGCTCCCTGTGCTATACAGCAGGTTCTTATTACTTATCTATTTTATACACATCAGTGTACACATGTCAATCCCAATCTCCCAGTTCATCCCACCCCCACCCCCACCCCCGCCTCTCTACATCTGTGTCTCTATTTCTGCCTTGCAAACTGCTTCATCTGTACCATTTTTCTAGATTCCACATATATGCGTTAATATACGATATTTGCTTTTCTCTTTTTTACTTACTTCACGCTGTATGACCATCTCTAAGTCCATCCACGTCTCTACAAATGACCCAATTTTGTTCCTTTTTATGGCTGAGTAAAATTCCATTGTATATATGTACCACATCTTCTTTATCCATTGTCTGTTGATGGACATTTAGGTTGCTTCCACACACATTCTTTCAAAAAATTAAAATACAAAATATTCAAAAAAGATTATTATCGTAATCCACCGCTCAATATTTGTCTGTTAACAATTCACTGCATTTATAATAGTCTTTTAAAGGTATTTTTACATTAGATATTATATATACATATGATTAAAGCAGGAAAGCATCTTTTCTAAAGTCAGTCACCTTTTCAAATGAGAGTAAAATATTTATAATACTATATTCTATTTTTCTTTCTCTGAATATAATACCATTAACACTCCTTATATTATTAAAAACTTTTGGCACATAAAATTTTTATTGGTTGTGTATTCCACTTATATATATGTGTGTGTGTCATAAACATTTTCAGTGTTATTGAAATTCACATTGAGATAAATATTTTTAAAAACTTACAAAATTTTCAAGTATTTTCCATAAAGGAATTTCAGGATAAATGAATATGAACATTTTTAGGACTTTTGAAACATTGCCAAACTGATTTCTTGTAGAATCGGATCAATTTATATATCACCAGTAAGGTAAGAATCTCAGTTTCCCATTAACTTTATTAACACTGAGTAGCAGTATACAGAAATTTTTACAAAAGTGAAGAATGGTATTTTACCATATTAATTTGCATTTCTTTATTATTGTGTTTGAATGCTTTCCTCTTTTGAATTGTCTGTTCACACCCTGTGCCCATTTGACTATTGGGACCCTCAGATGTTCTGATCCATTTAAGTGCACTTTATAGAAAAGATAAACACTTGGTCACACTTGCTGATGACATTTCTCTACCTTATCTTTTACCTTCTTTACGCACATGGAATTTGTTTTAAGTTTTTAAAGTTGCATTTATTCTTTTCTCATGAATGTTTCTTTTCTCTCAAGGTTACCCCTTAAGAGAAGGTCTTGAGGTTATTACTTATTTTTCTTTTGAAAATTTTGCCAACCAAAGGGTTTCTATGCTGTACTAAAAAAGTCCATTATTTTTCTTCCTTCCTTTTTTTTTTTTTTTTTTTGTGATGCTAGTTGAAGGAACTAAAGGACAGAATGGGAGAAAAGATCGGAAATAGGAACTTCAAACATGGTAGAACAGATTTGTATGTTTTTTTCTAAATCCAAATGCAAATAGAATTTCATTCAAGGATTAGAGAAACTAGGAAGAGTTGCCGACAACAAAATGGAAGGTTAAAACCAGCAGGCTTGACAGACGAGGAGGTATCTGAGACAACAAGAGACAATATAGTAAGTGGCAGAATCTACCCAGACTTAGCTACTCAAAAACATGTTTTCCGTTTGCATTTGTCTGAGCCTGCCTGTGATAGATCTAACTGAATCTGGCCCCAGGAATCTGTGAACAGATAAAGAGAGATGAGTGATTTCCCAATGGAAAAAAATCTACAAGAATGTGTTTCTTCCTCAGCTAACAGGAAAACAGAATGAAATTCTTTCTCATATTACTGTCCCAATTAAGCTATCTCAACACACTTTGTAGCAAATTCTGTAACCCCCAACAAACATAGTTGGTCACAAGCACAAATTTCAATAAGCAAGACATTTTTCTATGACAGTATTCTCTATTTTAAAGTTTTCTTTTCAAACGTTAATTCTAGAGAAAGAGAAATAAAACCAGAAACGCTATACTTTTCAAATATCAGATTATAATAAAATACAGTTGTGGATTCTGCCTGCAAATGTACTGAGCAAAGGAAATTACATAGACACCATGCCTGGCTGCCAGGAGCTTACAGTGTGAGACCAAATGGACATCAGTGCTTCTGAGTTGTTTAAAATACCAAAAGAGGAAAATGGCGCTCAACACTGAAGTGAGAAAGAAAAATAATAAAAATCCAAAGCACTTTTTCTAAACGAGCTGATGCACACTGTATTTTATGATTCAAGCACACAGATGGGATTATAATTTGTCAGCCTGTCCTCAGTGATTGTTTTCATGATTTTGAGTTTTGACCTCATCTTTTTTATGGGGGGGGGGCGGTGTTGTACATTTCCTACACTCTCACGAAAACTGCTTTCAGGTTGGAAAGATTGGCTTCATGAAGTTCTGCCAACCTTTGATAATGACGGTTTCTTTCATTAGGTCTCTGAAAAGAAACTCTAAGTTGTAATGAATGGTAACTTACTACGGGAGCTATTCCAGTCTCTAAAGATTAAGATCCATAAGACTTAAAGTCTAAACATAACAGTTCCACATTCTGAACTTTTTCCCTCATGCTTTCAATTCTTTGTGTCAAATGTGAAATATTAGCAGTGTACAAAGAGACTATGGGGTGAAAAATGCCTTTGCTTCCAGGAAAGCTTTGCTGTTTTTCCTTTTTATTACTGTTCATTTGGGAGTAGATATTAGCCCTTCTTGTTCTGAGGCTTTTATTTGAGGGGGAAAACACAAATAGAAGCCAAGAGTACATTTTAAAAATTGAAGAGCATCAAGACATCACAGCCTGAGTTGGCCATAAAGATTTACAATTACATTTCCATCACAAAGACCCTGGCCCATCATATTTGGCCATGACCATTTATGTTTTGATTTCTATTTCTTTGGCGGGACAACACCCCAATTAGACAGATGAGCATTCAGTTCTGATTTTGGAGCACATCCTTGCTGGCCTAGGTTACTCCAGGGCTCCAATGGCTATTCTCCCCCAACTTGTGCCTTGATAGTTATAATCCTGCTATCCACAAATTCTTAGCATATAAGAAAGCCATGCAGGTGGTTAATATACCCTTGGTAATTTGACCTTGATTATGCCTGAATTACCTGGATAGTTGACCAGAATTTTCCCTGAATTCTCTAGGTTCCTGCCTCTGAGTCCTTTTTACTCTGTGATATGTAAATTGAGTGGTGGTGATAGAGGCATAAAGAGGAAGGGGTCAAGAATTCACTTTTCTCTCCTGAAGCCCAGTAACTGGGTCAGACTGCCTATTTTAGCCTCCTGGAAGCAAACGGTATTCTTTCTAGAAATATCACACCAAAGTCATAGCTGGAGAATTATTATTATAAAAGCTGGGTTATTACAGCAGATTCTAACTTCTGTGGGAAAAGAATCATCTTCATTCAGAACTCATATATTACTAACACAATATGTAGCTCACCCTTTCACAATTATATATTATGTGATAAGTTCACCAAATACATCTTCAGCAAAGGAAATATAAAAGGAGACACAACCCGACTTCTGCTTGCAAGGAGTGATACCCACCGTCACAGGGCTTCCCCTGTATTTCACACCATTCTAAGAAGGAAAAAAAAGTGAGTCTGCGGACAGATTTTCCTTTCATTAGCGTAAGAGCTGCATTTTATTACTTTAAAAATCCTCGTTCATTTAAACAACACTAAATGCTTCCTGGTCTGGATATATAAAATTATTGGATGGGCACTGCTGGCCATTCATCTGAGACCCTGATGTGCCACAGTCGATTTTTGAGAACTGCTCTGCCACTTAATGTGACAAACATCCAGCCTTGCAGTTTAAGAGATCTTTGAGAAAGGCCATCCCCACATGAAATGAATTTAACAGCAGCAATCTGTCATTTTGCTGGGGAAAAAAAAAAATGCTGGTGATTTCTTTTGACTTAAACTGGGCATTCAAAAAGCTGTTTTTATTAATGAATCATATTAAGCCACTAGAGAAAGGCTCCCTGACTCTGTTTAAATAACAGGCTATGATTCCTCTCCCCTCAAGCTCCCCCCCAACCCTCATTTGGCTCTGCTGCTATTAATTGAGGAGTTTCTTTGTTTCTTTCCTAATGAAGCTAACAGAACACATCTGTCAGGTGCTCGTATTCTTTGCCTGTCTATAGTATGTAATAGACCAGCTGGAGGCTATAATGCTACACAATACCCCTGGCCGTTACAGCAACTATTTATTCCTGGGCTTTTCCTCCGAAAGGGATTTGAAAAAAAAAAGTCTGAAATTTGGGCCTAATTGCTATTTACCCAGCGATAGACACCTGTTCTAGCTGAGACATTGGCTCATGAATCCTTCACCTGAGACCTTAGGGAGAGTAGAAGGGAAATTTCAAGCAGCTGCCAGTCCATTTAGATATAGAGAGGTTTAACTCACAGCGTTTGTGTGTTTATATATGTATATGCATATATTTAAAAATACTGTATGTTTAGTATGCACACCCATAACCAGAGGGTATATATTAAAAGCCATGTACTATTATTTCACAGTCAATTGCTTATCTGAAGGCTATACACATACTGGCATACAGCTACAACTGTGATTGCTTTAAAAATAGTGTACTGAGGCTGAATTCAATATCAATAACCGACATGTGTCCTTCAAAAGTCCATTCCAGGCCTTAAGGGAAAATAACTTCTTAGGATGAATCAGAGGAAAAACTTTAATCAAACATAATTTTCTTAGAGAGATTCAGGTTTGTTTTAGTCATTCCCTTTGCCAAATAGCTATGACTTCTCTCTTTTGACTTTTGTACTTGTTTTTGTTTTCTATATTGATCAGAGTAGCACAATCTTCTGTTTATTTTTTTTTTGAAATCAATAATGGTATTTATCCTTGTTTTCTTGGTTGGCCTTCATGATGCCTCTTCTGCCCACTAAAACTAAATGGAAAGAGTCCATGGTCATAATAACATTTACTTCCTAGGAAAAAATAAAATACAAAACCCAAAAAGTAATAAATAATGGAGACTCTATGTAACATATGTAATAATACCACCCAATGTTAAGTTTAGTAGTAGTTTATTTTATTCAAGTTTATTTTTAAAAGTATTAGATCACAAAAAGTACTGCCTTGAATTTGTAAAAGAATGAAAATGAGAGGAATCGTATGTATATACATACGTATACACGTGTGTGTGTGTGTGTGTGTGTGTGTGTGTACCCTGACTTCACACTCTCTAATTCCACTGCCCCATTTTTGCTTGAGATGTTTATGTGAAGAGAGAAGATCAGAGAGACGTAGCACAAGCTCATCGGCAACAGAACAGAAGTAAAATGTTAACTGCCCTGCTATTTTCTCTGGCCTCTAATCAGAGGACCTTCCTGCAGAAGGCTGGCAGGGTGGGGGAGCGGGGAGGGTTAGGTGGGGAAGACAAGAAAGAAGCAACAGGGTTCTTGTTTTCCTTTTCTTGGCTTTCACATCTTTTTCCCATTTGGTATGACTTCTGAGCTTTTGATGTGTACTCCACTGGTATTGCTGGAATAGCTTCCCACTTACGTACTGTTTTGAGAAATCTGGCTTTTCTGAACAAATCAGATAATGCTGCCAAACAACACCTAATTTGTTACCAAACTAGAAAATTATTATTTCTCCCAAAGGATACATGAGCTATATTAGGTACTGGTGTGAGAATTCTTGAAATGAAATTAAAAGGGTGAGAGTAGATTTAAATAAAATGCAAAAATACAAGTCATAAATGAAACAAAAATTATCTGAGAGATATGCGCACACGCGCTCACACACACACACACACACACACACACACACACATATAAAACCATGCTGGTTAAGAAATTCCCCCTGGTCTCATCTGCACCCAGAGATGACTGAAAAGTCAGAGCCTTAGGAGGCGGCAGGCAACGACAGGAGAGATGGACAGTACTCACATACAAATGAGTGCTTTGCCTCAGGGCTCACACAGTTGGATAGAGAGCTGATGCTGAGACAGAAATTCATTTCCCAAGAGAAAGGAGAGAAGTGCACAGGGAACTCAGGGTCACACCAGAACAGGTGATAATGAAATTAGAGTTAACGAAGGCTGGAAGAAACCAAGGCCAGATGGGTTGGTGAAACTGTCATCTGAGATGCTGGCTAAAACCAGACATGGTATCTCAGGATGGGAGAAAACAATTGTTGGAGGCACGCGTTACAAAAGAATCCTACTCTCATCCCTGAGGCAGGCCATCTCTATGTGACAAGATTTTGAAAGTGGATGATGCTAGGAGGCAGATGGTGTGACTAAGATAGATAATGTCTCTGAGCCTCAGTTTCCTCTCTGGTAAATGGGAAAAATAATACTTACCTTCTTCTTCTTGGGAAGATTAAATGAGATATTGTTTGTAGAGTGGCTAACACAGGTACACATGGTTGGTATCAATTACATGATAACATTATTGTAATTCTTTATAAGTGATTAGGTCATTCTTACAAAAATGACAGTAAGGGCAATCCCAGTTAGCCTGTCCACATGGTTGCCTACTTTCAAGAACCCTAATAGTGAACATGCCACATCGAAAAAGAGAAATGAACCCTAAATATATCTTGCTATTCTTAATAGGTTTTTATATCTGCAATATATTATGAAAGATAAGGATTTTGTCAAAGAACTGAGAAACTAAGCGATGCAGAGAAAATACATGGGAAGTGTTAAAATATAGTATTTATGTTATGTCAGGGATCAGTGTTGGTCCTATAATGCAGTAGATTTTGAGCTTGATGGAGGTAGAGGTTAACATTTCTGAGAAGTGTTTCTTCCCCGGCACTCTGTTCATAATGCCACCTTATTAATTGTTGTGTGAGGCATTTTGTGTGAATTGTTTGATAAACACACCCTTCTTTCTCTGGGCTGTGATTAATTTGCCTTAAAGTACATTTTCCTGAATCTCCAGGAGCAGAGAGCCATGTTGCATGCTGACGTGTCACTTGTGTCTGTGGATACAAAATCTTCTGGATACTCTTCTTATCTTCAACTCTACCCACACTGAATCCTACCTTCCCAAGTAGACACCAGACACCCCATCAACATACTGCCTGGGAAGCTAGGGTTCAGGCACATGGCCAGGGCTCTGCCAACCAGACTTCCACATGTAAGATTTGAATGCAGATGAAGGCATCGTTGGAGACTACTATCTTGGCAAGCATGGTGGCAAAGGTGTTCTGTTTCTTGGTGTTGGTGCTGGCAGAGTTTCTGGCATCCAGTGCTGAATGCCACATTTCCAAATGGTATTTACCGGGTATTTCCATAGCAAAGAACTTGCGTGACTGACCAGCTCTCTGGTTAGGTCTCCAATCCTTCTGAAGATTCTGGGAGCTACCTAACATCCTTTAATAAAATCCATTTCTTTTCCCACTAGTGATTTTTTTTGTTTGTTTGCTAGTAAGGCTCTTAACCATTGCACAGGTGTTACATGTTTTCTAATGCAATTAAGAGTAATGGAAAAATTTTTAGTAAGTGCAGAGACAGCACTTACCTCCCAAGCATCCATTTGCCCTTGGCAAAACAACCCTTCCTCTCTCCATGCATATTGAGAGAGATAATTCAAGGAGTTGCTTGCAGCCTTATTTCACCCACAAGAAGGGAGCCAGCTCCAGGGTGAATATGATACAGTGGAGAACATAGCAGAGAGCCAGAAAGAGACCATGTGCTTGATGACATCCTTGGGCTACCAAATCTACCCAACTCTGAAGTCCACCTAGATATGGATTTACTTGCAATGAGGCGTACCCTAACTTACCAAATACTCTTTTTTTTTTTTTAAAGAGCAGCAGTGATGCTACTGACATGACTCACCAGTTTTTTATAAACTATGAGGAAAGTAAAAAGGCTTCCAGTTAAACTGACAGAATGTGTTTGCTATTTAGAATTTTGTTTTACACTTCTTGCAAAAGCTCTTTTATACATATTTAGACTTTTGTGTTTGTCATTTATTACTTCAGTGCCTAGATACTTAAAAAGGAAAATGTCAGTGAAATAAATTTGTCAAATATTCTAAAGCTCCTTCACATTCTCTCTTTGGCCCTCCAGAGCTGCTTGTCTGCTTTCCTCTGCCTGGCTCTGTGCCCTGTGGACTGGATCTTCCAAGCTTAGTGCCAAATGGATGCTGGTTGGTTCAACCAATGAAAGGCACCATCTGGAGACCACAGGACATGAGGAAAGGGAGGTTGTGGCATTTCTTCCAGCTGTGGCAGTGTCTGGTAGTAGTTGTGACCCTCTGGGACTATATCTTCTCCAGTTCTCACTGAGTTTCTGTTAAGATTTCCTTCCCTATTTCCTTAGTCTTAGGGGTAGTAATGGCTTCTTGGTGGGACCACATTTTTGTAAGTAGTCCTTTCATCAAAATCTTTGTATTTGACTCACTGAGAGGGAAATCTGATTCTTGACAGTTGCCTGAATGGTACAGAATCCAGTCTGTTCAAAATCTTTACATTTGTGTTTTCTTTCTCCCCTTAGTTTCATTCCCTGTACCATTAAGAACATTGATGGGGCTTCCCTGGTGGCGCAGTGGTTAAGAATCCACCTGCCAGTGCAGGGGACACGGGTTCAAGCCCTGGTCAGGGAAGATCCCACATGCCACGGAGCAACTAGGCCCGTGTGCCACAACTACTGAAACCCGTGCGCTTAGAGCCCGTGCTCCATGACAAGAGAAGCCACCGCAATGAGAAACCCGCACACCGCAGCGAAGAGTAGGCCCCGCTTACCGCAACTAGAGAAAGCCCGCACGCAGCAACGATGACCCAACGCGGCCAAAAATAAATAAATAAAAAAAAATAAATTTAACAACAACAACAAAAAAGAACGTTGATGATGCAGCATTTCTTAAAGGAATGGTCACTCTTTACTCCAGTAATACCATCAGATTTAACTTTACGAGGCAGTCACACTCCTCTTAACGACCTAATATTGTTTCCTATGGAAAAATAAATCTCTTATGCACTCATGCATATCTGTGCCATGTTTCCCATTCCTGTAGCTCTCCTGTCCAGATTCTTGCCTGGCAAATGTCTGCACGTTAGCTCGGCCTCCAGCCTTTCTATTCTCCTCATTTGCACACCACTGTCACACCCACGCCCTCAAACCATCCAGTACACTCCTCTGTCTGCAAGATAAACTTATTCCTATTCCTTACTTGACAACTCATTCCTTGTGTAACCTCATCTCTCTCAGATCTATTTTTTCTTTAAAAAAAAAACACAATTTTTTTTTATTTTTATTGAGCTCCTAGTACATACCAGCCACTGTGGTAAGAACTGTGGATACAAAAATAAGGTAGATTTTTTTCTAAGCTTAGGAAACAGACAGGTAGGAAAATAATTATACTGCAGTATAAATGTAACATATACAACCTGTGTTTTGTTAAATCTCGTTAGTCTGAGGGCAAAAATTGGGTTACATTAATAGTGACAGCCCCCTCTGCTTCTTTTTCTTCACTGACCACTCTGCTCTATATCTTCTGGAGAGAACCCAACTGATGGGCCCAGAGATTAACCTCTCCCAGTCAGATAGACTGTTATGTGCCAGGTCTCATATATGGATCAATAGCCAGCCCTGTGGGCCCCCTGGGGTGAGGCGCTCAACCTGGTCCAATCAGGGACTCACGTTGTGCAAGCACTAGTTTGGCCCTGCTTCCTCAACTTGGGGATGTAGCCTGGCTGGTGTAAACTGGAAAGTTATGTGGGATGCAGCAAGTGTCATGATTCAGGGTATTCTCATTAGCAAGACACAGGCTTCTCTCCCAGAAGTACCGCTGTCTCACACTGAGGGGCAGAGCCCAAACCCCAGTTCTCCTGACCCACTAGAGTGCCTGGAGCGGAAAGTGCCCTCATAACAGGGGCTCTCACCTGCCCCTCTGGAGTCTCTCTGCCCTGGTGTCCCCTCTATAGCCTCTTCCCAAGAATACTGCTGAACTCTTAAAGGTTGCCCACCATTCTGTCCTTGCCTGATCCAAGCTAGACCAAAAACTTGCTGCTATCTCCCTCTCTGACCATCAGAGATGTCCCTCTGCTTCATGTGGCCTGTGCTTTTGGAGGGTTTTTCCACAGAGCCGTCATGCTTTTAGTACACAATTTTTCCTCTGTGCTGATATTTCTTTTTCTTTTCTTTTTTTAATATGCTTTCTTTCTTTTAATTAATTAATTTATTTATTTTTGGCTGTGTCAGGTCTTCGTTTCTGTGCGAGGGCTTTCTCTAGTTGCGGCGAGCGGAGGCCACTCTTCATCGCGGTGCGCGGGCCTCTCACTATCGTGGCCTCTCTTGTTGTGGAGCACAGGCTCCAGACGCGCAGGCTCAGTAGTTGTGGCTCACGGGCCTCGTTGCTCCGCGCCATGTGGGATCTTCCCAGACCAGGACTCGAACCCGTGTCCCCAGCATTGGCAGGCGGATTCTCAACCACTGCGCCACCAGGGAAGCCCCTAATATTTCTTATATAGGTGTGCCTCATATTAATGTGCTTCACCTTATTGTACTTTGCAGATAATGTGTTTTTTTTACAAATTGAAGCTTTGTGGCAACCCTGCATTGAGCAAGACTATAGGTGCCGCTTTTCCTACAGCATTTGCTCACTTCATGTCTCTGTGTCACATTTTGGTAATTCTCACAATATTTCACACTTGCTCATTATCATTATATTTGTTATGGTGATCTGTGATCAGTGATCTTTGATGTTACTACTATAACTTGCTGAAGGATTAGGTGATGATTAGCATTTTTAGCAATAAAGTATTTTAAATTAAGGTATGCACATGGTTTTTTTTTTAGACATAATGCTATTTCACACTTAGTGGACCACAGGATAGAGAAAACATAACTTTTATATGCACTAGGAAACCAAAAAATTTGTGTGACTCATTTTATTGCAATATTCACTTTATTGTGGCGGTCTGGAACTGAACCTGCAATATTTCTGAGGTGTGCCTGTACTTGACAAATTATACATTCATCTGAGTCACCATGAAAAATACAGATCCCTAATTCCACCCATAATTTCTTAATAAAGCTCTCCATGGGAGATACTTGGGGATCAGTTCTTTTAACACATGGCTCCAAAAGTCTTATGCCATAAGATAATTTATTTCATAATTCTCTCTTTCCAAAACTCATGAGTTTTCCAGGTGTGTCTGAGGTGGGAGTGAGTAAGAGGGGCTGGGTTAGTGAGCAGGTTGGGGGCCGCCACTACTCCAGTGACCAGTGCTACTCAGTGTTGCCCAGGCACCATTCCTGGACTGCAAACTATTAGTGGTCTAGATGAGAGAAGCACAGATGCTAAAGTAAGTGTTTAGAATCCAACAAAGGACGAACTAGTAGACACTGTCCCCACCTCCAGAGACCTTACAGCCAATAAGCAAACAAAGATTGTAATGGCGAAGACGGAGGCTCTCCAGAGCACGCAACAAGGTCTCTATCTCACCTGTGGAAGTGCAGGGGAGGCTTGGGGAGGAGGGCCATGTCACGCTTGGGTCTGAAGAGTGAGGAGATGGTTCCTGTGCGTTGCGAGTGGATGGGGCAAGGTGAGTTCTCCTGGGTGGAGAGCTGCAGTGGGTTCTAGGCCAGAGTGTGAGGCCAGGAAGTGCAGATAGGCTGGAGCAGCAAGAGGGTCCAGATCAGGCCAAGTCTTGCCAGCCTTAAGTGAGCAGTTTGCAATGGGAACATTGTGAATGGTGGTACAGAGGGCAGTGACAAGTGCAGACCACTCATTCCCAAACCTTGCTGATCAGATCTGCAGTTCAGAGAACTGGGGAATCTGGATTTCAAAACAAAGCAAAACACAACAAAACAGGAACTTTGATAAGGTTTGAGAGTTACGTTTAGTCACTTTTAGAAATCCATATCAAAAAGAGATTCAAACAACAAACTCTGAAATATGGCTGTGTGTACATAATAGAACATAGGGTATAACAACACAAAGTTTATGGAGCCAGTTAGAAGAGTTAAAAACTTACGCCACAAATATTGAGTTGAAGAGTGACTGACTGCGCTGATCATGCACATAATGAAACACATTTTGGTTTTCTTCTTTAAACTTGCAAACTCAACAAAGTGGGATTTTCAGTTTGTTGATTTATTTTTGATCACCCAGATTGTTTTCTAACTCAGTAAAAATAGTTCTTTGAACTTAATTGTTTTTTTAAAAATTTAAGCCAACTTTTCTCTATTCTGGATCTATTTGTAGGTGTGCAAGCTGCAGATGAAATCAGTTTGGAGTTTTAGATTTTGTCCTTTCTCTACCTAGTCTCATACTTCGTATGCTATGGGATTTCTCCTTTTGAGCCCTGAAATAGTTTCCTAAGGCTGCTGTGACAAATTGTTACAAGCCTAGAGGCTTAAAACAATTCAAATTTATTATGTTCTGGAGGTCAGAAGTCTGAATTGGGTTGGTAGGGATGCCTTGCTTCTGAAGGTTCTAGGGGAGAATCCAGTTCCTTGCCTTTTCCAGCTTCTAGGACGGCCTGCATTCCTTGGTTCCCATCTTCACAGCCCATGACTCCAACCTTGGCTTCTGTCCTCCCATCTTTTTCTGCCTTTGATCCTCTTGAGTCCCTCTTGTAAAGAGCTTCATGATTACACTGGGCCCACCCAGATGATCCACAGTTATCTTCCCTTCTCAAAGTCCTTAATTTAATGCAAGGTCCCCTTTGCCATGTAAGGTAACATATTTACAGGTTTTGGGGATTAGGGCATGTGCAGCTTTGGTGGGAGAAAACATTATTCAGCCCACCACAGGCCCTGAATATACTAGAAATTTATCATTCTTGTTATTTAAAGCTTGGAAATAAAGCAAAGAGTTAGGAAATACGTTCTTTTAATGTCAAACTGAGGCTTAAAAAAAGAAAAACAGGTTCATCCCAGTATTACTTAATTATCTAAGGAGTATACCTGTGTTTTGACTATTAATTTTTTTTTTTTTTTTTTTTTGCGGTACGCGGGCCTCTCACTGTTGCGGCCTCTCCTGTTGCGCAGCACAGGC
Source organism: Lipotes vexillifer (assembly GCF_000442215.2). Classification (NCBI taxonomy): domain Eukaryota; kingdom Metazoa; phylum Chordata; class Mammalia; order Artiodactyla; family Lipotidae; genus Lipotes; species Lipotes vexillifer. The sequence continues at coordinate 394,966 of NW_006770014.1, forward strand.
TCCGGACGCGCAGGCTCAGCGGCCATGGCTCACGGGCCCAGCCGCTCCACGGCATGTGGGGTCTTCCCAGACCGCGGCACGAACCCGTGTCCCCTGCATCGGCAGGCAGACTCTCAACCACTGCTCCACCAGGGAAGCCCTTGACTATTAATTAAAGATTCAGACACTGGACAGTACATGATAACTTGTAAAGCTTTTCAGGGAGAGATGCAAATAACTGTTGCCCAGTAGAAAGGATAATCCCAAAGGCTATGGTTTTATAATTCCATAGAACATTAACCAGTTATTTCTCTATTTCAGTAAACTTATTTAAAACATTTTTTCTAGTCATATATCTGTTCCTCTTATTTTCATTTTAATCAGTTTTACCATTTTAATGGCTAAACACAATCAGCTGAAAAAATTTTTAACACAGATTCATGTTGTATTTGTCTGAGAGTCATGGTTTTAACTTTTTGACAATTATAGTTTGACAGCAAATCTGTCTGCTAAACTATATTAAGTGGCCCCGTAGAAAACTTATATTGGCGTAGAAGATATTCAATAGTCCCTCACAACTCTTGAGTCTATGCTGATCTCTACCTCATACCTGTACTCCCAAACCAAGATTACACTCTCAAGGAAACCAACCTAATATAGATTGAATTTTCATTTCGATACACGTTGAAGTTTCAGTTTTCTTCTGCCTGCCTCAAACACAATTAATTTTCTATACGTTGTCACCATTTTTCTGGCTGATCCATGGAGTTGCTGGCAGTCTTGATGAATGGCTGATCCTGCACATTATAACATTTACATAATAAAAACTTACTTAATGGAGCTTGACAATCAGCACAACTAAAAGGTGGGTAAGAAAGAGAACCTAGCAGGCTGGGAACTAGGGAGTTGGCATGTCTGGCTTGAATCTGAGGAGCAAAGGGAAGCTGACGTGACAATTAATAGGTAATGAAACCTGCTTGCGATGTGAGAGGTGCGAGGTAGACTAAAATCATAAACTGTTGGGGGAAAACAAGATTAAATACTCTTGGTTTAAAAATAAAGAGGGGGGGCTTCCCTGGTGGTGCAGTGGTTGAGAATCTGCCTGCCAATGCAGGGGACACGGGTTCGAGCCCTGGTCTGGTAAGATCCCACATGCCGCGGAGCAACTGGGCCCGTGAGCCACAACTCCTGAGCCTGCGCGTCTGGAGCCCGTGCTCTGCAGCAAGAGAGGCCGCGATAGTGAGAGGCCCGCGCAACCGCGATGAAGAGTGGCCCCCGCTCGCCGCAACTGGAGAGAGCCCTCGCACAGAAATGAAGGCCCAACACAGCCATAAATAAATAAATAAAATTAAAAACCATTCTGTAAAAAATAAATCAAAATAAAGAGGGAAATTCACTACTGATGACCTTCTTTTGAAAAGTAATAGATGCAATGTAAATTGTCATATAAAAATATTTTAAGAGATGTGTGACTATGTTATGTGCTCCCACAGTTTAAAGTGTAGCATTCTTAAAATAATAAGAATATGTAAATAACTGCAGAAAGACATAAAAAAGTATTGTGTTAGAATTCTGTGGACAAACTTGCACCCCATCAGCCACTCAGACACAACTAACACATTCCTAAAGCAACAGAATGTAGCACTACGTTAAGAAGGCATAGAGTCTAAGCGGTTCCATGTTATTGCTGTCTCATATTATCTACCAGAGAATATTCGTAATTAAGAAGAAAAAAAACACTGATGCTCAGTGAATACTAGAAGGCTGTAAGGATTGCACCCTCTCTGTATAATATTTTCCTTTTTGTTTAATTTGGTAAGAAACATAAAGAAAGAGGAATAATGCCTCAGTGATGAGGCAAAGGTGGATGATGAAAGACGATATTAAAGAAATTGGGTGGAAATAATACTGGATCGTATCCCTTGTCTGCAAATTGAACTTTGACTTTCTCACCTCCATTTTCATTCAATTCCTTCAGTCACTTTCAGGTTCACCCTTTTACTTTTGATTTACATGACATATATTTATTTTCCTACATTTCAATCCAATCTGTATTTTTTATTTCTCACTAAAATAAAAATATTTTTCTCGTAATGCCTATATTAGATAAGCAGCTGTCACTGTGCATCACTGTACCCTGAAGACAGGGTCATGTACCCTGGGTGGGGGTGAGGAGGTGTGAGAGGGTCCTAACCAAATAGAACACCTCTCATAGCTTTGGTAGGAGGAACCGTTATCGCCTCCCTGTTACCTTAAGGCAAGAGTCTAAGAAAGGGAATGTCCCAGAAGTGGGCAGAATGTTCAAGGGACTACAGTGGTGGATTATTTTTATGCCAGAGAAAGCAAAGTCTAGTAAAAGTGTTCAAGATACTCCCTTGAGATGATTTCCCTTGAGAAATCATTAGAAAATGATTTCTGAGAGCTAGGGAGAATTTAAATTAGGCTGCTACAGATACCTACAGATAGCATCAAACAACCTCCATTTGGCTGCCTAGGTAGGGAATGACGGCCCCTGGATGTGATCAAAGCCCCCCTCAGTTCTCTGGGGTTCCCCCGTGAATCGAACCCATCATAGCTCATTTAGATGCTGCACAGCTTTTGGCAGGGTGCAGGAGTTGCTTTTCCTCTCAATGCTTAACCTCTTTTCCCCTAGATACAAATGTCAATATTGGATTTAGTCTGGTTGAATGAATGTGTCAGAGGGGAGATTAGTGACTGGCAGCCACAAAAGGGTTTTTCAATTGGCAAAAGTAAATTTCTCACAAATGAATCAAAACAGTTTGAGGTGGAATAGAAGCAAGGGGAAAAAAGCCTTGCCAAGTTGAGTCATGATGCCTCATTAAATGGATTTGAAAACTTCAGCGTGGGCATTTTATCTAGAAGCTCCTGGATTCACCCAGCAGGAAGCGAGGGGTGAAGGAAAGAGGACATATACCTTAATATCTTCAACAGGGCATATCTGTGAAAAGTCTCAGTGTATTTATAGCACAAAACCATCCACATGAACCATTAGCTTCAGATAACTGGAGTGCCTAGTTCATTATAACAATTCTTAGATCACTGAATGGTGCTGAATTAAAATGGTGGAAGTTTTATTATTTTTTTTATTTCTGAGATATACATTTTAAAGTAATAACTAGAATTATGACTTATAACATTATACCAGAACATATAAGATTTTTAGAAATTTCATGTAATGTCTGAAACATTTATATTAAATATTTCCATACAAATAAGAACCTGTAGTATAAACAAACAAACAAACAAACAAAAAGAACAACTAATACTAAACTTTCTTTGGGTTATTTGTATGGAAGTTTTAATTTTTATTGGCGGTTTCATCCATGTCTTTTGAAGTTTTGACTGTGCTGCTTGCTTTCTTCTTTGTTGGCCTTGAATACTTTTTTAACAGTCTTACATCTCTGCTTTGACTAGTTGAGAATAAATGCAGGTGGTTCCCACCACAGAATCACTTTTCTTGCACAAATCACACTTCTGGCATAATTGCTAAGGTCATTTGTCTGTGTTCACATTAATGCTCTTAGTCATTTTAAGTATTACGGGCATGTTTATGTCAGGGAACCTGTGTTCTGCGGTGGAAGGAAAAATAACAAACAGCCTTTGGGGTGTAGATATTGATTTACTAATCAAAAGCGGTTCTGAATTATTGTTTTCAGGTTTAGCAAAACATGTTAACAGTTATAAACTTAGAAGTCTCAAGAAGGGAACTTGAAAGAGCGGGAAGTGGTGACCTACCTCCTGGTCAACTCTGTAGATTCAATGAGAGCTGATAACAGAATGTTTAGAATGTTTCCAAATCCTCGGAAAACATCATTTTCATTTCGCTAGCCACTTCAGTTAAATCTACTAAATTCGAAGCTTTTTCCCAAATGACTGAAGAAAGCAATCAGTCCATTTACTAAAGCCTATAAAGGCAGAGCCTATGGCTGGCCCTTGCTGACTCCCTGAATTTTTCTATATCAAAAAATAAACAACACCTAAGAAGTCTCTACTTTATAAGATGCGTTAGAAAGGCTTTTATTTTTCTAGTAATAGAGAATGATCAGGTTACATAAACGAGACTGAGATTTGGTCACATTAACCAAAACCAATGTCTTAACCACACAAGGTTCATTCTCTCACCTGGAACAGATTAGAGGTTTGGCAGTAGAAGACTGGTGTGGTGGCTCCATATTGAACTGGGACTCTCGCTATTTCTAATTTAGTTTTCTGCCATCCTTAGCCCAGAGCCTGGACAAGATACAAGGTACTTGCAATTCTAAATGCTCAGAGAGGCTCTTCTGTAAGAGACAGGTACATAGAAATCTAGCTATAATAAATAAATAAAATTATAGGGACATAGAAATAAGAGGGATTTTTTTCTTTCTAAGAAAATTTAGGAAGAATGGTAATTAACAAGAAGCCGGGAAAAAAATGTGTGCAGGGGGGATGAGAAATAACACAATTATTTTTTTTTTTGCACTCTTCTTTCTCTCATATTTATTTCTCATAGTTAACCAGTAAGTATGGCCTGACAGTTCTCTCTTCAAAGTGCTGTTTCAATCTTTTCTTTCCCGTTTCCGCATCTCCATTGCTACTGCCCAGCCCCGACCCCTCCTGATCTACTGCAGGCTCTGAAATGGTGTGTTCTCCTCCAACTCTTCTTTAATATTTGCTCTCATATCGTCATTTTCCCTTAAAAACATCCAGGAGCTCTTACTGACTTTAGAACAATTTTGGAACTTCTTAGCTTGGCATCCAAGGCCCTTCACAATCTTTCCAGTGTTTCCTACAAAGACTCCTCTCTGTTCCCAGCTAAACTATCCCCTTCATATTCCTTGGGATCCCTACTTCTGTATCTTTACACACATTCTTCCTCCTCCCTAAAATGTCTTATACATTCATGTTAAGAAACTAGCCATTCCTCTGCCTCACATCCATTAGGATGGCTACTATCAAAACAAAATAAAACAAAACAAACCCATAAAGTAACAAGTGTTGGTGAGGATGTGGAAGAATTGGAACCCTTGTACACTGCTGGTGGGAGTGTAAAATTGCGCAGCTGCTATGTTAAATAGTACGGCAGTTCCTCAAAAATTAAAAATAAAATTATCATCTGATCCAGAAATTCTACTTCTGAGTATACACCCTAAAGAATTGAAAGCAGGTACTTCAAGAGATATTTGTACCCCCATATTCACAGTGGCATTATTTACAATAGCCAAAAGGTGGAAGCAACCCAAGTGTCCTTCCACAGATAAATGGATTAAAAAAACGGGATAGACACACACTGGAATATTATTCAGCCTTAAAAAGGAGGGAAATTCTGACACATGTGACAACATCGATGAACCCTGAGGACATTATGCTAAGTGAAATGAACCAGTCGCAAAAGGACAAATTCTGTATGATTCCACTTGTATGAGGTACCCAGAATAGTCTAATTCATGGAGACAGAAAATGGAATTGTGGTTGCCAGGGACTGGGGGAAGGGAGACAGGGGGAGTCATTGCTCAATAGCTTGAGTTTCAGGTATGGAGTTCAGTTTTGCAAGATAAGAGTGTCTTGGAGATGGATGATGGTGATGGTAGAACAACAATATGAATGTACTCAATGCTACTGAACTGTACACTTAAAAATGGTTAAGATGGTAAATTTCATGTTATGTGTATTTTAACACAATTTAAGAAAAAAAAAATCTACTCATTCATTGAGAAGCAGGTCACATTCTACTTCTGCTTTGAAGCTTTCCCCAACCCATTCCAAGCTGAAATGACTCTTTTCCCCCAAGATCTATGTTGGGGGAGCACTTTTTTGTTTAAAAATGGGAACATATCTGTCTTTTCCTCACCCTCTGAGTCATTCCTCTTCTGATTGGTAAGTTTGGAAGAAGGAGCTGAGCATGTTTAAGCCACAGTGATGAGTTTTTATTTTCTCATCTTCCTGTTATGGGAGGGTGTCCTCTGTGGGTAAGCTTAGCAGGGTGGGCTTTGCCTCACAGGTTAAGTCCATAGCTGTCCACTTGTGTCAGTGATTCAGGGGTAAATCAGTCTAACTCTTGGAGATACTAGGATCATGTCTAGCCATGGAGATTTACATTATTTATCATTAAGAAAGTTGATATTTTCATCATTTTGTCTGTTTCCTGTATCATATTTCAAGTGCATCCAAACTCTGTAGAAGAAAGGGGTGTTTTGTGTTGACTGTCTACAACCTTAACAATCTATATCACATTTGCTACATTTGTCAATTTCCTTCAGCTTATTATCATAGTAACTGCCCATTGCTCACAGGCACCATGGCCTTGCCCCAGGCTGTTGTGCCGTGATGGATTACAAAAGGGTCAGGAATCCATGCTCTAAAACAAGTGGAAATTGGCAGCTACAAGTCAAATATGACCTGCAGTTATGAGTTTTGGTTTAGCTTTCTTAAAAGAAAATTAGTTGCCAACATTTAAAAATTAAAAGATTTCAGTGAACAAGCTGACTGCTGGCTTCTCCTGAAGAAGTAGATTAGCCTTGGGCCTCTGTTTGTAGAAGGCTTCTGTAGCTCATCAGTTACAGCCCCCTGAGATAGGACATTCTTTCCAATTTCCCACTGACCTAACCTCTCCTTAGTGTCTTATATTAAGTACTTGACCCTGCAGGCACTTATATGTGCAATTTTTTTCTAAAATTTTTTGATGTCCCCTATAAGCACACCCTGAAGCCAGTAAGTTCTTTTAGGGCCAGAGTGTCTGTACCAGGTTCCTTACAGCTTTGGGACACTTCTCTTCATATCTCTTCATAATTGCATTGGTTGGGAGCCCTCTTCTTTGGGAATGGGTCCTCACAGCTGAGGTAGCCTAGACATGCTAGGAGCTGTAGGGTACAGAAGTGACCTGCCCCCTCCCCCCAACCCGTGTTTACCTAACAGGGATTATTGTGGAGACTTGGGTCATCTGGAAGTTCTCATAATTTATGCTAGACCACGTCTGAAAGCTCAGGGAGAACCTCCCAGAACTCTCAAGCTACCCCAGTTACCAGGGTTATGGACTCAGAGTGGCAACCACTGGGTACTGCCTTTTGGTACTCAAGCAAAGACGGCTGGGACTTCCTAAGAGTCCTCTGCTGTTTTGCTGTGGCAGATTCCACCATGGAAACTGGTGGCATGTGGCCTCAGCTATCTTTAAGTGCCAGTGTCCCCCAGAAACCCCCTGGAATGAAATAATTAGGAATATCTCTGCTAAGTGTCTTGGAGGACCAGTTAACCTTAGAAAATTCTCATTAGCTTAGACCATGTTGCCCTCTCTCATTATAAATCAACTGAGGTGTCCACTACCTCAGGCTATTACCTAATTATTTGCTAAACAACTCCATTATCTAATAATTTTCACTAGGATAAATGAAAGTTAGTGACTTACTAGTTATTCTCTTTGTTTCACTGCATTCTTTATGAGTTTCCAAAACATCTAGCAAGCAACTAACTCGGAAGTAGCTGAGATTATCTAATTTATTGGGGTGGAAGTCAGAGCTAATGTCGGTTATACCAATCTTTGTGTCAAAAATATTTGTACAGTTCAGGATACTCTACTTCGATTAGGTGTAGCTGGCTGTGTATAAGAGAGTACAGAAGCCAAAGTAACAACAGAAAACAATCTTAGTAGGTAACAGGCAGTGTGTGCTAGGGACTGCAGTAAATGCTTAATCCTTTGACAACTCTAAGAGGTAGGTACTATTATTTCCCACATTTCATAGATGAGGAACCTAAGGCAGAGAAGGGTTAGGCAACATGCTTAGGTTCATAAAGCCAGGAAGTGGCAGAGCGCGGGATTGAGTAGAGGCAGTCTGGCTTCAGAGTCCACACTCTTCAGCAAAAACATATTTTTCCTTACAGGACTGGATGATACTGCATGGTGAAGCTGAACCCACTTCAGTCACACTTTATGGGAACTTAGTTTCATGGAAATTAACATATACATAATTTTAAATATAGCAATATATAACATAAATATATAATCAATAAATATATATAATAAATGGCTTTGGCTCTAGACTATGAAAATAACTTTTACAATTCAATGATAATAAGACAAAAAATGGGGAAAAGACACTTGGTAAAAAGATGCATGAATGGCCAATAAGCACATAGAAAACTGCTTAACATCATTAGGCTTTGGGTAAGTGTAAATTAAAACCACAGTGAAATGCCATTACACATCTTTAAGAAGTGCTAACATGGAAAGACTGACAATACCCAGTATTGGTGAAGATATGGAGCAACTGGAAATTTCAAACATTGCTGATGTTTTCCAAAGTGGCTGTAAAATGATATAATTATTTTGGAAAATAGTTTGGTGATATCTTATAGATTAAATATACATTTAACACATGACTCAGCAATTCTAATATTTATCCAAGAGAAATGAGAACATTTATCCACAACTCTTTGTGCACACAAATATTTATAACAGCTTTAGTCATGACACCCCTAAACTGGAAACCCCCACTTTCCATTGACTGATAAATGAAAGAAATTTAATATAATTCATATAATGAAATACTACTCAGAAAGAAAAAGGAATAAATTATTAATATATGTGACAACATGGATGAATGTCAAAACATTATGCTGAGCAAAAGAAGCCAGACACAAAAGAGAATATATTGTATGATCCCACTTGTATTAAATTTTTAAAAAGGTAAATTTGTATTGACAGAAAGCAGATCAGTTGTTCCCTGGGGCCAGGTTGTGGCGGTGGTGAGGGGTTGATAGCAAAGGGACATAAGGGAATTTTGGTGTACTGGAAATGATCTATATCTTGATTACAGTGGTAGTTACACATTTGTTAAAACTCAATGAAATATAAAATGTGTGCATTTTCTTGTATGTAATTTATACCTTAATAAGGTTGCTTTAAAAAAAAAAAAAGAATGATTGAAATGACACGCTAAGAATTCAACTTAAGAAAACCCAATGTAAGTTTAAAGAAAGAAAATTATAAATAGCAGAAATTAATAAATAATAACCAAAGATATGATAGGGCGCATCAATAAAGTCCCAAGCTGGTTTTCTAGAAAAACTAAATAAAATTAATTTCTGATATGAAAAAGAAAAAAGGCACACATACTCAGTATTAAAAATGAAAAGGGCACAAAACTACAGATGTAGTAATAAAAAATAAGGAAGTTGTATTACTAACGTTAGGCTAAAAATTATAAAGACATTCAAAATAGACAATTTCTTAGAAAAATATGAATATCAAAACTGACTCAAGAAGAGATGAAAACTCTGGAAAGACTTATAACCAATAAAGAAATTGAACTGGGATTTAAACATATACTTTCTCTAAACTTTTACACAAAACAATTAGACCCAGTTGTTTTTAACAGAAAAGTTCTAAAACACATCTAAAGATCCAAGATTCAGATCCTATGAAACACTTCCATAGAATAAGAAAAGAAGGAATGCCCCGAAACCCATTTTAAAACTAAACTCACTTAAATTAAATGACAGTGTAATTATGGAATATTATAGGCCAGTCTTACTTAAGAACATAGATCCTAAAATTTCCAACAAACTATTAAAAGAAAAAAATCCAGCAATGTATTCAACTATTTGATTTATCTGAGGAATTAAAGAATGGCTTAATATTTTTTTTTAATGTAATTCACCATTCTTTCTGTTAACAAATTTAAGAAGAAAATACCTCTTGGTAAATGTTGTAAAAGCAGTTGGCAAAATTCAACACACCTTTAAATGTACTCTAGATGACCAGAAATAGAAAAGTATATTCTTTCATGATAAAGGACTTTTACCAAATATTATACTTTGTGGTTATCAATACTTATTATTAGGTTGGATCACACAAAATTTCTGTTTCTTTTCTATCTGTCAATCAAGAAGATATTGGCAGCATCACAGAACTGAACATATAGTAATTAGGATACTTTAGTATTAACAAAATAATAAACAAAAAGATCAATGGGAAAAATAAAGACTAGATGCAGACACCACACATATATAGAGACATAATACTGGACAGGATTAGTATTCCTTCAATGGAGAAAGGATAGATAAATCAATGAATCATTCTGGAACAATTTTTTATATATGCAAAATAACAAAAATCCATACTATTATCTCCAATAAAAAATGAAAGATTTTTTTCAAAAATGAAAGACTTTCATATGCATGAAAGACTTAATTGTGAAAGGAATACTATGATATTATTAGAAGGCAAAGTGGGAAAATATATGACTTCAAGGCAAGGAACAAAATTTGGGGTAGGGTACATTGAACAAAATACAAGCAGGGTGAGCCACAAAGAAAAGGACACATACAATTATATTACAATGAATACTTCTAAGCATCAAAATAAGCCACAAAAAGTTAAAAATATAATGGACTTGAAAGAGACGTATGTAACATATATAACAGTCCAAAGATTAGTGTTTGAATATATAAAAGTAGAAATCAATAATAAAAATACAAACAACTCAATAGAAAAAAAGGATAAAATATATTAATAGGCAGTTAATTGGCCAAGTTGTCAATGAAGATATGAGAAGATGCATTCTATTCAACATTCAAGAAAATCCAGTTTAAAATGATGAGATACTTTTTCATTCCCATCAGAATGAAAAAGTTTTCAAGTTTGACTACACTGCTTCGTGAGGATGTAGATCATTGGGAACGGACATTCTCTGAGGCTGGGGGAGGAACCTAGTGCTACTCAGTAAAGTTTAAGATGTACACATCTTACCACCCAGCACTCCAACTTCTACATATTTATCCTAAAAGAACTTCTTGTAAATTTGCTCATGGATGGGCTTCCCTGGTGGCGCAGTGCTTGAGAGTCCGCCTGCCGATGCAGGAGACGCGGGTTCGTGCCCCGTTTCGGGAGGATCCCACATGCCGCAGAGCGGCTGGGCCCGTGAGCCATGGCCGCTGAGCCTGCGCGTCCGGAGCCTGTGCTCCGCAAATGGGAGAGGCCACAACAGTGAGAGGCCCGCATAACGCAAAAAAAAAAAAAAAAAAAAAAAAAAAAAATTTGCTCATGGAGTCAGTTACAAGTATGTTCATTGAACATGTGAACATGATGTTGCCTGTAGCAGCAAATAATTGCCATGATGTCCATCATTAGGAAAATGGATAACTACCTATCAGTCAAAATGAGAAAGCTAGCTCATCTTTAAAGACATAGGTGAACTTCACAAACATCATGCTGAATGAAGAAGACAAGGTGAAGAACATATCCAATATGACACCATTTAAATAAAGTATATGTGAATGTTCAACACCACCACATGGTGTAAAAGAGAAAAGGAATACATGAAAATGATAAACACTGTTTTTAGAATAGTGGTTACTTTCTAGAGGAAGGAAAGGAGTTGATATTTAGGAAAGATATGCAGTGGGTTTTTAAATATATATAATGTTTTATTTCTTAAACTGGGTTATGGGTACATGGGTGTTTCCTATATCGTTCTCCATACACTTTTGTATCAATATATCTAATATTTTTTTAAATGAAAGGTGAATGAGATTGGGTAGATAATTTTTGAGATGTTTGACCATGAAGAGGGATAGCAAGATGACAAAACATGGAGGTAACTGTGGATTCTACAAAGATTTATTGTTTTTGTTTCTTTTGTTTTAATGATGGGAAGATAGTAGCACCCAGGCTGTTCACAGTGCCCAGCACTAGAAAGTGCCATTCTCATAGCCTAGTGCTGAGGAATGACTGAAGAGGCTAAAGAGAGACTTGACAACAAAGAGGCTGCAGAGCGAGTATACTTGGAGGGACACTTTCTGTTGAAACTAATTGGGGGAAAAGTGATGGGTGTTAGTGGAGGCAGCTGCATAGACCTGGAGATGGAAAGATGAGTGAGTTCCTAAGTGACAACCTCCATTCCTCAATAATGTACAGACAGAGAGCCTGGGGTCAAGGTAGTGTGGAGTAGGTGTGAAATGGTCCTTCCTCAGACAGTAAAATCAAGCTCAGCAAAATCAATGTAATCACTGGAGTACTGAGTGTCCATCTGAAGGTGATGGTCATACATATATATTGACAAAAATATGCATTATGGACATTTCTCCAGTATCACTCAGCTACATCATACTGACCTGGAGAAGGCCTTTAGTGGACGTTTATTCAAGAAGGTCATAAAGACCAAGGGTAATTGTACTGCTGGAACATAGAATGAGAAGTTGAGAATAAATTATAAGAAAATAGGGAGGGAGCTGATGAATTTAGAGAACATAGCGGGAGGTTGAGGGGATTGGAGATCTCAATGAAGTCAAAGAATTTTCCTTGTAGGCAAAGTGAGTGGGGCCAGAGAGGGGAATGTTTGTGTACCTCAAAGGATGTTGGGTTGCCTAGTGACCAATCTCAATATGGTGCTGCATTCAAAAGAAATATCAGGCCAACTTGCAAGGAAGCATAAAAACCTTAAAAAAAATTTTTTTTTTACTGAAATGCCTTGAAAAGGAGAAAAGGCAAATTATATTTCTTGTCATAGCAAAACAGTATAAATTCCCTCTGCTTATCAGTTTCCCCAGCATCTCCCTTCTCATCTCTACTGCAGCACCATCTTCTTCTAGAACTTCAGCCTGCAATTCCAGGGCTTTTCTCTTCCTGTTATCTCTATATTCCAGATCCCCTGTGTTCCACAGGGAAGAGCTTCAGGCCCTTTATAACACACATCAATCAAGCCTTGCTCTGTTCTGTCCAGCTGTACCCATTATCTGGATCAGTACAACCAAAGCATGGTAGCTTCCATTTTTTCGTCCCTATCATTTGAATTTACAATCTTACATGGTATAGTTTCTGGTGAGGATGAGACCAAGGATGTAATCAGTGTAACACAGAGGAAAAGAACATTGGAGTTGAGAAGACCAAAGATTTGAGAGGCCAAGCTATTCAACAGGTCATTCATGGGGAACTTGAGGTCATGTCAAGTGATGTCAGGAGTTGGGGTGAAGAAGACTCATGCTTATGTTTTATAGAAGGAGGGGACTAACCAAGAAATTGCTAGATGACTCTTGTGAGAAGGGAGGAAATTGCCATATATAGCAGAATGATTGCTATTCAAGATGGAGGAATAGTAATGGTCTCAAAGGAGTAAGTTGAGAAAATAGCTTCCACCTGAGAGGGCTGTAGGAGAAGCAGTATCCTTAAGGGAGAGTCCAGTTTCCATTAAGGAAAGGAGGTGGGTGGGGGTAGTAGTTCAGAAAGGAGGTTAAAATTTATGATACATTACTGAAAAGAAATTTCCAGAATGCACAGTGTAAGGTTTTTGTTATTGTTCTTTTTTGTCTTGCTTTTGTGGGGTTTTTTTAGGGGGAGGGGTGAAACAGATTCAGGGATTTACAGCATAGTTTGGGGATGAGTGATTAGAAGATAAAGACTGGAGAGGTTTGTTTCTGGCTGATTGAGGTAAGGAGGGATGTGGAGCATTTTGAATTTAGTTCTGATGGTCTTTTTGAGGAAAGTGGGCTCCATAGTGTGTCCAGAGGCCTTGTGGCACAGAAGATTCATGTGGGGAGATGGGGAATTTCTAATATGCCAGACATATCTGCTCCTGTGATAGCAACAGAGCTGGATTTTGGCTTCTCATGGAGACTTTTGAGAACTTATCCTAAGGAATTAATCACTGTGGCACACAAATTTATGAATAAGGATATTCATCACCATCTTATTTTTAATAACAAAATCTGCAAACATTTTAAATATTCAACAATAAGGAACTGGTTAAATAAATTCTGATACATCCATGATGGAATTCTGTATAGACTTAAAAAAATTTATGTTGAAATATATTTAATGCAATGAAGAAATAATCTTAAAGTAAAAAAGTATCATCCATGGGCATATAACTATGTGTCGGTGAATGTAAATGCTTATATTCAAATTCTTGGGTTGGATATAGGGTTCATGAGTGTACATTAACAAAAACAAAGTAAGAGAGGGCTACAGGTAGAGGAAGGATGAGTATACTCAATGGTAAAAAAGAATTATGATTAATAAATTATGTCCGTCTGAGTTTCATTTAAAAAATAGTCATTTAGAAAATAACATACAGTGATTCTAATTTTTGTTTAAAAACCATAAGCCAGTTTGGTCTTGCTCCTCATCTCTCAGGCCTTGGACGTTATTGCTCATTCTCTGTATTTTAGCTCAGTCTCACTGTTTCAGTTATCTATTGTTGTGTAACAACAATACTCAGTGGCTCAAAACAATAAACATTTATTATCTCAACTTCTGTGGGTCAGGAATTTGGAAGCAGCTAACTAGGTGGTTCTGGTTCAAGTGGTTGCAATCAGGATGTCAGCGGAGGCTGCAATTATCTGAAGGCTTGACTGGGGCTGGGAGTTTTGCTTCCAAGATGCCTCACTCACAAGATTCTTGGCAGGAGACCTCAGTTCCTCACCTGGTGGGTTTCCTCATAAGCTTGCTTGAGTGTCCTCATGACATGGCCACCGGCTTCTCCCAGCATGACTAATCTGAGAGAGGGAGCAAGAAGGAAGCCACAAAACCTTTCATGACCTAATTTCAGAAGTCACCCACTGTCACTTCTATCATATTCTATTCATTAGAAGTGAGTCACTAAGTTCATTCAAGGACAAAGAGTGGATGTTGGGAGCTGCTGGAAGTTGTAAGCTGGGTAGGCAGATGTTGATGTAATAAGACCTAGGCGGCTGTGGCTGGAGCAATGACAGCTCTGTCACATCTCCCATCATTCAAAAACTCCTGAAATATTCTTCTGTCATTCCAGGAAGAATACTTTCCCTACCA
>NW_006770014.1:409778-423129 GCF_000442215.2 Lipotes vexillifer
CCCTACCATCTCAGCATGTGGAGTAGACTGCCTCCCAAATACATTTCATGTCCTCTTCCCTCACCTTCCCACTCAGTGTCCAGATGCTTTCACCTAATTTATGTATTACCTTAATTTAGTTATTTTAATTGCATGTTCTCAATATTTACTAGCATCAACATGATCCAGAAGTCAATCTTCCATCTGCTCTACAAATTCTTTCAAAGCATTTCTCACAGTCCTCCAGTATCTGCTTGCATACTTCTACTGAAAGGGGCTCACTATCTTACTGCCATGTGAAGGTATTTAAGCTTTCTATTAAAAGAACAATTCTTTATTTTAGAAACCTGACATATCAGAGAGAGCAAGCTCATGAGATATATAACTATACTGTGGCAGCCTGGATTAGTCAGCTCAGGCTGACATAACAAAATACCACAGAATACGTGGTTTTATCAACAGAAATTTGTTTTCTCAAAGTTCTGGAGACTGGCAAGTCCAAGATCGAGGTCCAGCAGGATTCAGTTTCTGATGAAGGCTCTCTTGCTGACTTGCAGGTGGCAACCTACTCTTTGTGTTCTCACTTGGCAGGGAGAGAGAGAACTGTCCAGTGTCTCTTCTTACAAGGGTACTAATCCTATCACAAGGGCCTCACCCTCATGACCTCATAAACACAACTACCTCTCAAAGGCCCCCATCTCCTAATACTATCACATTGTGGGTTAGGATTTCAAAATATGAATATTAAAAGGACACAACTGAGTCAATAGCACAACTTATAACATGACTCAGAACTGCTTTTTATATCTGAGAGCAGATAAGAGATTTTTGTTCTTAGTCTTTTAGGGAGCTCATCTCTGATGTCTTGAAAACTGCTTTTGGCAAGAAGTGATCATGAAGTGAAGATTCTCCTATCTTCCCCAACTCTGGCACTGTGTTTGGGGTGAAGGCATACCCTGGGACAGTTTTCTCTCATCTAAAATACAGAGAAAGCAGGAAAATTCTCATTATTGGATGCTGGCCCTGATTCTTCAGCATATGAGTAATGAGTTAGTAGTATTTACCTAGAAAGTTTACAATGATTATTTCATGTTTTAAATTCAATCCTGATTTTTCTGCAAATGCAGCATTCAGAGGAAAAGAAAGAACTCAGCTGTCTGTACAAACATATGGAAATCAATGATAAATGGGCAGAGATTGCACAGTATATTTATTAACCAAGCTTGTATAAATCATAATTTTTCAACCATTTATTAAACTAATAGGATTGTTTTGGGAACAGCAAAGAATTCTTTATTAGGTAAATAATCATGTTTATCCACTCAGTTATGGGGAAAAGCAAATCATTCACACTGCATTTACTTTGCCTCATCAGATTTCATTTCTCTTAAATGTCAGCCATTGATAATTTTTACCAAACAACCCAGGAAAGAAGTCCAAATTTCTATCAACTCTCCAGTCCAGGGAAAGGATTGCTGTTTGCTTCTCAGATTTCCATTTCTTTCTTTCCCATCTGGGTAAATGCTCCATGTAGCTTAAAATGGGTCTCCCATACTGAACTCAGATTTAGGTAGTTGGCTGCCTTGGACAACTCTCTCTTTCTTCCTTCTTTCTTGATTCATCCTATGCCAGTCTTTATATTATCTGCCCACCCAGGCACATCTCAGTGGCTTGGTTTGTTGATTAAGCATGAGTCAGATCGCCTCAGCACCTGGGACAATTACCTCTGTTTCCACTCTTCTTCTTCATCACATAGCCAGCTGATGTGGACTCAGAGGACACTGACTTCTTCCAGTGTTAATAGGAAGAAAACATAATTAGGAAGTTAAGTCAGCTGCTTGACAGGGAGAAAATACACCATGTTTGTAAGTTTGATTTGCAATATCAATGTTGTCCTGAAAAATGATTTTTATAAATCAGAATTTTATAAATAAAAATGTATTTTAGCTATATTAGCATGTATTGGGGGAGTTACAAATTTCATTCATTTAGTAAATAGTTATTGATCCCTCTAAGGCCAGTCATTAAGCATAGTGGGAAATATGAAGATTTATTGATTTATCCAATAAACATTTACTGAGTACCAGCTATGTGTCAGACACTGTTTGAGACACTGGGGATACAGAGGTGAACAAGAAACACAAGACTCCTGATATTAAGAAGCTGCTACTCCAGTGGGAAAAGACAGATGATAAACAAGTAAATAAGCAAATAAAAATAATCATCCAGTAGCAATGAGTGTTATAAAGAACATTCAACAGAATAATATGAAAGTAACTGGTAGCAGTGAGGAGAACACTCATTTAGATGAAATAGTCTATAAAGGCATCTGAAAGGTGACATGTGATTTAATATAGATGATAAATAGAGTAGGGCACACTCCCTTCCTTGGAAGAATTTACAGTCAAGAAAGAGTCTAGGGCTTCCCTGATGGCACAGTGGTTGAGAATCTGCCTGCTGATGCAGGGGACGCGGGTTCGTGCCCCGGTCCGGGAGGATCCCACATGCCGTGGAGCGGCTGGGCCCGTGAGCCATGGCTGCAGGGCCTGCGCGTCCAGAGCCTGTGCTCCGCAATGGGAGAGGCCACAACAGTGAGAGGCCTGTGTACCACAAAAAAAGAAAAAGTCTAAGATTGCATTCGATTTAGTATATAATCCCAAGCAGGTGACCATGAGCTTTATGTTACAAAAGAAGACTCCAATAAACATGACACTACCCAAGGAAACTAATAAAGCTCCAATAACTGACCATAAAGAAATGGAGATCTATGAAATCTCTCACTAAGAATTCAGAATAATCTTCTTGGGACTTCCCTGGTGGCACAGTGGTTAAGAATCTGCCTGCCAATGCAGGGGACATGGGTTTGAGCCCTGGTCTGGGAAGATCCCACATGCCATGGAGCAACTAAGCCCGTGCACCACAACTACTGAGCTTGCACTCTAGATCCCACGAGCCACAACTACTGAGCCCATGGGCCACAACTAAAGCCTGCGTGCCTAGAGCCTGTGCTCCGGAACAAGAGAAGCAAGTGCAATGAGAAGCCCCTGCATTGCAATGAAGAGTAGCCCCCACTCGCCGCAACTAGAGAAAGCCCACACACAGCAACGAAGACCCAGGGTAGCCAAAAATAAATAAATTTATTAAAAAAAAAAAGAATTCAGAATAATCTTCTTAGTGAAGATCTGTGAACTATAAGAACACACAGATAGGTAAACAAAATTAGGAAAACAATATGAAGTTCAGCAAAGAAATACAAACCATCAAAAAAACTCAAACAGAAATCCTAGAACTGAAGAATACAATGACTGAACTGAAGAATTCAACAGAGAGTTTCAACAGTAGACTTGACCAAGCATTCAACAGCAGCAGAATACACATTCTTCTCAAGCACACATGATACTTTCTAGGACAGATCATATGTTAAGCCACAAAACAAGTCTCAACAAATTCAAGAAGATAGAATTATATCAAGGTATCTTTTCCAACCACAATGATATAAGACTAGAAATTAATAATAGGAGGAAAGCTGGAAAATTCACAAATACATGGAACTTAACACATTCCTCAACAACCAATGGGTCAAAGAAGAAATGAAAAGGGAAATAAAAAATATCTTGAGGCAAAAGAAAATGGAAACACAACATACCAAAATTTATGGGTTACAGCAAAAGCAGTTCTAAGAGGGAAGTTTATAGCTATAAATGCACACATCAAGATAAAGAAAGATATCGGGGCTTCCTCAGTGGTGCAGTAGTTAAGAATCTGCCTCCAGTGCAGGGGACATGGGTTCGAGCCCTGGTCCAGGAAGATCTCACATGCCATGGAGCAACTAAGCCCGTGTGCCACAACTACTAAGCCTGCACTCTAGAGCCTGCAAGCCACAACTACTGAGCCCACATGCCACAACTACTGAAGCCCACACACCTAGATCCCATGCTCCACAACTAGAGAAGCCACCACAATGAGAAGGCCACACACCACAACAAAGAGTAGCCCCCGCTCGCCACAACTAGAGAAAAGCCTGCACACAACAACGAAGACCCAACACAGCCAAAAATAAATAAATAAATAAATTTATTGGGGGAAAAAGATATCAAATAAACAACCTAACATTACACCTTAAGAGTATAGAAAAAGAAGAACAAACTAAGCCCAAAGTTTGCATAAAAAAGGAAATAATATAGATTACAGTAAAATAACTAAAATAGAAAAACAATAGGAAAGATTAAAAACCAAAAATTGGTTCTTTAAAAAGAGAGACAAAACTGACAAAACTTTAGTTAGACCAACAAAGAAAAAAGAATACTCTGATAAAATTATAAATAAACGAAGAGACATTACAACTGATGCCACAGAAATACAAAGGATCATAAGACACTAGTATGAACAATTGTACGCTAACAAATTGGGCAACCTAGGAAAAGAAATGAATAAATTCCTAGAAACATATAACCTACCAAGATGGAATAATGAGTAATAGAGAATCTGAACAGACCTATAATGAGTAAGGAGATTAAATCAGTAATTAAAAAAAAATGTCCCAACAAAGAAAAGCTCAAAACCAGACGGTTTCACTGGTGAATTCTACCAAACATCTAAGGAAGAATTAATACCAATCCTTTTCAAATTTTTCTTAAAAACTGAAGAGGAGGGAACACTACCAAACTCATTTTACAAGGCCAGAATTACCCAGAAACCAAAGCCAGCTAAGAATACTAAAAGAAAAGAAAACTACAGGCCAATATTCCTGATAAATATAGATGCAAATATTCTCATACTAGCAAACCAAATTCAACAGCATACCAAAAGGATCACATACCATGATCAAGTGGAATTCATCCCTAGAATGCAAGGATGGCTCAACATATGCAAATCAATAAATGTGATATATAACACTAATAGAATAAAAGATAAAAATCACATAATTATCTCAGTAGATGCAGAAAAAGCATCTGACAAAGTTCAACATCCTTTCATGATAAAAATGCTCAACAAATTGGGCACAGAAGGAATGTAATAAAGGCCCACAGCTAGTATCATACTCAATGGTGAAAGGTTGAAAGATTTTCCCCTAAGATTCGGAATAAGACAAGGGTACCCACTCCAACCACTCATATTAAACAGAGTACTGGAAGTCTTAGCCAGAGCCATCAGGCGAGAAAAAGAAATACAAGGCAATCCAAATTGGAAATGAAGAAGCAAAATTGTCTCTGTTTGCAGATGATATGATGTTATATATAGAAAACCTTTGTAGTGTAAGCGCCTGACAAAAAGCTTTTGATTGCTGAAGTATCCATTTCAAAGACATCTATCTCAAATAAAAATATTGCCAGCTACAATATTTGTATTAGAAATATTAGAAAGAGAGGAGCTTCAAGGTGGCAGAAGAGTAAGATGCCGAGATCACCTTCCTCCCTACAGATACATCAGAAATACATCTACATGTGGAACTGCTCCTATAGAACACCTACTGAACGCTGGCAGAAGACCTCAGACCTCCCAAAAGGCAAGAAACTCCACAGGTACCTGGGTAGGGCAAAAGAAAAAAGAAAAAACAGAGACAAAGAATAGGGACGGGACCTGCACCAGTGGGAGGGAGCTGTGAAGGAGGAAAGGTTTCCACACACTAGGAGCCCCTTCACGGGTGGAGCCTGCGGGTGGCGGAGGGGGGAACCTTCGGAGCCACAGAGGAGAGCACAGCAACAGGGGTGCGGAGGGCAAAGCGGAGAGATTTCTGCACAGAGGATCGGTGCCAACCAGCACTCACCAGCCCGAGAGGCTTGTCTGCTCACCCGCCGGGGCGGGCGGTGGCTGGGAGCTGAGGCTCCAGCCTCAGTAGGATCGCAGGGAGAGGACTGGGGTTGGCGGCGTGAACACAGCCTGAAGGGGCGAGTGCGCCACAGCTAGCCGGGAGGGAGTCC
This sequence comes from Lipotes vexillifer, assembly GCF_000442215.2. Lineage (NCBI taxonomy): Eukaryota > Metazoa > Chordata > Mammalia > Artiodactyla > Lipotidae > Lipotes > Lipotes vexillifer. The sequence continues at coordinate 415,679 of NW_006770014.1, forward strand.
AGGAAAAAGTCTGGAGCTGCCGAAGAGGCAAGGGACTTTTTCTTCCCTCTTTGTTTCCTGGTGCGTGAGGAGAGGAGATTAAAAGTGCTGCTTAAAGGAGCTCCAGAGATGGGCGTGAGTCGCGGCTATCAGCACAGACCCCAGAGATGGGCATGAGACGCTAAGGCTGCTGCTATAGCCACCAAGAAGCTTGTATGCGAGCACAGGTCACTCTCCACACCGCCCCTCCAAGGAGCCTGTGCAGCCCGCCACTGCCAGGGTCCTGTGATCCAGGGACAACTTCCCCGGGAGAACGCACGGCGCGCCTAGGCTGGTGCAACGTCACATTGGCCTCTGCCGCCGCAGGCTCGCCCCGCATCCGTACCTCTCCCCCTCCCCGTCCTGAGTGAGCCACAGCCCTCGAACCAGCTGCTCCTTTGGCCCCATCCTGTCTGAGGGAAGAACAGACACCCTCAGGTGACCTACATGCTGAGGCGGGGCCAAATCCAAAGCTAAACCCCAGGAGCTGTGGGAAAAAAGAAGAGAAAGGGAAATTCCTCCCAGCAGCCTCAGAAGCAGCGGATTAAAGCTCCACGATCAACTTGATGTACCCTGCATCTGCGGAATACATGAATAGACAACGAATCATCCCAAATTGAGGAGGTGGACTTTGGGAGCAAAGATATATTATTTTTTCCCCTTTTTCTCTTTTTGTGAGTGTGTACGTGTATGCTTCTCTGTGTGCTTTTGTCTGTATAGCTTTGCTTTCACCATTTGTCCTAGGGTTCTGTCCGTCCGTTTTTTTGTTTTATTTCTTTTGTTGTTTTTTTTTGCATTCTAAAATTCTTCACTTAATAGTTATTTTCTATTTTTTATTTTAATAACTTAATTTTATTTCACTTTATTTTATTTTATTTTATCTTCTTTCTATTTTTTTCTCCCTTTTATTCTGAGCCGTGTGGATGAAAGGCTCTTGGTGCTCTAGCAACGAGTGAGTGATATGCCTCTGAGGTGGGAAAGCCAACTTCAGGACACTGGTCCACAAGAAACCTCCCAGCTCCACGTTAATACCAAACGGCAAAAATCTCACAGAGATTTCCATCTCAACATCAAGACCCAGCTTCACTCAACGACCAGCAAGCTACAGTGCTGGACACACTATGCCAAACAACTAGCAAGACAGGAACACAGACCCATCCATCAGCACAGAGGCTGCCTAAAATCATAATAAGGCCACAGACACCCCAAAACACACCACCAGACGTAGACCTGCCCACCAGAAAGACAAGATCCAGCCTCACCTGCCAGAACACAGGCACTAGTCCCTTCCACCATGAAGCCTACACAACCCACTGAACCAACCTTAGCCGCTGGGGACAGACACCAAAAACAACGGGAACTACAAACCTGCAGCCTGCGAAAAGGAGACCCCAAACCCAGTAAGTTATGCAAACTGAGAGGACAGAAAAACACACAACAGATGAAGGAGCAAGGTAAAAACCCACCAGACATAATAAATGAAGAGGAAATAGGCATTCTACCTCAAAAAGAATTCAGAATAATGATAGTAAAGATCCAAAATCTTGGAAATAGAATAGAGAAAGTATAAGAAACGTTTAACAAGGACCTAGAAGAACTAAAGAGCAAGCAAACAATGAACAACACGATAAATGAAATTAAAAATTCTCTAGAAGGGATTCATAGCAGAATAACTGAGGCAGAAGAACGGATAAGTGACCTGGAAGATAAAATAGTGGAAATAACTACTGCAGAGCAGGATAAAGAAAAAAGAATGAAAAGAACAGAGGAGAGTCTCAGAGACCTCTGGAACAACACTAAATGCACCAACATTCGAATTACAGGGGTCCCAGAAGAAGAAGAGAAAAAGAAAGGGACTGAGAAAATATTTGAAGAGATTATAGTTGAAAACTTCCCTAATATGGGAAAGGAAATAGTTAATCAAGTCCAGGAAGCACAGAGAGTCCCATACAGGATAAATCCAAGGAGAAACACGCCAAGACACATATTAATCAAACTATCAAAAATTAAATACAAAGAAAACATATCAAAAGCAGCAAGGAAAAAACAACAAATAACACACAAGGGAATCCCCATAACGTTAAGAGCTGATCTTTCAGCAGAAACTCTGCAAGCCAGAAGGGAGTGGCAGGACATACTGAAAGTGATGAAGGAGAATAACCTACCACCAAGATTACTCTACCCAGCAAGGATCTCATTCACATTTGATGGAGAAATTAAAACCTTTACAGACAAGCAGAAGCTGAGAGAGTTCAGCAGCACCAAACCAGCTTTACAACAAATGCTAAAGGAACTTCTCTAGCCAGGAAACACAAGAGAAGGAAAAGAGCTACAATAACAAATCCAAAACAATTAAGAAAATGAGAATAGGAACATACATATCAATAATTACCTTAAATGTAAATGGATTAAATGTTCCCACCAAAAGACACAAACTCGCTGAATGGATACAAAAACAAGACCTGTATATATGCTGTCTACAAGAGACCCACTTCAAACCTAGGGACACATAGAGATTGAAAGTCAGGGGATGGAAAAAGATATTCCATGCAAATGGAAATCAAAAGAAGGCTGGAGTAGCAACTCTCATATCAGACAAAATAGACTTTAAAATAAAGACTATTACAAGAGACAAAGAAGGACACTACATAATGATCAAGGGATCGATCCAAGAAGAAGATATAACAATTGTAAATATTTATGCACCCAACGTAGGAGCACCTCAATACATAAGGCAAATACTAACAACCATAAAAGGGGAAATCGACAGTAACACAATCATAGTTGGGGACTTTTAACACCCCACTTTCACCAGTGGACAGATCATCCAAAATGAAAATACATAAGGAAACACAAGCTTTAAATGATACATTAAACAAGATGGACTTAACTGATATTTATAGGACATTCCATCCAAAAACAAAAGAATACACATTCTTCTCAAGCACTCATGGAACATTCTCCAGGATAGATCATATCTTGGGTCACAAATCAAGCCTTGGTAAATTTAAGAAAATTGAAATGGTATCAAGTATCTTTTCCGACCACAACACTATGAAACTAGATATCAATTACAGGAAAAGATCTGTAAAAAAAAAATACAAACACATGGAGGCTAAACAATACACTACTTAATAACGAAGTGATCACTGAAGAAATCAAAGAGGAAATCAAAAAATACCTAGAAACAAATGACAATGGAGACACGACGACCGAAACCTATGGGATGCAGCAAAAGCAATTCTAAGAGGGAAGTTTATAGCAATACAATCCTACCTTAAGAAACAGGAAACATCTCAGATAAACAACCTAACCTTGCACCTAAAGCAATTAGAGAAAGAAGAACAACAACAAAAAAAAACCTGAAGTTAGCAGAAGGAAAGAAATCCTAAAGATCAGATCAGAAATAAATGAAAAAGAAATGAAGGAAATGATAGCAAAGATCAATAAAACTAAAAGCTGGTTCTTTGAGAAGATAAACAAAATTGATAAACCATTAGCCAGACTCATCAAGAAAAAAAGGGAGAAGACTCAAATGAATAAAATTAGAAATGAAAAAGGAGAAGTAACAGCTGACACGGCAGAAATACAGAGGATCATGAGAGATTACTACAAGCAACTCTATACCAATAAAATGGACAACCTGGAAGAAATGGAAAAATTCTTAGAAATGCACAACCTGCTGAGACTGAACCAGGAAGAAACAGAAAATATGAACAGACCAATCACAAGCACTGAAAGTGAAACTGTGATTAAAAATCTTCCAACAAACAAAAGCCCAGGACCAGATGGCTTCACAGGCAAATTCTATCAAACATTTAGAGAAGAGCTAACACCAACCCTTCTCAAACTCTTCCAAAATATAGCAGACGGAGGAACACTCCCAAACTCATTCTATGAGGCCACCATCACCCTGATACCAAACGCAGACAAAGAGGTCACAATGAAAGAAAACTACAGGCCAATATCACTGATGAACATAGATGCAAACATCCTCAACAAAATACTAGCAAACAGAGTCCAACAGCACATTAAAAGGATCATACACCATGATCAAGTGGGGTTTATTCCAGGAATACAAGGATTCTTCAATATACGCAAATCAATCGTGATACACCATATTAACAAACTGAAGGAGAAAAACCATATGATCATATCAATCGATGCAGAGAAAGCTTTCGACAAAATTCAACACCCATTTATGATAAAATCCCTGCAGAAAGTAGGCATAGAGGGAACTTTCCTCAACATAAAGGCCATATATGACAAACCCACAGACAACATCGTCCTCAATGGCGAAAAACTGAAACCATTTTCACTAAGATCAGGAAAAAGACAAGGTTGCCCACTATCACCACTATTATTCAATATAGTTTTGGAAGTTTTAGCCACAGCAATCAGAGAAGAGGAAATAAAAGGAATCCAAATTGGAAAAGAAGTAAAGCTGTCACTGTTTGCAGATGACATGACACTATACATAGAGAATCCTAAAGATGCTACCAGAAAACTACTAGAGCTAATCAATGAATCTGGTAAAGTAGCAGCATACAAAATTAATGCACAGAAATCTCTTGCATTCCTATACACTAATGATGAAAAATCTGAAAGTGAAATCAAGAAAACACTCCCATTTACCATTGCAACAAAAATAAAATATCTAGGAATAAACCTACCTAAGGAGACACAAGACCTGTATGCAGAAAATTACAAGACACTGATGAAAGAAATTAAAGATGATACAAATAGATGGAGAGATATACCATGTTCTTGGATTGGAAGAATCAACATTGTGAAAATGACTCTACTACCCAAAGCATTCTACAGATTCAGTGCAATCCCTATGAAACTACCACTGGCAGTTTTCACAGAACTAGAACAAAAACTTTCACAATTTGTATGGAAACACAAAAGACCCCGAATAGCCAAAGCAATCTTGAGAATGAAAAACGGAGCTCGAGGAATCGGGCTCCCTGACTTCAGACTATACTACAAAGCTACAGTAATCAAGACAGTATGGTACTGGCACAAAAACAGAAAGATAGATCAATGGAACAGGATAGAAAGCCCAGAGATAAACCCACGCACATATGGTCACCTTATCTTTGATAAAGGAGGCAGGAATGTACAGTGGAGAAAGGACAGCCTCTTCAATAAGTGGTGCTGGGAAAACTGGACAGGTACATGTAAAAGTATGAGATTAGATCACTCCCTAACACCATACACAAAAATAAGCTCAAAATGGATTAAAGACCTAAATGTAAGGCCAGAAACTATCAAACTCTTAGAGGAAAACATAGGCAGAATACTCTATGACATAAATCATAGCAAGATCCTTTTTGACCCACCTCCTAGAGAAATGGAAATAAAAACAAAAATAAACAAATGGGACCTAATGAAACTTCAAAGCTTTTGCACAGCTAAGGGAACCATAAACAAGAACAAAAGACAACCCTCAGAATGGGAGAAAATATCTGCAAATGAAGCAACTGACAAAGGATTAATCTCCAAAATTTACAAGCAGCTCATGCAGCTCAATATCAAAAAAACAACCCAATCCAAAAATGAGCAGAAGACCTAAACAGACATTTCTACAAAGAAGATATACAGATTTCCAACAAACACATGAAAGAATGCTCAATATCATTAATCATTAGAGAAATTCAAATCAAAATTACAATGAGGTATCATCTCACACCGGTCAGAATGGCCATCATCAAAAAATCTAGAAAAAATGAATGCTGGAGAGGGTGTGGAGAAGAGGGAACCCTCTTGCACTGTTGGTGGGAATGTAAATTGATGCAGCCACTATGGAGAACAGTATGGAGGTTCCTTAAATAACTAAAAATAGAACTACCATAAGACCCAGCAATCCCACTACTGGACATATACCCTGAGGAAACCATAATTCAAAAAGAGTCATGTATCAAAATGATCACTACAGCTCTATTTACAATAGCCAGGACATGGAAGCAACCTAAGTGTCCATTGACAAATGAATGGATAAAGAAGATGTGGCACATATATACAATGGAATATTACTCAGCCATAAAAAGAAATGAAATTGAGTTATCTGTAGTGAGGTGGATGGACCTAGAGTCTGTCATACAGAGTGAAGTAAGTCAGAAAGAGAAAAACAAATACCGTATGCTAACACATATATATGGAATCTAAGAAAAAAAAAAGGTTATGAAGAACTTAGGTGCAAGACAGGAATAAAGACACAGACCTACTATAGAATGGACTTGAGGATATGGGGAGGGGGAAGGGTAAGCTGTGGCAAAGTGAGAGAGTGGCCTGGACATATATACACTACCGAACGTAAAATAGATAGTTAGTGGGATGCAGCCGCATAGCACAGGGAGATCAGCTCGGTGCTTTGTGACCACCTAGAGGGGTGGGAGGGAGGGAGACGCAAGAGAGAAGAGATATGGGAACATATATATATGTATAACTGATTCACTTTGTTATAAAGCAGAAAATAACACCACTGTAAAGCAATTATACTCAAATAAAAATTTAAAAAAAAATTTAAAGTAAAGTGATAGGAAAAAATGTAATGTGTAAACAGTAACCCAGAGAAAGCTGATATATCTATACTAACATCAGAAGAAGTAAATGAGGACTTCTCTGGTGGCGCAGTGGTTACGAATCCACCTGCCAATGCAGGGGACATGGGTTTGAGCCCTGCTCTGGGAAGATCCCATGTGCCATGGAGCAACTAGGCCCAGCTGCCACAACTACTGAGCGTGTGCTCTAGATCCCACAAGCCACAACTACTGAAGCCCGCGAGCCACAATTACTGAAGCCTGCATGCCACAACTACTGAAGCCCACGCACCTAGAGCCTGTGCTCTGCAAGAAGAGAAGCCACCGCAATGAGAAGCCCGCATGCCGTAATGAAGAGTAGCCCCCGCTCGCCACAAATAGAAAAAGGCCACGCGCAGCAACGAAGATCCAACACAGCCAAAAATAAATAAATTTTTTTTTTTTTAAAAAAGAAATATTAGAAAGCCCTGGGTAACTTAGATAACTGACTACTTGAGTGACATACCCCCCGCCTTTTCCCATTTCCATGCTTTAATTCTTGCTATAATGTTTTAAATTCACCAATAAAGAGTGAACATGTGAAACCCTAGGTACCCCACCCTCCCCCCAGATAAATGCAGAAACCCAGATCTGTAGGCTCTCTCTCTCTCCCCACCCACCCTTGCTACCTGTCTCTGTGGCCCTGGGCATGTCATGTACTCTTCACAACCTGTGAATAATAAACCTTTTTTGTCAAAGTACTCTGATGGTTGTTGTTGAGGTGCATCTTGCAATCATAATAAGAACCACAAGGGCCAGTCCAGCCAAAACATTGGCTCCAGTCAGGTAAATGTCTTTTAAGGCTTGCCACAAATAGTATGGGCCCAAGTGAATGACCCAGGCATTCCT
>NW_006770014.1:423139-428727 GCF_000442215.2 Lipotes vexillifer
CATCATTATAAGTGAGACTAGCACAAAACTGCACCAAAAAGACCTGTTAGAACTAATAAACAAATTCAGGAAATTTTCAGGATACAAAATCAATGTACAAAAATGAGTTGTATTTCTATACACTAATAATGAGCTATCTGAAAGAGAAATTTAAAAAGTTCAATAGCATAAAAAAAGTAACTAGGAATAAATTTAACCAAGGAAATGAAAGATCTGTACACTGAAAAGTATATGACACTGATTAAAGAAACTGAAGAAGACACAAATAAATGGAAAGATATCCCATGTTCATGAACTGGAAGAATTATATTGTTAAAGTGCTCATACTACCTGAAGCCATCTATAGATTCAAAGCAATACATATCAAAGTCCTAATGGATTTTTTTTTATAGAAATAGAACAAACAATCGTAAAATTTGTATGGTGTCACAAAAGACCCCTGTAGCCAAAGCAACCTTGAGAAAGAACACAGCTGGAGAATCATATGTTCTGATTTCAAACTATACTATAAAGCTATAATAATCAAAGCAGTGTGGTAATGGCATAAAAACAGACACACAGACCAATGGAACAGAATTGAGAATCCAGGAATAAACCCACTCATATATGGTCAACTACTATTTGACAAGGGAGCCAAGAATATTCAATAGGGAAAGGACAGTTTTTTCAACAAATGAAGGGAAAGAATAATTTCTTCAATAGATTGTGTTGGGAAAATTGGATATTCACATGCAAAAGAATGAATTTGTACTCCTATCTTAAGCCACTTTTCTATGTCCTAGTATCACCAAATAAAGGAGAAAGAACTTGGAGATGACAAAGCTGCTCTTTACTGCCTCAGCCTAGAGGTAACGTATATCACCTCGTCTTATATTCCATTGCAAAGAGTTAGTTATATGGTCATACTAAAATCCAGGAAGGATAGGAAATGGAGTGTAGCAGTATATCTAGTAAGAAGCAGAGAATATACATATTGGCGAGTCCTAGTAGTCTGTCGTAGTTTGGGTTTTTTTTTTCCTTAAATAGGTTGTTTGTTTTTGCATTTATGCATCCCCTTAACTACACTATAAGCTCTGTGAGAGCAAGGATTGCCTTCTTAAAATCTGCTATAGGGACTTGTATGGTAGCTCCAAGATGTCTCTGAAGGTTCCCTACCTCCTGTACTCATACTCTTGAGTAATACTCTCCCATGTTGAATAGGCTTGACCTGTACAACCAATAAGATATTGAGGAAAGGATAGGATGTAACTTCTGAGGCTAGGCCATAAAAATCATTGTGGCATCTGCCTTGTGCTCACAGGCTCAGGGGGAAACCAGCTGCCACGTTGTAAGGATGCATAAGCAGCCTTATGAAGAGGTCCATCTGGCAAGGAATTGAGGTCCCCTGCCAACAACCAGCACTAAGTTGCTAAGTATGTGAATAAGCTACCTTGAAACAGATCTTCCCCCCATCCTCAGTCAAGATTTTGAAGCCTGAACTTTAGAGTTGTCAAAACATTTTTACAAGATTCACATCTGTCTATCCATCCATCCATCCTCTGTCCATCCATTCAATACTTTTCATTTATTCCTCATAAGTCATTGCTGCATGATTACCTTAAGACCTCACCCAGGAAAGAGATGGTGAATTGGATTCTTCTTACACATCAGTCCCCATTGTTCGGTAGTGACTGATAATGTTGTTTCCAAGCCTCTAAGTTTGTTTCCAAGGATAAAGGGTGCAAACCTTTATCCAACAGTAATACTTGTTAGGGAAATGGAAGTAGTAGTAGGCAGCTCATGAACTACATATGTATTTGTCATCTATGATCTAGGTGTTCTGACTCATGCTTTTCAAGCCTACATCCTTAATTAGGAGCCCATACACTGGTTAAGTACCACTTGGCCTGGACAAGGGCCCAGAGTTGCAGGCCTGACAAACGGCATAAGGGGAAAGCTGAAGCCAGATGCTTTTTGGCCATAAGTCAGTCAGTCAGTCTTATTTATTGTCTGACATGTGTCTTATACTATGTAGGGATTCAAATTGGTTTCTGAGAATCATATGGCTCTTGGCTCTTGCAAAAGACCCCACTTCTCAGCTCTAATCTCATATTCTTGTGATTAGATTTTTCTAGCACCAGAGTCAAGGGCAAAAATATTTGTTAAGTAACTGCTGGAATCTGAAAGAAGCATGAGGTACATTCTATCCTATCAAGGCTCATTTATATTCCGAGCAGAGTCTAGTGGCCTATGTTTGCTAAATGTGTAAATTTTCAGGTACTTGCAAAATGCCAAGGTCATAAATCTTTTTAAAAAACAAAGCTTATTTATTTTCCTCGAAAATAAAGTGGTTTTTCTTTTTATGGAAAGTAAAGAAACTCTCAAAGCAGAAAATGAAAAACCAACTATTCACCATGCTCCCACCTGTCAGAGCCAAGCAATGTTTTGCTGCTGTGCAAGTTAGAAAACACCTATAATTGGGATAATGTCATAAATACAATCTTGCTCTGATTTCTTCAGTTAGCAGCATAATAAAAGTATTTGCTGTATTATTATTAACTCTTCACAGGGATCATTTAAAATTATTGTCTATTTCACTATATTCCCTTATCAAAATTTGCAGATCTGTTTTCCTAATATTAGGTTATTTTTACAGAGGTAAGGAAGGTGGTAAATTGCTATAAATCTTCAAATAAGCAAAGAAAGATATTACTCTTTCAAAGTGAGATTATTCGTTGACTCATGGAGTCTTAAACCTGCGAGCCTGCCTTTGAGTGAGTGGATTACAATGCTTTTCTTTTGTAGAAGAGGAAATTGAGGCACAGAGTTTCCTGACTCTCTAGGATTATCCAGCCAGCCAACTGCAGAACCAGGTTTATAGCCCCCTGATCCTAGCAATTATACAAACATCAAAAGGAGAAAGCACTTTTCTTTAGCAGATATTCAGCTCACTGCCTAACCTTTGAAGTGGCTGTCACCAGCAGTGTGGCTCAGTCAGAAAAGCAAAAAAAGTAGGAGCTTCTCAGCCTGCCTGTTCACAGGAATGTGGATTGTCAGTAAGAAGAGTTTGAGTCCACATGTGTGGTAGGAAGAGCCCTCCCTGGGAACATGGGATCCAGCTGTGCTTTTGCCTGACTGTATGGCTTGAGCAAGTTCAGCCTAAGCAAGTTCACCTCCCTGAATGTCAGCTTTCTCACTTTTCAATGACTGAACTATATTAGTTGGTATTTTCATACTCTAACATTTCAGCTTCTAAGCCTGACCCTTTGTGTCAATTTCAAACTCAATGGACATTTTGAGTCTTGTGGGTAGGAGTTAGCACGAAGATGCAACAGAATCTACTAAGGGGATGAGAATCTTACCCAACCACTCAGCTAGGGAGGTGAGTGAATTTAATAAGTGTATGTGGAATCCAAAGCTATTTGCTCAAATAAAATACTTCTGTCACCATCACAGAGCACATCGTGATTGTCTATACATAGGGTGGTGGCAGATCAACAATTTGAAGTTAACTCAACTTCAAGGCGTGACAAGCAAGTGAACTGTAACGCTATCTGCGGAAAAGACTTACTATACTACAGCTTTATTCAGCCTTCTCCATTCTTCAGCTCTCCCGATGCTTTTGGAGTTGCCTCTGATGTTGCAGTTTCTCATATGCTTTATTTAAATGCATTCTACTAGACAGTCCTTTGTGAAAGCAGAGCAGAATACTCTATGTTACCACTTACATGTGGAATCTAAAAAATAAACAAATGTATATAACAAAACAGAAACAGATTTACAGATATAGAGAACAAACTGATGGTCACCGGGGGGAAAGGGAAGTGGGGGGCAAGATAGGGGTAGGTGATTAAGAGACACAAATTACTAAGTGTAAAATAGATAAGCAACAAGGATATACTGTATAGCACAGGGAAATATGGCCGTTGTCTTGTTATAACTTTAAGTGGAGTATAATCTATAAAAATATTGAATCACTATGTTGTGCACCTGAAACTAATATAATATTGTAAGTCAACTATACTTCAATTAACAGAGAGAAAGAGAGAAACTCCTTCTCTTAGAAAGGAAATGCTCTTGGTCCTGTGTTCTTAATGTTGAAGGGTAGAGGTGGTGCAGCGTCCTTGAATAGGATTACCCCCAAATCTGCTCCATTTCCCAGTTGCTCAGACCCACATCTTCAGAATCAGCTTTGATCTGCTCATCACACCTTCTCTCATGCTCTGCCTCCAACCTATCAGAAAATCTTGTTGACTCTTTCTTCAAATCTAACCAGAATCTGACCATCTGACCACTTTGTCCCTATTGCTATCATCCTGGTTAAAACCACCATCGTTGCAATAATGACATCATTTCCTATTGCCCCTCCCCTTGCTTACTTGCTCCAGCACATTGGCCCAATTTAGGGCTTTCATACTGGCTTTTTCCTCTTCATGGAATATTCTTCCAGCAGGCATACACTTGGCTAATTCATTCATTTCCTTCAAATCATTGTTCAAAACTCACTTTCTCAATGACACCTATCTTGACTCCTCTATTTCAAGCTGTAAAGAGAATCCCTGCCAAGTGCTCTCTATTCCTCTTAGCTTGCTCTATTTATTGCATAAAACTTACCCCCTTCTAACATAATAAACTTTATTTTATTACATTTATTTTTTATTATCTCTTTTCTCTCACCCATGTAAGATCAAGCATGGTAGGAATCTTTGTGTATTTTATTAACCAATGGTTACTAAGAGCCTAGAGCAGTGTCTGCCCTATAGCAGGTGATAAAGAAATAGTTCCTTCATTCAGAGGTCCATAAGTATCTTGAAATTCATTGCAAAATATATGTATGCAGTTTTCCAGAAAGGAATATCATCGCTTTTATTAGGTAATCAGAGGGAACTGTGATCAAAACCAGTTCTAAAACCACTGTTATGCTTACCTATAGGATGGCTGATTTGAGGATTTCTTAGAAATGATTTAGTTAGAAAAAAAACATGTGAAATTCTAACAATGTGCCTCAATTAGATGGTTTCTTGACTCATGTACTGGCATGCCTAAAAATCCTTGTGAGGACCTGTTTTAGAAGAAGAAAGGAGCAGATACAAGAAATATTAGGAGTGTCTTTCTTAGCAAAAAACCTACAGCATGAACGACAATGCAGCTGGTAACTAATGTTGCAAGTTAATAATGTTAATACTCATAATTATTGTACGTGGAACTTTTCATTCCAAAGTCTCTAGGTGCTTTATAAACATTAATTAGTGACATTTCACAACACCCTAGTGAGACAGTTAAGTATTATAATACCTATTTCATACCTTTAGATAAAAGAGTGTCTAAAGGTCATAGAGCAAGATAAGAACAGAAACTAAAGTAACTTTTGGAAACCCCTTTTCCCCCAACTCCACTTCATCTCGTGCCTGTAGTGGTAGGAGTCCCTTCCTCTTAGAACTGATCTGTGGGCTCTGGTGCAGATGGAATGTTTAAGGTAACACAGAGAAATACAGTATTCTGCAGTGGCCTCAGAGGAGTTGCTGGAGCAAAATGATAGACCTATTGTTTTGTTTTTATTTTAAAAGAACTTTTGAAAGCAGCTAATATTCCCTTTGCCATTCTTTCCC
>NW_006770014.1:428768-444494 GCF_000442215.2 Lipotes vexillifer
TTTCCCTACCTTTGTCTTTCCTTTTGTGGGTGTGACATGCTTTTCATTGTTTTCTTCCTGTTCTATGTGTTAGCTCTCCAGCCTTTCATCGAGCACTTGTGCCCCAGTCCCAGCTGTCAATGCCATGAATTAACTGTGGGACCCCAGGCAAGGCCCTGAGCCCCTTGGACCTCAGTCTCTTCATCCATTAATGGGCACACTCGCTTCAGCATCTCTACATTTCCTTTAACAATGGAAGACCATATGGCTCGGGAGAGGGGAATTCTTGGAAGGGGCTTCAGGTCAGTGTTCACATTCGAGGCATAACAAAGGCCAAAAGTTACTGGAGGCGCCTCTAAATGTTCTGTTCTTAAAAATGGTCTACAACAGGTTTGCTGCCACTTTTCATTCACTTCTGAGACCCTCTTATTGATGGTCACAAACTCTGATTTTCTTGTGGATGGGTTTAGAAAACAAGGTTGGTCCCTTGTCTTTGAGAAAAGAGTATCTTCTCTCGGGAATGGCTCTTCCTCTTATACTTCCCTCACGTCTGTTTCTGCTTCTTTAGGAATCTCTTTGTCCCTCACAGGGAGTGTCAATTCACATCTCAATCACTTTGAGTGTAATCTCATTAGAGATAATCCCGTTTGCCACAGGGTCAGTATCTTTCCTGGGTACAGAGGAAGGGAGTCCTATCATTTGACTTGGAAACCCAATCCAGCTTGAGTTATAAAGAGAGTGATCATGGCTGAATTCTTCCTCCGACTTTTGATACTGGCATCGAAATACATGAGATGGATTCTTTAAATCTGTCACACTAAATTTTGTATCAGTCTTGGCTTTAGACAGAAAGGGCATAATAAAAAAAAACGGTTCTGTTGGCAGTTTAAATGAAGCAAGTGTTTTGTTCACTTATGAAAAATGTAAGGGACTTTAAATAAATTAATCTGGTAATTATGTCTTCTTGTGACTACTCAGCTTTTCTTTGTGGGGATAAAAGTACTTAGAAGCAAACAAAAGAGCAAACAAACACAAAACACACACACACACACACACACACACACATACACAAGACTTCCTTCCCCTTTTTAACTTCGAACACTTGCCTTATAGTAATTCTCATCAAGCAGTTCTGAGGTGGTAAAATTCCAGATCACTGAAGCAACCACATTTGGGTGGTTGAGACCTTGTTTCAAGGAGGGCCAGGACTGAGTGTGTATATAAAGCTGGATGATGTGAGCAGGGATCCATTTTTGCAGGAATCCATATGGCTCCTTGTTTGTCATAACATACATTGCATTAAACGTGTGAAACAACTCCTATGGAAACCCCATCTCTCTCTGCGGCTCCCCTTCCCCAGGATGCAACTGATTTAAATCCTCATATTCTTAAAGTGGGGGTGGGAGTGGTAAACAGCAGTCATTCTCATTTGATAGTTTGAAAGAAGAAAAGATGTTGGTACCACTCACTGACTGGCTAATGAATAATCAGATTTCACAGCGTGAGTGCTGGGATGGTAATTTGGTTGCACACCATGCTCCAAACCCATGGAATAGTGCTTCATTAATGTGAAGACCTGTATAATCAAACAATTAGCAGTCTCTCTGCAACGAAAGCAGCTTTTCATCAGGATATATACTTCGTTGAAAGACGGGCCCCAAATCAGTGGATCTGACAGCAACTGGTCTTAACGCTAACTCCACAACAGTACCACAAAGGGGGACGTGCATGTTTTTCACCCGTAGCCTTTAGCTGAGGATGCCCAGCAACTTGGGCTTCAGCATCACTGAATGGTAGCAGAAGTGGAGGAAATATGAGGTTAGGAGAATGGCTTTTATTTTTATTTATATAATCTCCAATTTTATAGCTTTTGTGTTTTTCCTCATGTTACACTTTTTAGGGTTAAGAAGCTTGGGAGGATAGTTTGAATTATCATGGGGAAAGAGAAAGCTTCTTTTAAAGAAAATTTTTGCTTCTTTCATTTTGCTTACTTACATCAATGATTTGTGTCATCTTCATTTTAATATAGCTGATTAGCCTCTTTGGAGACTTTCTCTTGGTAACCATGGAGAAAGGCTGTTCTTTTATGGCAGAATCTCTCTTTTGCTTTGTTGACTAATTCGCATCAAATGAATGCCCAACAGGGGAGTTCATAGAATCAGGAGGCAGAGACCTTGGGTTCCTGATGCCCTATGGTTCTGAGTCTCTTTCTATCCCCTAAATAAGCTCTGAATATATTGGGTCACTTTCAACATATTGCTCAGTGGCAAGGAGGGAAGAAATGTTAATGCAGTACTTTTTTTCTTTTTATCTTTATTGGAGTATAATTGCTTTAAATTGTTGTGTTAGTTTCTGCTGTATAACAAAGTGAATCAGCTATATGCATACTTGTATCCCCATATCCCCTCCCTCTTGCTTCTCCCTCCCACCCTCTCTATCCCACCCCTCTAGGTGGTCACAAAGCACTGAGCTGATCTCCCTGTGCTATGCAGCTGCTTCTCACTAGCTATCTGTTTTACATTTGGTAGTGTATATATGTCCATGCCACTCTCTCACTTCGCCCCAACTTACCCTTCCCCCTCCCTGTGTCCTTAAGTCCACCCTCTACGTCTGCGTCTTTATTCCTGCCCTGCCCCTAGGTTCTTCAGGACAATTTTTTTTTTAGGTTCCCTATGTATGTGTTAGCATACGGTATTTGTTTTTCTCTTTCTGACTTACTTCACTCTGTCTAACAGTCTCTAGGTCCATCCACCTCATTACAAATAACTCAATTTCATTTCTTTTTATGGCTGAGTAATATTCCATTGTACATATGTACCACATCTTCTTTATCCATTCATCTGTTGATGGACACTTAGGTTGCTTCCATGCCCTAGCTATTGTAAATAGTGCTACAATGAACACTGTGGTACATGACTATTTTTGAGTTACAGTTTTCTCACGGTGTATGCCCAGTAGTGGGATTCCTGGGTCATGTGGTAGTTCTATTTTTAGTTTTTTAAGGAATCTCCACACTGTTCTCCATGGTGGCTGTATCAATTTACATACCCACCAACAGTGTAGGAGGGTTCCCTTTTCTCCACACCCTCACCAGCATTTATTATTTGTAGATTTTTTGATGATGGCCATTCTGACCAGTGTGAGGTGATACTGCACTGTAGTTTTGATTTTCATTTCTCTAATGATTAGTGATGCTGAGCATCCTTTCATGTGTTTGTTGGCCATCTGTATATCTTCTTTGGAGAAATGTCTATTTAGGTCTTCTGCCCATTTTTGTGTTGGGCTGTTTCTTTTTATGATATTGAGCTGCATGAGCTGCCTGTATATTTTGGAGATTAATCCTCTGTCAGTTGCTTCATTTGAAAATATTTTCTCCCATTCTGAGGTTGTCTTTTCGTCTTGTTTATGGTTTCCTTCGCTGTGCAAAAGCTTTGAAGTTTCATTAGGTCCCATTTGTTTATTTTTGTTTTTATTGGCATTTCTCTAGGAGGTGGGTCAAAAAGGATCTTGCTGTGATTTATGTCATAGAGTGTTGTGCCTGTGTTTTCCTCTAAGAGTTTTATTGTGTCTGGCCTTATATTTAGGTCTTTAATCCATTTTGAGTTTATTTTTGTGTATGGTGTTAGGGAGTGTTCTAATTTCATTCTTTTACATGTAGCTGTCCAGTTTTCCCAGCACCACTTATTGAAGAGGCTGTCTTTTTTTTTTCTTTTTTGCGGTACGCGGGCCTCTCACTGTCGCGGCCCCTCCCGTTGCGGAGCACAGGCTCTGGATGCACAGGCCCAGCAGCCATGGCTCACGGGCCCAGCCACTCCGTGGCACGTGGGATCCTCCTGGACCAGGGCACGAACCTGTGTCCCCTGCATCGGCAGGGGGGGGGGCGGTACGTGGGCCTCTCAGTGTTGTGGCCTCTCCCGTTGCGGAGCACAGGCTCCGGACGCGCAGGCTCAGTGGCCATGGCTCCCGGGCCCACCCGCTCCGCGGCATGCGGGATCCCCCCAGACTGGGTCACGAACCCGCGTCCTCTGCATCGGCAGGCGGACCCGCAACCACTGTGCCACCAGGGAAGCCCCCAAGAGGCTGTCTTTTCTCCACTCTATATTCTTGCATCCTTTGTCAAAGATAAGGTTACCATATGTGCATGGGTTTATCTCTGGGCTTTCTACCCTGTTCCACTGATCTATATTTCTGTTTTGTGCCATACCATACTGTCTTTTTTTTTTTTTTTAATTTATTTTTGGCTGTGTTGGGTCTTCGTTGCTGCGTGCGGGCTTTCCCTAGTTGCAGCGAGTGGGGGCTAGTATTCGTTGCAGTGTGCGGGCTTCGCGTTGCAGTGGCTTCTCTTGCTGCGTGGGCTCTAGGCATGTGGGCTTCATTAGTTGTGGCACGTGGGCTCAATAGTTGTGGCGCACGGGCTTAGCTGCTCTGCGGCATGTGGGATCTTCCTGGACCAGGGCTGAAACCCGTGTCCCCTGCATTGGCAGGCGGATTCTTAACCACTGCACCAAAAGGGAAGCCCCATACTGTCTTGATTACTGTAGCTTTTTAGTATAGTCTGAAGTCAGGAAGCCTGATTCCTTCAGCTCTGTTTTTCTTTCTCAAGATTGCTTTAGCTATTCAGGGTCTTTTGTGTTTCCATACAAATTGTGAAATTTTTTGTTCTAGTTCTGTGAAAAATGCCATTGGTAGTTTGATAGGGATTGCACTGAATCTGTAGATTGCTTTGGGTAGTACAGTAATTTTCACAATGTTGATTCTTCCAATGCAAGAACATGGTATATATCTCCATCTGTTTGTATCATCTTTAGTTTCTTTCATCAGTATCTTATAGTTTTCTGCATACAGGTCTTTTGTTTTGTTAGGTAGGTTTATTCCTAAGTATTTTATTCTTTTTGTCGCAATGGTAAATGGGAGTGTTTCCTTAATTTCTCTTTCAGATTTTTCATCATTAGTGTATAGGAATGCAAGAGATTTCTGTGCATCAATTTGTATCCTGCTATTTTCCAAGATTCATTGATTAGCTCTAGTAGTTTTCTGGTAGAATCTTTAGGATTCTCTAAGTATAGTATCATGTCATCTGCAAACAGTGACAGCTTTACTTCTTTTCCAATTTGGGTTCCTTTTATTTATTTTTCTTCTCTGATTGCTGTGGCTAAAACTTCCAAAACTATGTTGAATAATAGTGGTGAGAGTGGGCAACCTTGTCCTGTTCTTAATCTTAGAGGAAATGGTTTCAATTTTCACCATTGAGAATAATGTTGGCTGGGGGTTTGTCATATATACCCTTTATTATGTTGAGGTAAGGTCCCTCTATGCTTACTTTCTGGAGGGTTTTTATTATAAATGGGTGTTGAATTTTGTCAAAAGCTTTTTCTGCATCTATTGAGATGATCATATGGTTTTTATCCTTCAGTTTGTTAATATGGTGTATCACATTGATTGATTTGTGTATATTGAAGAATCCTTGCATTCCTGAGATAAACCCTACTTGATCATGGTGTATGATCCTTTTAATGTGCTGTTGGACTCTGTTTGCTAGTATTTTATTGAGGATTTTTGCATCTATGTTCATCAGTGATATTGGCCTGTAGTTTTCTTTCTTGTGACATCTTTGTGTGGTTTTGCTATCAGGGTGATGGTGGCCTCGTAGAATGAGTTTGGGAGTGTTCCTCCCTCTGCTATATTTTGGAAGAGTTTGAGAAGGATAGGTGTTAGCTCTTCTCTAAATGTTTGATAGAATTTGCCTGTGAAGCCATCTGGTCCTGGGCTTTTGTTTGTTGGAAGATTTTTAATCACAGTTTCAATTTCAGTGCTTGTGATTGGTCTGTTCATATTTTCTATTTCTTCCTGGCTTTTTCATTTCTGATTCTATTGATTTGAGTCTTCTCCTTTTTTTTCTTGATGAGTCTGGCTAATGGTTTATCAATTTTTTTTTTATCTTCTCAAAGAACCAGCTTTTAGTTTTATTCATCTTTACTATCGTTTTCCTTCATTTCTTTTTCATTTATTGCTGATCTGATCTTTATGATTTCTTTCCTTCTGCTAACTTTGGTGTTTTTGTTGTTGTTCTTCTTTCTGTAATTGCTTTAGGTGTAAGGTTAGGCTGTTTATTTGAGATGTTTCTTGAGGTAGGATTGTATTGCTATAAACTTCCCTCTTAGAACTGCTTTTGCTGCATCTAATAGGTTTTGAGTCATTGTGTTTTCACTGTCATTTGTTTCTAGGTATTTTTCGATTCCTTCCGTGATCTCTTGGTTATTTAGTAGTATATTGTTTAGTCCCCATGTGATTGTATTTTTCACAGTTTTTTTCCTCTAATTGATATTTAGTCTCATAGCGTTGTGGTCAGAAAAGATACTTGATATGACTTCAATTTTCTTAAATTTACCAAGGCTTGATTTGTGATCCAAGATATGATCTATCCTGGAGAAGGTTCCATGAACACTTGAGAAGAAAGTGTATTCTGTTGTTTTTGGATGGATTGTCCTATAAATATCAATTAAGTCCATCTTGTTTAATGTATCATTTAAAGCTTGTGCCTCCTTATTTATTTCCATTTTGGATGATCTGTCCATTGGTGAAAGTGAGGTGTTAAAGTCCCTTACTATGATTGTGCTCCCGTCCATTTCCCCTTTTACGTCCGTTAGTATTTGCCTTATGTATTGAGGTGCTTCTATGTTGGGTGCATAAATATTTACAATTGTTATATCTTCTTGGATTGATCCCTTGATCATTATGTAGTGTCCTTCTTTGTCTCTTGTAATAGTCTTCATTTTAAAGCCTATTTTGTCTTATATGAGAAATGCTACTCCAGCTTTCTTTTGATTTCCATTTGCATGGAATATCTTTTTCCATCCCCTCACTTTCAGTCTGTATGTGTCCCTAGATCTGAAGTGGGTCTCTTGTAAACAGCATATATACAGGTCTTGTTGTTGTATCCATTTAGCCAGTCTATGTCTTTTGGTTGGAGCATTTAATCTGTTTACTTTTTTTTTTTCTGAGCCTTTTATTTTTTAACATCTTTATTGGAGTATAATTGCTTTACAATGGTGTGTTAATTTCTGCTTTATAACAAAGTGAATCAGTTATACATATACATATGTCCCCATATCTCTTCCCTCTTGCATCTCCCTCCCTCCCACTCTCCCTATCCTACCCCTCTAGGTGGTCACAAAGCACCAAGCTGATCTCCCTGTGCTATGCGGCTGCTTCCCACTAGCTATCTATTTTATGTTTGGTAGTGTATAATGTCCATGCTACTCTCTCACTTTGTCCCAGCTTACCCTTCCCCCTCCCCATAACCTCAAGTCCATTCTGTAGTAGGTCTGCATCTTTATTCCCTTCTTGCCCCTAGGTTCTTCATGACCTTTTTTTTTTTTAGATTCCATATATATATGTGTGTGTGTGTGTGTGTGTGTGTGTGTGTGTGTGTGTGTTAGCATACAGTATTTGTTTTTCACTTTCTGACTTACTTCACTCTGTATGACAGTCTCTAGGTCCATCCACCTCATTACAAATAACTCAGTTGCATTCCTTTTTATGGATGAGTAATATTCCATTGTATATATGTGCCACATCTTCTTTATCCATTCATCTGTTGATGGACACTTCGGTTGTTTCCATGTCCTGTCTATTGTAAATAGAGCTGCAATGAACATTTTGGTACATGACTCTCTTTGAATTATGGTTTTCTCAGGGTATATGTCCAGTAGTGGGTTTGCTGGGTAGTAATCCATTTACATTGAAGATAATTATCAATATGTATGTTACTATTACCATTTTCTTGATTGTTTTAGGTTCGTTATTTTAGGTCTTTTCCTTCCCTTGCATTTCCTCCTTAGAGAAATTCCTTTAGCATATGTTGTAAAGCTGGTTTGGTGGTGCTGAATTCTCTTAGTTTTGCTTGTCTGTAAAGGTTTTAATTTCTCCATCGAATCTGAATGAGATCCTTGCTGGGTAGAGTAATCTTGGTTGTAGGTTTTTCTCTTTCATCACTTTAAATATGTCCTGCCACTCCCTTCTGGCTTGCAGAGTTTCTGCTGAAAGATCAGCTCTTAACCTTATGGGGATTTCCTTGTATGTTATTTGTTGCTTTTCCCTTGCTGCTTTTAATATGTTTTCTTTGTATTTAATTTTTGATAGTTTGATTAATATGTGTCCTGGCGTGTTTTGCCTTGGATTTATCCTGTATGGGACTCTGCATTTCCTTGACTTGATTGACTGTTTCATTTCCCATATTAGGGAAGTTTTCAACTGTAATCTCTT
Source organism: Lipotes vexillifer (assembly GCF_000442215.2). Classification (NCBI taxonomy): domain Eukaryota; kingdom Metazoa; phylum Chordata; class Mammalia; order Artiodactyla; family Lipotidae; genus Lipotes; species Lipotes vexillifer. Next base: position 437,013 of record NW_006770014.1, read on the forward strand.
CAAATATTTACTCAGTCCCTTTCTTTTTCTCTTCTTCTTCTGGGACCTCTATAACTCGAATGTTGGTATGTTTAATGTTGCCCCAGTGGTCTCTGAGACTGTCCTCAATTCTCTTCATTCTTTTTTCTTTATTCTGCTCTGCAGTAGTTATTTCCACTATTTTATCTTCCAGGTCAGTTATCCGTTCTTCTGCCTCAGTTATTCTGCTATTGATTCCTTCTAGAGAATTTTTTATTTTATTGTGTTGTTCATCATTGTTTGTTTGCTCTTTAGTTCTTCTAGGTCCTTGTTAAACGTTTCTTGTATTTTCTCCATTCTATTTCCAAGATTTTGGATCATCTTTATTATCATTACTCTGAATTCTTTTTCAGGTAGACTGCCTATTTCCTCTTCATTTGTTTGGTCTGGTGGGTTTTTACTTTGCTCCTTCATCTGCTGCGTATTTCTCTGTCTTCTCATTTTGCTTAACTTACTGTGTTTGGGGTCTTCTTTTCGCAGACTGCAGGCTCATTGTTCCCGTTGTTTTTGGTGTCCGCCCCCAGTGGGTAAGGTTGGTTCAGTGGGTTGTGTAGGCTTCCTGGTGGAGGGGACGAGTGACTGTGTTCTGGTGGATGAGGCTGGATCTTTTCTTTCTGGTGGGCAGGACTGCATCCAGCGGTGTGTTTTGGGGTATCTGTGAACTTATTATGATTTTAGGCAGCCTCGCTGCTAATGGGTGGGGTTGTATTCCTGTCTTGCTAGTTGTTTGGCACGGGGCGTCCAGCACTGGAGCTTGCTTGTCATTGAGTGGAGCTGGCTCTTTGCATTGAGATGAAGATCTCTGGGATAGCTCTTGCTGATGGATATTACGTGGGGACGGGAGGTCTCTGTTGGACCAATGTCCTGAACTAAGCTCTCCCACCTCAGAGGCTCAGGCCTGACAGTCGGCCAGAGCACCAAGACCCGGTCTGCCACACAGCTTTTGGGAAGTCTGAGGTCTTCTGCCAGTGTTCAAGGTCTTCTGCCAGCGTTCAGCAGGTGTTCTGTAGGCGTTGTTCCATATGTAGATGTATTTTTGATGTATTTTTGGAGAGGAAGGTGATCTCCATGTCTTACTCCTCTGCCATCTGGAAGGTCCTCTCTCTTCACACTTCCTATTGCTAGAGGATCCACATTTCATCTGGAAAGGACATAAATCTGGCAATCTCACTTCAGGCTTAGCCCATCCACCTTTTTTCCGTTTGTGTTTAGTCTGTTTCACTTGCTTATAGCAGGCCCCGTGCAGAGGCCTTGCCCCCGGCCCTTCAGACCAGAGTTCCTCATGAAATGGCTGAACTGAAACCTCAGCTCAGGGGGTCCACTGAAGCTCCTCACAGGACACTCAACTCGAGATGCAGTACTATTTTTTTTAAAGGTAAAATATAAGTTATCAATAAACTTCAGTGCATTTGTCAGAGTTTCATGATTAGTTTGGCTATTCTAAATCAGCAGCAGCAAACTTTTTCTATAAAAGGCTAAATAGTAACTATTTAGACTTTGCAGGCTAAGAAAAAAATCAGAATTATTGTGTAAGAAAAAAAATCAGAACTATTTACTAAATAGTACCTATTTAGGCTTTGTAGGTTAAGAAAAAAACATAAAAATCAGAATTATCTGAATTATTATAGTTTTCAGATATAAGAACTATCTGAAAACTATTCTTAGCTCATGAAGCTTACAAAAATGGACTGCGGGCCAAATCTGGCCAGCAAGCTAAATGTCTGGTCCTAAATCAGAGGCTTAAAAAAAAAAGTTTCTGTCATTGAGCGAACCAATAGCCTCTGTATATTTTAATTTCCTTTCATACATTAGTGTTGTTCTATGGAGGATAATGAAAATTTTGCAAATATTGTGTTTGTGTAATAGAAATATTGAGCAATAATCAACACAAATGGATGGAATGATGAGAGTTCATTGTGGTGAGAGGTAAAATTGAATAAACCCGGGATACTTTCTCAGCATCTTTTCATTGACTGAGATTGGCAGTGGAACAAGACACACATGTTCCTTGAGTCTTTTGTTTGTAGGGATGAATTCCAGTTCAACTGATGGAGAATGGCACTGACCGGTCAAGGTTTGAAGTCTGATTTCTGGATAGGTGTGACGATTTCACACAAAGGGAAAACACTGCGGCATGGCAAGAATCTGTATCTTTACTCAATTCAACTCTCAAAAGAGCTGGACGGACTATCTGTGAAAGTATGGTTGAACTAAGTACAGTTAGCATCAATCCTGGAAAGAGCATGCCCTTTGTGACTGAAATCTTAGATCAGATTCTAGATTTGAATATTAAAACAATTATTTTCAAAGATAATTACTAGTAGGATGGAACAGGAGTTCTCCAAGGGCAAGCTATCCACTAGCTCCAAGGTAGATTATCTAGTAGAATGTTAGGTTCCAAAGAGTGCTGGCTAAAGATTTGATATGGCTCTAGATAAAGATTTCTAGAGACATGCCCACTGGAGGCTGTTCTCCACTCAGTTCTGTTCCACATTTTTTAATTAAAAACTTGCATGAGGACAAAGAAGGTATTCTTGTCAAGTCTGCAGATGACGACAAGCCTGGCGAGCTCACAAATTCAATGGATAGCAGAGGGAATCAACAAAAGCTCTACAATTTACTAACTCTACAGTTTGTGAGTAAAATCCAACAAAATACAATTTAGCTGTGGTAAATGTACAATTTGTTATTTCAACAACTGTAACAACAACAAAAATAACTAATTATGCAAGTCCCAGGTAGAAAAGTCCTTAGCAAAAACAAAACTGGAAACCTGATTTCAGTTTTTAGTAGTTTCAGTGGGCCCCCAGGGTAATTAACATTTACCTGTGACCACATTCACAAAATTCAGTTACCTAAACAAGTTTTACTTATAATGCCAAATTTTACTCTATTCCATTCAGAGCATACTTAGTGTGTAAAAAAAGGAAATAAAACAAAAGTATGTTTGATAAAGAACTACTGCAAAATTGAGTATATGCAAAATTAACTTATATTTACTATGTTAAATGAAGGACTGTTGAAGAATTTATCACTTCTCAGATTCCTGGGCTCTACCACGGACCTACTGAATCAGAATTTCCAAGAGTGGTGCCAGGGAATCTGTAGTTCCAAAAATCTCTCCAGATAATTCTGATGAGGAATCAGATTTGGGAGGCCAAATCATCAGTGAAAGAAAAATCTATCAAACTAGGTGAAATAATCAGTTAACAACTTAGATTCGACTCACTAAGTAACTTTTTCATTTTTCTTTCATTTGTTTTTGGAATCTTAACACTAGACTCTGGCTTGTCTATTTGAGGATGAAGAAGTTAGGGTTTAGAATTCTTTTTCTATGTGGGTTAAATTAACTCTGCTTGTTGACAGTCTCGGACTACACCCCTAATTGTAGTTAGTTTGAGTACATAAGTATATATGAATTATTGGATAAATCATGTAAACCTATCACTTTCTCCCGGGAGAACAATTCAAAGTTATTTTTCCCACAGATAGTTAATCAGAATTAATTCAGGAAGTGGAATACCTATAGAGAAACACAGTGCTATAGGACTTTGCCATTCTATATTGCTATGAATATGTACACCATAGTCCATATATGACATCTAAACTATCAAATTAACTTCTCCAATGGTAATTCTCTTTTTTTTTTTTTTTTTTTTTTTTGCGGTACGCAGGCCTCTCACTCCCGTGGCCTCTCCCGTCGGGAACTCTCTTTATAACAGTTACCTAAGCTCAAAATCGAAGACTTCTTTCTTTTACTTGCTCCTCACATAAAGATAATTACAATGTCTGATAATTCTACCTCCAAAATGTATTTTTAATTCCTCCTTTACCCCTACGTTGTAATTGTTTTGGTAAAAATCTAGTGAACTGTTATGATAGTCTTCAACTCCTAAATCCCTCTTCCCTTCTCAAGGCTGCCTAACTCATCTCCTTAAAGCATGACTGTGGTCCTGTTGCTGTGCCAAAAACCTACAGGATAATGTCTGAGCATCTAAGCCTGCCTTGAATGATGCCCTAAGGTCAGGTTTCAAACTTTTATTCATTAGTTCATTCAAAAATAATTTATTTAATGCCTATTTTTTTGCCAGGCTTTAGGGTAACAAAGATGAAAAGACAATTTTACACCTCATCACACTGATTCCATGTTTTCGCTCTAATTCCTTTGCCAGTGTGGGTTCTCTCTTTCCTCTCAGTCTTTGACTGTCAAATACAATCCAACCATAATGTCTCCAGTCCTTTATGAAGTCTTTCCCGATCTCAAAGTTGAGAAATAACCTATTCTTTGAAACTTCACAGTGCAATGTTTATGGCAATTATTACTTTTTAGTAGTTTGGATATTTAAACGTATCTTTTCTGCTAGAATACAATCATCATTATGTGTAGAAACTAGACCCTGTTTATCTCTGCTGCCCCTAGAAGAGTGCCCAATAGCTAAGACACACTCAATACATATTTGTTGAAAAAGCAAAGACAACAAAAGTAAAAATAAGCAAGTGGGACTACATCAAACTGAAAAGCTTCTGCACAGAAAAAGAAACGATCAACAAAATGAAAAGTCAACCTGTGGAATGGGAGAAAAATCTTATATCTGATAAGGGATTAATATTCAAAATATATAAGGATGTCATATAACTCAATAGCAAAATAACAAATAACCCAATTTAAAAAATGGGCAAAATGGGCTTCCCTGGTGGCGCAGTGGTTGAGAGTCCACCTGACAATGCAGGGGACATGGGTTCGTGCCCCGGTATGGGAAGATCCCACATGCCACCGAGCGGCTGGTCCCGTGAGCCATGACCGCTGAGCCTGCGCATCCGGAGCCTGTGCTCCGCAACGGGAGAGGCCACAATGGTGAGAAGCCCGCGTACCGCAAGGGGGAAAAAAAAAATGGGCAAAGGACCTGAACAGATATTTTTCCAAAGAAGACATCCAAACGGCCAACAATAGGTACATGAAAATTTGCTCAACTTCACTAATTATGACAGAAATGCAAATCAAAACCTCAGTCCTCGTAGAATGGCTATTATAAAAAAAAGACAAATGATAACAAGTGCTAGAGAAGATGTTGAGAAAACGAAACCCTTGTGCACCATTGGTGGGGATGTAAATTGGTTCAGCCACTATGGAAAACAGTATGGAGATTACTCAAAAAATTAAAAATAGAACTACTATATGATCCAGCAATCTTACTTCTGAAGGAAAATGAAATCACTATTTTGAAGCAATATCTGCACCCCCCATGTTCACTGCAGCATTATTTACAATAGCCAAGACATGGAAACAGCCCAAGTGTCCGCTGACAGATGAATGGATAAAGAAAATGTGATATATCTATGTGTACGCAATGGAGTATTATAATACACAGTAAGTATTATCTAACCATTAAAAAAGAAGGAAATCTTGCTATTTGCAACAACATGGGTGAAATCGGAGGGTATTATGCTAAGTGAAATAAGTCAGACAGAGAACGACAAAAACTGTATGATCTTACTTATATGTGAAATCTAAAACAACCGAACTCACAGAAACAGAGAAGAGATTGGTGGCTGCCAGGGGCAGGAGCAGGGTGGTGGGGATTGAAGCAAATGGGTGACTGTGGTCAAAATGTACCAACTTCCAGTTATAAGATGAATACGTTCTGGGGATGTAATGTACAGCATGGTGACTACAGTTCGCAATATTGTATTGTACACTTAAACGTTGCTAAGAGAGGAGATCTTAAAAATTCTCACCACACACACATAGAAAAAATGATAACTATGTGAGGTGATGCACGGGTTAATTAACCTTACTGTGTAATTGTTTCACAACATATATGTTATCAAATCATCACATTGTACACCTTCAACCTACACAATGTTATATGTCAATTATATCTTAATGAAATAAAAGAAATAAAATGAAAATGACTTACTTGATACCAAAATGCAAAAAAAAAAAAGAAAGAAAGAAAGAAAGAAAAAGCCATCTGTTGAAATAAAGAATGTTTCAGTTGGGTTAAAGACGGGAGCTTTTGATTTATGATGTATGGTAACCACGGGAAGAAATAAAATAAAACACATAAACCCTTAATTATTTAAATAAATGTACGCCAGATTTCTCACTAAGAAAATCGGCATGCTTGCCAAAGCCACAAGATAATCACTGTGTCAGTCTCCTCCTGTCCTGCCCTTCCCGAACACAGCTAGCGCCTTATGTTGCCAGTGGTCTCTTTCTGGAAGGACTGGACGTTGACCCCTCGGTAGGCTTCTGCTTCCTGCACGCTAGGTTCAACAGAGGGTAGGTGTGGGAGAGTTTGCATTCCATTTAACAACTGGGGTCCTTCACTTTCCACCCAGAACGTGGTTATTTTAATGTGTCAGCCTTTACTATGGGTCAGGGATATGGAAAGGGTTACACTGGAGTAAGGCAAACAACATAAAACAGACGCTGAACATTCCTGTTCTTAAAGGTCCTTTAGACGTCTTTCTCCTCAGGCTCCAGTCTCCTGCCACGTTATCAGTCTCCCTTTTCTGTTTTTTTCCAACCCCAGTTCCTTACCATCCCTCATCCAAAACAGTGAGCTGGCTTTTTCTTTCTATCTCCTTCCACACTAGCTTTTTCCTTCCCCGTACAAAGTAGCGAAAGAAAGACAATTTCTTCTCCCAAAGGTATCTTGGCCAGACAGTCAATGACACTTTGCTTCCCAATTACAAGGAAATCGATCACAGGACTCTGGAAAAGCTTAAAGCACTACAGGGCTTGGGGCTGGTGCTTTTGATCCCATGGCTTTCAAATCAGGCATATAATCCAGTAGGGGGATGAGCAATCATTCAGTTCTTCATTTTAGTTTTTCAAATTGGAATAGAATAAAATAGAAAATAGCAGCATATTCCTATCTATAGGAAGGGCAAGTATTGTGTTCAGGTTCACTTGTTTCTGTTGTGTGTGTCCGGAGTTGCAATATGAAAAGTGTCTCTTAAGCTTTGAAGGGCACTTCTTTGACCTGCTGAGCCTCAGTTTCCTCATCTTTCAGCTAACGAGGAGAAGGGAAAGTGAACACGGATATGGGAACACTCTTGCCTGAATCCTTCTAGGTCGGTGTCTTACCGGGCTCACACTAAAACCCAGATTTTTGGACACAGTTATGTTGCTGATCATTTCTAGTTTCTAGTCTGAAGGTGAAAACTTTAAAGGTGCAGGCTTTAAAAGTCATTAAATAATTCTTCAGATTTTTGCAGAACTTTAAGAAAACTGTTCTTTTTCTCTATCCAAGGACAAAGGGGATAGCACTGACGATTGCATATCTGAGGGGGGTGAGCTCTGGCATAGACACGCACAAGCAGGGCTCCTGGAAATGTATGGATCTTCCTAAACACAGGCTCGTTTAGTTTTCTTAAGAACTGCCGTTATTAGTGCAGCAGAGGAGGACTGGTCACCGCTCACTGACACGCTTATGAAACGCAAAGGCCGACTCTTTC
>NW_006770014.1:444508-480159 GCF_000442215.2 Lipotes vexillifer
CCCTTGTCTTTCCCTCCACTGAAGCATCTCTTCCACTCTCCACTCCCATCCGCAGCCCCCTGGGATCAGGGAGACTGACTCTAGAGATTCCAGGTTACTTACTGGGTTAAACCCAGGCACAGTGAAGCCAGTGACAGACAGTCTTCCTGATCAGTATCTTCCCCCCTCCCAGTCTCTTACCTGTTAGAAGAATACACCCTGCTCTCAGAGAGCCTCGTCATTGATGGTGACGGACCTTATTCTTGAGGCTGCGGGCCTGAGAAGCACCCCACCTGCAGGGGCTATGTTTCAGAGGTTCTGGGAGAGAAGCCACCAGAATTTCCTGGGTTTCTTTCACCGCTAGCAGGTCCCTCTCCTCCTGTCATTTCCTCAGCACCCTGGGGAGAAGCAGGGTGTGCCTCGTCTTCCCCTCGCAATCCCAGCCACTTCCCAGCAAGGCTGCTTCTCTGCAGAAATCAAGAAGGGAAGAGTGAGGGCAGCTGTTCACACCTCATGCCCCTTGCAGGCCTGGCAGGCCTCTTGCCCAGCCCTCCGCTCTGTGCCCCACGCCCTCCCCACGCAGCAAGAAAGGGAAAATGTAGCCCAAGTTTAAAGAGACTCAATTTCTGTGTCACAGGGATGTGCCACAGGGCTGAAAATTAATAGAGATTCTAATACTGGACCCACTTCTTTCAGTACACTGTGTTCCAGTGGAAGGGATATGTTAGGGCTCAGAAGCAATGACTGTTTGGGCCTTTAAAAACCAGTTTCAAATAGGAAGCAGAGTAAAGATAGAACGGCAAGACCCACTATTTGTTTTTGAAATGCCACCACAGAAGATTCAATCCTTCAAATTAGCAAAGGCTCTGTAATCTTTTTTTATTTTTTAAAATTTTATTTTATTGGAGTATAGTTGATTTACAATGTTGTGTTTCAGGTGTACAGCAAAGTGATTCAGTTATACATATACATATATTCATTCTTTTTAGATTCTTTTCTCATTTAGGTTATCACAGAATATTGAGTAGAGCTCCCTGTGCTACATAGTAGGTCCTTGTTGGTTATCTATCTTCTGTATAATAGTCTGTGTGTGTTCATCCCAAGCTTCTGATTTATCCCTCCCTTCCACGTTTCCCCTTTGGTAACCTTAAGTTTGTTTTCGATAAGTTTGTTTCGATTTAAGTCTGTTTCTATTTTGTAAATAAGTTCATTTGTTTCTTTTCTTTTTTTAAAATTAGATTCCACATATAAGTGATATCATATGATATTTATCTTTCTCTGTCTGACTTACTGCACATAGTATGATAATCTCTAAGTCTCTCCATGTTGCTGCAAATGGCATTATTTCATTCTTTTTTATGGAATATTACTCAGCAAAGGCTCGATAATCTTATTAGAAAGTGCTACTGTAGAGAAGGAACCCTGGACAACCATGGTGCTTCGAGACGCCTTGGCATTCCTAACAGATGCACCAGCCATCCCTCACGTGGAGGGTGACCCAGCGTCAACACAGAGCAGCAGAGAACAGATGTGAAAACACACAGATCACAAGAAAAAAGAAGGTGATGTGAACCCTCCTCTTGAGATTCACATGAGAAAATCAGTCTTGACTTATTTCTGTAAGTAACTGTTAGAGAAGTGATATTTAAACTTATTTTTTAAGTTCTTTTAAAATATAGTTCTAAAAATCACTGAGAGAAAAATGTAGATTGGGAAATCTAAGCATGTATTTAATATCTATCTGCCAAGATCGAAATACACCAAACCTCTCTAAACTGCGTGATTTGATGTTGATATACCCATATATAATATATATGTGAGTATAAAAAGCAATGGGTTTAGATAGTTCAGCATATCACTGGAGGGAATTGCATTATAATTCATTTACAGTTAATAAATACTAAAACCTAAAATAAAGTTAAAGCTAGTCTTTTATCATATAACCCAGCATTTTTCTTCTCCCACTCTTAACACTAGTAGAAATGTATTCTTTTTTTTTGCTTTCTTTCTTTCTTTCTTTCTTTCTTCTTCTTTTTTTTTTTTTGTATTTTATAAACCAAAGAAATTCTCTCCCTCTCTTTTTTTTCTTTTTTTGCAAAAAGCTTAGGGTTGACAAATCATTGCCATGAGCTAACCCACATCTGAATCTAGAAAACACACTTAGCATTATCCTTTTCTGTTCACATATATTTGAAGTAAATTACATCAAATTGTATTTGAAATACCAAACTGGCATTAATGGAAGCTTTTTTTGCTCCAGGCACCATTTTAAAATAGATGAGCATAAAAATGCAGTCTGCATCATTAAGTTTATATGAAACTAGTGAGAATAAAAATCACCATGTAAGTTCTAATAAGATGTGTTTTTCATTCCAGTTTAATAACCCAAGACTATATTCATCTTCCTGTATAACAAATACACCGAGAGGAATGTATTCTTTTGTGGGCTTAACATGTTGAGGTTCCTTTTTTTTTGTTTTTCCCAAGAAGACAGAGTTTTCTGGGAAGCTGGGTGAAGAAAATTCTTTAATATGGCAGTGCAGAGTATTATTATCATAAATAATTAATGTGCACAGCAGAAGAAAGCCGAGCTTCATTAATAATTCTTATTTTTAGTTGGCATAAGCTAGAGGTGCTGTATCTTCTTTCATCCTATCTATGTCAATTTCCTTGATTTTAATTTAATAGATGTTAAAAATTTTAACGATATGGTGCATTATGCAGTGGGTTTTTGTTTTTGTCTAAATAACATCCTACCACTAATTCTTACCTGCCCAGATATTTTTAGAAACAGGCAAAAGGAAGGAGGAAAAAAAAGTTGTGATGAGGCAAGGTACAGTGGGCGTCAATGTCAGCGCCTTTCATCTTCTAGTTCCCTCTGGGACCAGTTAAGATGCTCCTTTGATTAGAACCTCAGGAAATATTAAGAAGCTCTGCCATGAATTTCAGCTCATCAAACTTGCCTGTTTATTTTTCAGATTCAGGGCTGATCTACCTTCTATATCCCGAAAACGCAGGTTCTCCCTAACACAACCTTGCATTTGTGATCAACAAAATCACTTGTCAAAACCTCCAAATCTTTGATAACAGGCATTTGTAATCTATTAATTCAGCATGTGAGCGGGAAAGCAGCTAAGGCGTTTCTGATGAGCACAATAGAAGGAAATAAAGAGCCTGCTACAGAGGGCCGTGGGTTTGCACTTTACAAGGAAGAACACGGAGCATGCATGACATTCCAACTTAGGAAGGTGGATAAGCAACCTGAACAGCTGTGAGGTAACTATTCAATGTTATTTCACAGGGGAATAAAGCCAGGAAGAAAGGGTAATTGCAACAAACCTCGGGGAAAAATAATTCTGACAAAAAACCCGAATCCTGGGTTCATGCATCTTTGTAGCCCTCCGTGCTCAGCACCTGGGCTGAGATTCGTATTTGCAGCCACTGAACTCTTTACCTAGCTGCCTTCACCTCACAGGTATCAAGTAGTTTTCCATACAGTTCAGCTAAGGTGAGGATGGAAATCCAAGAAGCACCTACAACAGGATATGAGATAGTCCTGCACCCAGTCTCTCGTATCAGGATAATTCAAGTGCTCAGTTTAATACCATTTGCTTGGGTCTGTACTGTCAGTCCTAGAATTCACTGCCATTGCCAGATGAGCACAGCAACATGTTTCCCACAGATCCCCAAGTCACACCTGGCACCTGGCCTCATCCTTAGAGCTACACCATAGATGCAAAAAGAACCTGGGCCTAAGCAAAGTCCACTATTTGCTTCTGAGCTGGATTTTACATTTCCTAATAAACTGCAAAGTTTGAGATTGGGGATTCTGTGTGGCTAACCCTCTCCAAGTTCACTGTTACTGGCTGAGATGACTGAGTAATTAGAAAAATGCCTCGCATTTATTGAGCACTTACTATGTGCCAAGCATCATGCTACTTGCTTAACATATGGCAACTATCTAATCCTCTCTGCACATCTTTGGTGGACAAGTTAACATTATTAAAAAACAAATTGCTTTATCTGTAAAATGGGCAAAAATTTAGTTTATTGAGAGGTTAAATAGCTTTCTATGGTCAGTCACATGCCAGCAAGAATTGTCAAGCTCACAGTAGAAGCCAAATCTATTTGGAGATTATATATTTATATCTTTGTCTGTATCTCTCTATATATATCATATATACATATAGTTGTATCTCTATCTATCTACCTATTTATCATACATAAAAATGAATTTGTGTTTAGCACCACTGACCTTTAAATTTTCTATTAATTCATTACTAGTTGAATGTTAGGTGAGTTAATTTGTCCATTTCTCTCATCATGCAGCATTCATCTGGATCGCCTTTCTCTGCCATGACTTGGTATACTCTCAGAGAATTCAAACTTAACATCAGTAGGAGATGAACATTTAAAGGAAAGTTCATCCGATGCCAAGAATACGTATCATCCCATGGGAATTTCAAATGCACCATTAGCACTGCCTGCAAACCCCAACCCTCCTGCCCCTGGATCAGCAGGCAGTTTACCTGCAAGTGTGGGACCATCTTTAACCTAGGCTCGAGGTCTATGGAGCCTTGACTGCCCTGCAGCAGGAACTGAGTCTGGGCTGATAGCATAGAGGCTGTTTTAAGATCAGCCTCTGCTCCTAGGTGACAGACTAGCTATTTTAAATGTAACTGTCTTTGACCTTGCAGCCTCTGAGCCTTGCCAGTGGTCTTCTTGTCTTTGCAGATATTCCTGCAAACACAGGTCCCGGACTGGACATGCTCTGACCACTTTCCACCTCACACTGTTCACTTTGTCCATATCACTGTCACTCTCTTTCCACTTCTCCCAGGTGGGCCTGCCGTTTGGAATTTGATTTCTGGTCAACCTAGGCTCCTGACCTAGGCTATACATTTACTGAGAGCAGGAGATAACTCCTGTGTTGTTCAGTGCTGGGAATGTAGTTGGCCTCCAATAATAATATGTTTTTATGAATAAGTAAGTGATTGAATAAAGAGCGTACTGTGGAAGAGTTCCAACCCCTTCAGGCTAGCGTGTCTCCTGCTCCCATCCCTGTCTCACCAACCTGCTGTTACTACTGCCTAAACCCTTGGGTTAAACCAGTTAGAAACAACTTGGGGTCTCCACTGTCTTGGCTTGGCCTGACTTCCTCAGTCCCCCTCATTGGAAATGTCCACCCCCTTAGGCAATGCCTGTGGTTGGAGCACTTGTTTTACACGCCTTGCTGTGCAGGTGCCCCTTGCAAGCCATGCAGAATGCATTGTTAAGGTCACGCTCTGAGATTAGTGTCTCTCTTTAGGGCTCCCATCTCTCTCGTTCAGCAACACAGTGAGGTTACCTTATTCTCCCTGAGTAATATCTTAGAATTTCCATGGCAAAGACTCCAGTGAGACAAACACACCTGTGTTTTAATTGTGTGTTTGCTTCAAGAACAGCAAGGAAGAAAAGTTTGTTTAACACTCCCAGGGTCAATAATTGGCAAAGGAGAAAAATGATATAAAAGGTGAAAGTTGTTGGCCTTGTAGTCTCGGTATCCACACTGAAAAACAAACAAGAATTGCAGCCAGTTTCTGCCCTTCCCTGCTTTCACTGACCCAACCATAATCTTTGCATTGCAGAGTATTTAATTGCTCATAGTAAACTTGCTGTTGGGAGTCAAGAGGTTGACCTGGCAAAGGGTGTTTGTATCACATGTGAAAACTCTGATCTCAGACACACTGGAGTCGTGAAAAAAGATATATTCCTGAATAACAAAGTCAAAACAGGGTGAAGAAATGCTAGGGAACACTATTACGAATGGGGAAGTCTTAATTAACTTAGTAAAAATTTTGTCTGGCTTGGTTGGAAAATGGCACAGGCTACTCAATGAAGCATTTATTTAATAGAGAGCTTGTCCAGTGATTAAGAGGATGGACTGAAGATCTCAAGTGCCAGGGTTCAAATCTTGACCATGCCTTTTGGTAGTTGTGTGATCCTGGGTAATTTATTAAACCTCTCTCTACCTCCATTGTCTGTAAAATGGGGATACTCTTTAGGGATGTGATGAGGATTTTAAAAAAATAACATACATAAAAGCTTAAAAGAGTACATGACACTAAGCAGTAACCATAGTAATAACTAACTTACTCAATGACTGTTAGGTATTAATATTATTATTATTTTAATCATGCTTTTCAAGGAATAAAAATATAACATAATTTCCATTTAACGTGATTTAATCTTTCCTGGATAATGCATGCAGAGGTTTGCAATACTTTGGTGGCAACACCATCATTCTGTTAGGGAGTCAACATCGATTTACGCTGGATCTCACTGCATGACAGGAATCAGGACTCTAAGTCCCTACATCATTCAGTGGTCGTCCAACCAACATAAGGTGAAGCTGTACCTGAAAGTCAATCTACTAATTTATAATGAGTCATAATTTACCACCAAATTGAATGACCTATTTGCTTGATTCCATCAATGTATTCCCTTCTTTTATCAGGAAGCCAGATTAGGATTCTATGGCTGGTTTATGGAACACAGGGAGCTGAGTGATCTCTAGGTCATTTCCATGCATTGGTGGCGACTTACTGAATTACCTGCATGTACTTGGCAAACATCATAACATTTTCAGCATTCCAGTGAGCTTTATCTTTGCACTGGAAAAGAAGCAATTAAAAATTTCTTACTCTCCAACTCTTCATTGCTAGATTCCTTTTAGAGCCATGCCTCTCAGGTCCATTGCCATGGCAATTCCTTATCACATGTTTCTCAAATAGGTTAACATTTCAAGTGTACACTGACTAAATTTTCACTTCCTAATAACATCTAAAGGGGCCTCTTAATCCCAGTATTAAAATGCCCAAGAATCACACCCTGAAGTCCTACAATAAAGAGTTTTCTTCTCTTCAACGAGTGTCACTTTCTGACGTTTCCTGACTCAGAGCAACCATTTTGGTTGCCATCTGACTTTTTGACTTATCATCTACTGTTCTCTCTCTACCATAATTATAAGTACCAACTATCATTTTGCTGGTAAACTCAGAAGTGCCATTTACTAGATAATTTTGGTCAATAAAATGTTAGATAGACTAGATTTACTATATCTTTTAAACGACTAGTCAATAAAATAAAATCCTCTAAGCCAGACCAGAAAATGGCTTCCTAAAGAAACAGATCTATGAAAGTAAAAAGGGGCACTGTAACTTGGGTGTGTATACTATTCCATTTACGTTGATTTCAGCAAACAAACATCATAAGCTCTATGCCCCCCTTTTTTTTTAAAAAAGGTGCCTTGCTCCAGAAGATTCTTGTCAAAAAGAATATAGCCAAACTTGGGATTTTTAACAATATTTGTGTCATAAAGTGTTTCATTTTTTATTAAAATGTATCACACTTGAGAAATGATTGAACTGGCTGAAAGTCACAAAAATATTAACTATAACGAGCTCATTTAAATAGAGACAGACGCCCAACCCCACTGGTTGTCAAAAGTTTTCAAAGACAGTTTCTCTGGAGTAAGCAGGGTCCTGTAGACTATGTCCATCTGTCTTCATGAAAGAGCATTTTATGCATTATGGAAGGAGGTGGTCCTGTGAAAACACCACTTGGAATTACTGAGCTCTTGATCATTTGTAGATCTTAGTGGGAAATCAGAACAGCAATGGGCTCAGACAGGAGTCGCCAAGGCCAAGAACGTTTTTTTTTTTTAATTTGGATTAATAGGTGGCTGGCATGAACATAAAATCACATTTATTAATGAGGGAACATGTTTTGCTCTTCTCTTTGGATCACTTAATGGGATTGTTCTGGTTTTCTCAAAGCCCTCCTTGGTCTTCCCTCATCCAAGTGAAAGAAATAGAAAAGTAAATTGTACTCCTTATACCTGCCCCTCTGTTCCCAGTTCCTAAATTCCTGGTCTCAGTTCCTGAGGATGCCTACTCTCAACTAAACTCTTAGCGGGGCTCTAAGATGTAAAATCTATGTTCTTGCTTAATTGTCACTGGTGATTTAGAGAGAGTATCATGACTCTTAAGGGCAATTGTAAGATGTTTGAGGACACAATGCGTGTTATGTTCCTACTATTTCCTTAAACCCAGATCATAGAATTCCAGTGAAGGAAGGGAGCTTAAGTATCAAATTTATCCCTTCCTCATTTTGCATAGAAGTTAAGGCCCAGATAAGTGCTCACTTTTTCTTTAGGAAAAAATGTCTTAATTTAGTGATGTGGAAGTCTGACTTTGCAAAATAAATAAAATATAAAGAGTTTGGTTTTAAGACTACTGAAAAGCAACCTAGTGTGTTACTTTTCAGAATCTTCTTTGTGGTTATATATAGGTCTTCATTATCTAGGGGCACTCATAAATATTCGATGAGTAATTAAACAAATGAAAGAATGTGTTCCATGTCAGTATTACATATAAGTTCATGGGTAATGGTGGTACATAATTCATGAAAATGTGTGAAATAATGTTAAATTTCAGAAGAAAAAGACAAGGTTGCCTGTGTCCAACAATTATAACTGCGTACAAATGTATTTTTGAATGTTACAGAAGCCCCCAAAAGAACGTAAAGTGATGTACGATTTCAGGTTTTCTGAAATGTTATTTAAATTTATGTTACAATGAATTTGGTTTCAGGATTAAGTTCTTCCTTGGCTTACCTGTGTGACCTTTTTTTTTTTTTCCCACATCTTGCTTTACACTTTGCTTTAGAGATATGTGATGAGGGAAAATAATCTAACTGGGACAAACTTTGCTCCCTGTTTCTGTTGAGGCGTGTAGGAGTAACTCCTGTGCAGAACACAGCTTCCTATGTTCATCTCCTATCCATCTTCACCACCAAAGAAATACACGGGTCTGGCTTCCTAGCTGATTCTCTTCCCTGTGAAACTCCCAGGAATGGCTCCTGCTACAAGGCATGTCACACATCATTTCCCCTGGGTCAGCTCAGAGCTGGAAGGAAGTGGCGTGTGAATAAGAGTGCCATCTGTGGTAAACATAACTGATACCTCTATCAGCCCAGATCACTCCCTGGGTACTGCCCGCAGGGGGCCAGGTGGTGCTTTCTTCTTATCCCCGCTTCTGTTTATCTCACCTGTTCAAAGACACTTTCAGAGCCAGTTCTCCTCCCAATTCAGACGCTAATCTAGCGTGAAAAATAAAATGAGCCTTACCTAAAGCGAGCCACGGCTAAGAAGGCTTGTTGAACAAAGCAGAAAGCACTTTGAAAAAATTAGTAATTGGTAGAGAGCAAAGAAATGTTCAGTTTCTGGTTTTTTCTGCTTGGCAGAGGGCTGTCTATGTAATAAGGACAAAATGGGTTTTAGAGGGTAAAGACCCAACAATTCTTGAGAGGCTGGCTGGGGGAACAGCCTCCAAGGCAGAGCCATTCAACTGCCTTCAGTCACTTCCTATTTTTAATATTAAAGGAATATGGAGAGAAACAGGACAGAACATAGTGTTCTGGGAAACCAGTAATCAAGTGGCCTAAAGCTAATGTTTACTTTTTGGAATGTTTTAGGAAGGCAATACTTGGAGATGCAGAAAAGAGAAAGAGCACCTAATAATAGCCTTTCAGTGGCGGAAATAGAAAAGCAGCACAGACATGATAATTGAATTTGGTTTGGATGGTCAAAATCTGTGTGATCCCACAGCTGTATTTTCTAAACCAACCGCCTGACTTTTAATACATGTTCTATGTTTTGTTTCCTTTGCCCATTTTTGCTGCATTTGAAAATTGCTAATTACCTTACAAGCCTGTTCAATTTTCCTTTGCTACAAATTTTTTTTTCCTTCCCTCTTACAGATGAAGCTGTTTTGCCTTCTTTACTTTGCAGTCCTCAGTTCTCTCACCTATAGCCCTCAAAGCAGGTCAACAGGGGACTTGGGTCAAAGCAGATACTGAAGTTATTTCCTTGGGAAAAATATGAGAGAAAAATCAATAAATCCAGCTCAATCCCCCAGGATCACGACTTGATGTCTACTTGCACTTTGTCCTTCGTGATTCAACTTGGTGCACACAACGGGCAAACAAAGGAATGGGAGAGTTTTTGTTGCACTTACTTCAGGATTAAGTATCATTTGAATTAAAGCCTGGGTTGCAAAGTGGTAATATAATTCTACTTATATATTCTGAGTTCTTATTCTGTTTTGAATAAACATTTATTTCCCCAAACCCTTTTTGGAATCTTCCAAGTGAAGAATCTCCATGTGTCCCAGTATATGTTTATTTGACCTTGGGTTGCTATAAAGAGCAGCGCCATGTCCTTGCTATAATTTAATATCACTCTCTAATGTTTATATTATGAGTTCTGGACATCTGGGAGCTCTTAGGATGACTCTGGAATTCGAACAGTAGTCCCATATATGTGGACTTGCATAGACTTGCAATAAAGAAAATAAGAAAATAAAAGATCTGTTATAGTTGGACTCAGAAAAATTATTAGACTATGTCTGTCTTCTTTACTCTTTGTTTCTTGGTAGCCCAGAATAATAACCTTTGACATTTGAGTAAAATGTTCATAAAGTATTTCCAAATATCTTCTCCCATTTGATCTACATAATGAATTAGAGCACTATCTCTGCAGAACCCTGAGGCTCAGGTAGGGGAACTGAACTACTCAAGGTAAAATTGCTAATAAGGGGTAGAGCTGGGACAAAGTGCCACTCACTCGTTCCTTCACTCATGTGCTCACCAGTACTTACTGAGCACCAATTATGTACCAGGTACGATGTTAGGTGCTGAAAATAAAACCCAATTCTGGCCCTCAAGGAGTTTATCATCCAGTGGAGATGACAGATATACACTAAAATTAAACAACTATTTAATTGCAGTTGTGATATATACTATGAAGGAAAAGTATAGTGAACAATAAGGGTATAGAACAGGAGATCTGTATTACTCAGTTAATTGCAAGAAACAGGATCTGCTCTAGCTAGACTAAGAAGAAAAGGATTTTTAGAGAATAAGACGTTTACAGAAACTTCAGGAGGGACAAGTAAACAAGCTAGGATGGAACCATCAGGAATAAGGGCAGCCAGAAGAAACATCCAATCTCCTACTGGACAGCTCTAGTGGAAATCTCACTGCTGCCTCCTCTTGTTACTCATCACAAGGTTCCTCTGATGTTAGGGATACTCAAACCCTGACCAGAACCGCAACCGCAAAAGGACCAAATGTCTCTGCAGTCGTGCTTGCAAAAAGAGCTAACAAACCCAGTGCCCTTCATCTGCCCCTCTGCAGCCCCTGCCAGTACTGCTTTTCACGGCTCACTTCTGCCAAGTCTGTTGCTGACGCATCTACTCGGCAGAACACAGACTATGTCCAGACCTTGTTGCAAGAGTTTAGAAAATATATTTTTGTTTGCTTGCTTAGCTTTCTAACATTTGTAACATTTCTAACATTACCATGACACCAAAACCAGACAGAGACTACAAAAAAGGAAAATTACAGGCCAATACCTCTGATGAATATAGATGCAAAAATCCTCAACAAAATATTTGTAACTGAATTCAACAATATATAAAAAGGATCATAATCCATGACCAGGTGGGGCTTATTCCAGGGATGCACGGATGGTTCAATATTCGTGAATGTGATACACCACATTAATAAAAGGAAGGATAAAAATCACATTATTATCTCAATAGACACAAAGAGCATTTGATGAAATTCAATACCAATTCTCATCAAAGTTGGTATAGAGGGAACATATCTCAACAGAATAAAAGCTATCTATGACAGACTCACAGCGAACATCATACTCTTTGTCTTGTTCCTGATTTTAGAGGAAAGGCTTTCAAGTTTTCACCATTGAGTATCACCCCTGAGAGGTTAAACTGCCAGATGAGGGAGTCAGTCCCTTGCTTTCCCTCAGCCTGCAACTCTCTAAGATAGCTGTTCGAACTAACTTTTAGAATAGCTCACTTTCTCTCAAAAGAGTCTAGCATGAACTTAGAGATTATCGATACCATAAGATCACAAAATCCACGAGGAAGAGTGGAAAGACCAATAGAATGAGCCAGAGGAGCGGTGTCACTCTCATGATTAGAATCCACTAATGGTTTCCCGCTGACTTTAGGAAGCAATCCAAATTACTTAATTTGTTCCCAAAGTCCTTTTTGACCCCTGTCTACCTCCCTTGATACACTCTGACTGCACTGGGCTTCCTTCAGTAACTTCAGTGCATAAAGCTTTGTCCTGCACTGGGACCTTCCAATAGGCTGCCCCCAGCACATGAAATGTTTTTTCCTCCAGACCTTCCTCCCTTCACCTACCTATCTCAAACTCCTCCACATTCTTCCAATGTCAGCTGAACTCAGCCTAGCGGAAGCCAACCATAACCCCCAAACTGGATTAGGGTTTTGAAGCAGTACTGTGGGTTGGCTGCCTAGCAACCAGCCCAAACCCCACCTAGGGGTCTTTCCTGTATACAAACTTATAATCTTATTCCCCTTTTAAAGAGTTATGGTATATATTAATATTGGGAGGAATTCTACAGCCACAAAAAGGAAAGCAAACATAAACAACAACAGCAAATATGAACTTTAATTTAGTAGTTCTCAAACCTGACTGAAATGGTAACTCTGTATTTCAGAGAACATGTAATGATTAACATCTAACGGACATAATTTGATAAACGTTCTTCTACAATAGGGAAACATTTTACCACAAAATCTTAGTACTAGAGGAACCTCGGGAGAATCACAACTTAGACATTTTTTGCAGAGGAGAATATATCCTATTTCCAAGCATGATCAGTTCATTTGGGGGGGAGTAATACATTCCATATTTAACAATTTTCTCCATCACAATATTCTCTGTTGGAGCAAACCTAAATGCTTCTTCCTCCTTTTCTCTCTCTCTCCCCACCCTCAACCCGACGCATGGAGTTTGGAAACAACTCCATGTGCTCTTGTAACAAAGAGCTCCTTCTTGGGAACAGTAGACACCTCTGGGGATGGCTTACAGGGTACCCCTCTCCTCTGGCAACTACTCCTAACATATAGGAGCTGATGCCCAACTGCCATGTCTGTATTGTGTCCCTATTCCTGCTCTTGGTCTCACAATCAATGCAGGGCTACTCGTAGACCCAACAGATTCTTTCTCCCTGGGGCAAGAGAGACATGCCTGAGAACAGAAGACTTGAGTCTCCTTGACTCAAGTCAGGGCCTTGGAGAGAAGGTTTAAGGGTCTTGCCCTTACCCAAAATTGTTTGATTTGGTTTGGTTACTTCAGCTTTCTTATTGCATTCAATAAGTTACCCCAGTCCCTGCAAGTAAGCTCCGTTTCAGCCAAAGTCAGGTTTTGTTACTTACTTTCCAGAGAACTTGAACTAGTATGCTGGGAGAGACCCAATATCTTATCTGCCTTCTGGCACTGTACGGTGGAAAATGGAGCAAATATTAGCCAAATTCTCCAAATATCTGCAGAAAAGTACTAGGGATTTGAGGATCCATCACCAGGAGATTAAGTACAAAATTGGATTCATGCTCTGGTCCTTCCCACTAGCTCACTTCAAGTTACTTACTCCTGCACCCACTTCCCTCTGGCTTCTCGGGGTCTCGTGCAGGTTTTTGTTTAAATCCACTCAAGAAGAGATTTTATTTTCACTCAGCTCTCTTCTATAAATAGAATGGTCTTATCTAGTCATTTTTTTCTTATAATACTTCTTTTCTAACTTTTTAGCCATTTCCAGCTTCTCTGAAATTCTCTCCCAGGCACTTCACATCACACTAAATACTTTAGGAAGTGACTTAGTCATGTAGAGATGTGTATGCAGTTCTCTAGTATGGAGTCCAGGAAAGGCCTTAATTTTATCTCGACATCTGGATAGGCGCATTTAACTAAACTATGCATTTTGGAATTGTTCCAAAGCACCTGAGGGTAGTTGCAGTACCTTCGAGGTTTGCAGTAATGCAAAGATTTATATGCAGCATTTACCCCATGCTGGTTCGGAGTGTTATTCTTTTTCATCATTTGATTTATATACCTGCTCAAAGTTTTTTCAATTGTAGATGAAATCTCTGTGTCAGCCTCTGAACACAAGCCGCCCAGAAGACACATCTTGTCTTCCACAGCCCTGCAGTATCCAGCACAAAGCCAGGCACAGAACTAGGCATAAGGAACTATCTCCAAAATAGTCATTGTATTTGCAAAGACTAAAACATAGCAGCCAAGTACCACTACCCAAGGGTCTTGACGCATTGTATTATCAAGCATCTTGGTGCTTCACAATTCTCAAAAGAAAAATATACACATTCACACGCATATTACATACATCCAAAGCTTTATAAGGAGAAATTATAAAAAATCTAAATAATGTTGATGCGGGTTTCTCTAACTCCCATTGTAAAGCTCAGATGTGCCCTTCTGTCCTGGAACGCATCTTCCTTCAGCCACCCCCATAGCCAGATGAAGTGGATTCATGTTTCGGGCAACGCTAGCGGGTCCTGGCCCTGCATTCCCCTCTGTGCCTCTCCATCTGATTCTCACTTCTGATCCTCCACCAGAGTAAATAGAGGAAGCCTCGTAATCCTGTCAAGGATTTCATATTTTGAAACTTTGTGGGAAATTACCAGTAGCATTTATTTTGTATTTAAAGTTTGCTTAAGTACCTAAGTGGGAGGAAATTATACAAATAGGACAAGACAAATAAATGGTCAAGGAACTTTGGGGAAATTTTCACTCTTTAATATGAATGGAGCTCAATCACAGGATGGCTTGGTTGACAGGCTTGGCCAGGTGTCTTCAGTATCATTCATGTGCCGTCCGCATGGCAACCTGAATGCTGGGGTGGGACACTTGCAGCCTCAACTCGCAACCGTTTGTGCAAGGCTAATAGTACTCTGTGCCCTACGTGGAACTTGTGCACTTGTTGGTCTTCCTGACTTGACACTGAGCCCCTTGTAGAAAGGACTGTGAATTCTTTGTATGACTAGTGTCTAGCTTAGGTAGGCATTTAATAATCATTGGTTGAATTTTGGCCTTTTTGGGTATACTCACATGGCTCCATCATTTAGCTTTATTTATTATTTGGAATTGGATTACTGCTTGTGCCACTCAATAAAGAAAAAACTTCCTCACATGCTATGTGTGCCCCAGAATAGCTGCTCTTTTTATCCTTAAGAGCCACTAGGGACTAAGCTGCAGAAAGAGAGAGAGGATCAGATTATGAGTAACAAGCATCCCAGCTGGTGGCTTATACCTGAAAGCTGTTCTTTCACGGTCCATTAGGCTCTGGCCTTGAACTGGTGGCATCTCTTTGATATTAAGGGCGGAACTGAAAAAAATGAAAAAGGAAACTCACCAAGGTTTCCTACGGAAGTGATGTAGTAGAGACAGCCCTGGACTCCCAATTTAACCATTTTTAGGACAGCTATTATATCGAATATATTGAGCGTTTGCCAGGTACCAGGCAAAGGGTTAATCACCTTATAACCATTGTCTCATTTAATCCTAATAAACCTCTGAAATTATTATTATCTTTCTTTTACAGATAAAGTAACTGAGGCTAAGGAAGAATAAGAAATATCTCCAAGGTGGCCCAGTATTATATCTCTATCCCAGAGCTAGGATGCAGATGTAAGAATGAACTCCAACACACATCGTTTAAGTCCTGATCCATAAACCTTTTATGGCAAAGGATGGTAACGTATAAGCTATATGATGTTGGCCAGGCAATTTAACCCCTCTGAGACTTAGTTTACTGGAAAAATTTAGAAATGGCAATGTCCATCTCGTAGGATTATTATGAGGCTTAAATGGAATGATAATACGAGAAGGCAGAAGCATGATCCTGGCACACAGAAGGCATTAAATAAAACATTTTTTTTTCTCCTCCTTAGGGCTGAACACATCTTAGGCACACAGAAAACTGACTGAGTGATAAATGTGCTGGCAGGAGACAGAGGTGGCATGATGGTCCTGGTCCCTATGGAGCTGGCATGGGCATGGAGATGGCTCTTCCTGACGCTTGAGGCAGGGGGCTGAGGTGCACACACAGGTAGATCAGAGGGTCTATGACTATAGAGCCATCGCTCCACACCTGCCTCTCCCACTCACAAATCTGCTGCTAGGGTAGAATGGATATGTATGTGTAACTAAATGCACGCTCGGGCACGTGTGTGTGTGTGTGTGTGTGTGTGTGTGTGTGTGTGTGTGTGTGTGTGTGTAATACAGTTTTCCATTATTATTGCCAAGACGCCCTCACTGGAGATATTTGTAGCATTGATGCCACTGAACTTATTATCACCTTCTGCTAAACATGAATTCTGCCCTGATTTCACTTTCGCCTTCACCTAGGGACTATGAATGAGTAGACAGGACAAGTTAACCCACTGTTCTGCTATCACCTAGAACTCCCTGGTAGAATAAGGGATTCTTATTTCTTCTGCTCCTGAGGCACTTTTTATCTGCCTCTCTTCTAGTACTTGGTTCTGTTATTGATGATGCTGTGATGATCTTACATTGGTTTCTTCCACTTAACCATTACCTCCTAGAGGGCAGGGAGCCTCTTTGTTTTTCCATTCCCTAGGGCAGTACCAGCAGATACTTACAGGAACTGTTTGTTGAATGACTAAGTGAAAAAAAAGCTGCAAAGTCAATGAAATTCAATGGAAAATGTAAAGGATAGGGAATATGACCTAAGAAAAGATATGGAACAAATTAGATAAGCCAAGTGAATACATCTACTGATGTTCTTTCATCTACTGATGAAAAGAACACATATCCTAAAGAAGAATTCCTCTTTGCTCTGTACAAAAAAAATGCCAAAAAATAACTCATGGCTTAGAAAAGCTAATTACAGGCCAGTCACAAATATAGTCATGGTTTTATAATTCAGACTCACCCTTAAAAGAGGAGACAAAGGAGAGGGAAATTAGGCCTTGAGCCTCTCTCTAGTTATCAGGGAAGAAAAAGGCTGAAATGTTGGTAAATACAGAGGATCTGGGAAGAGTGGAAAATACGTTAAATAAAGGAACCAACTTCTATTCAGAATTTTCGGAGCGATGATTAGACAGATAATTGTAATGTTTAAAGCTGTGTGAGGTGCACAGGATGTGGTGCTATGTCCATCTATCTCCTTCCTCTCCCCAGATTCTACAACTCAGAGTGGTGCTAGTTTCTGGAGAGGCCAATACCTGTGATGAATGTGAGCTGACTCAAGTCTCCAGAGCCTTGGAAGCTGTTGTGGTTTGTTCACGTTGGCTCAGAAACCCAGGAGCAAGGGTGATTCCTTAGGCCCCAGGTAGGACCCTCTAGGACTAAAGGAAGACACACGGTAGACCAGATGTCCAAACATCATTGCACACAGGCTTGATGTGGGATTGACTGAACTCTCACATGGACTCGTATCAAAGGCAAATTCTGAAAGGCAGCTCAAAGCTGAGCAGATCCTAATTTGTCCATGTATCTTTGAGATGTGACTCTTCCTCAGCTTTCTGGCAGTCTGCCCAGTTCTCTGAGGGAAACTCAGTTGGCCAGAGTTCACCTGAGTTTATCAGTCTCCCAGGGGAATCTGTTTTCTCTGTGTGCTTCTTTTGTTATTCTGCGGGAACTGGGTCAGCTTTTCAAGAGTGGAAATGTCAGAGGAATAAAGAGGCTCCCTTGAAAAGATCTTTTCCACCACAGAAAGGAAACATCTCAGCATATCCCTTAAATAACAACATACAGTGTGACAGCCTTGCTTCCGACCCAAAGAAAGAAAAGAGGCCGAGAACACTGGGTAACATTTACACACACACCCCTTTGCTTGGGAGACAGCTGGTCTGAGGCTGTGTCATCCCAAACACTGAATTAAAGAAACAGAAACATCAACTCTGTGGAATCTTTTGGATGGCAAACTGGGCTAGAAAGCAGACAAAGGAAGGCTTTCAGCAGAAGCCTAGTTTTTATATTGTAGCGCACTTGGAACGTAAGGCTGCTGCCCTGAGAAGCAGGAGTCTGTGACTTCTGGGGAGAAGCCCATCCAGGCCGCTGTCTCCCGCAGACCCCAGCACAAACTGAAGGTCCCTGTGGAGGGCAGCGAGCTGTGGCTGCACCGGTCCATCCAGTTGTTCTAGAAAGATGCCACCACTGGTGAGACAGAGTTCGCCATATTCACTGGGCAGTTAGGAAGATAGATAGCGCAACAGTCTGGCTGAAAGAATCCTAGGAAACACTGACTGTGAGTTCACCTGCGCTGTGGGAATGGGCATTAAAAAGACTTAAGCCCAATTCACAAACTCATATATGCTGAGCTCCTTCCAAATTACAAAACCATTCACAATGCCCCCAAGTTTAGCAGCACCCTCAGCCAAATATACCATCACCCAAACAATCGACACAGCCGTAACAAGCAGAATCGACTGTTATTAAGAAACGAGGGGAGGGCATGCCAGTGGGGGTTGCTTTCAGGGTCTCAGCCAGTGTTTGTTTTTCCTCTTACGAACCTTGATATCATATGAAATGCAGTATCAGCAAGTCATCAAAAGCCCCTGTGTGTCAGGATTCTTCTGCTTTGGCAGCAGGGGTTGTACTCAAAAAAGTATCCATGTCCACCCACAATGTCCAGTGTAAATACAGTGCAAATGAACACCAAGATTTCATAGACAGAGCAAATAAGGGAAAACGAAGGAATCTTAACTCCAGCTAAGTTCTCTAGGATAAAAAGGGATTATAGGAGGTCATACCAAACCCTGGCCACACCTGGGAGGCAGATCTGGGATGTCTGTTACAGACCTGTGCCCCCTGGGCTTTTGTATCCTCATTTTAGTACCTCCTTTCAAGGTACCTTCATCATTGCCCATCCTTAATCCAAGTCTTATTAATGATGCATGATGTGCTATTACCTCAAGAACTGACCATCTGAGCATGGTCAGTTTCTCAAACCTAGATTCATGTAAGAACTGGCTGAGGAGCTTTTTAAAAGTAAAGATTCTGGGCTACAACTTCACAATGGGGTAGGATCTGTACTTCTCAGAAGGTCTAGATGTTTGGGAAATTTTGCTGAGTATCAAGGATGCATTAGAATCGTATCAGATCCCGGGACAACAGGAGGGGTGGGACATGGGACAAGGCAGAGGTGGTGGTGGTGGTGGTGGTGGTGGTGGTGATGGTGATGTGATGCTTCAAAAAGAATTCCATGTGATTCTGATATGCAATTCTTCTCCTGCAATCCCCCCTCTATTTGAGGGCTACTAGCATTTTGTTTGGGTTAAAGATGCCTTGGACTACTCCTGACTGCCACTCATGAGCCCCTAGGCTATCACTTTAGTGGCCTAGATGTCACTTTGTAAAATAAGAGCATCGGTCAGTTCAGTGGTTGCCAACTGTCACTGAACCTCAGAATAACCCGGGGAGTATTTATAACACACCAGTGCCTGGGCCCCACCCACCCAGTCTGACCCTCACGTGGGTCCCTGGCTTTGGTTATTCAAAGCTCCCCAGGTGATGCTGCTATGGGCACAGCTCTGGAGCTGACTGCTTATCTGGAGCCCTCCAGCAATGATTAGCAGCCCTCCATGTGACGTGTCTGCAAGGCTGTTTTAAACGCCACATGAAGAAGAAATTAAGCAGCCAGTGCTTGAGTTGCCATTTGAGAAGCTAACGTCAAAAGGAAAACAGCAGCTGCTTTACTGGATGAAGGATGAAGCAACAAGGTGCTGCATGGGGTTTTCTGAGCCACTTTAACATAGTAACGATTCACGAGCAGGGTGGCTTTTCCCAGGCCTTTCTCAGAGGATAACTAAGTCATTCTGATTCTAAATCTATTTCTTTTCAGAGAGTGGGTGGGTATCACAACTAAAGTTTGTTATCGTGTGTGTGTGTGTGTGTGTGTGTGTGTGTGTGTGTGTGTGTGATTTTCTTGCTGAAGAATAAGCCAACTCACAGGGACCAGAGCTCCGTCAGGGCCTTAGTGTTTTATGTAGCCATGTAGTTTCCTGTTAGGACGCTAGCAGAGAGTTACTGAGTCCTTAACATGAGCTGTGCATGACTCTAAGTGCTTCAACCACCTCTCTTATTTTCACAACAACTCTATATGGTATATACCACTAATAATCCCATTTTACAGATGAGGAACCTGAAAAAAACAGCACATTTAAATAACTTCACCGAAGTTATTTAACTTCGTGAATTCTAAAGGCAGGATTTGCCCTCAGGCATTTTGGCTCCTGAACCTTTATTACTAAAAGAAGATGACTTCCTATGTAATCAGTAGTTCAATATTTGTACTAAAAAACTGGTAACAAATCCACAATTTGTCATCACTTTCCTGTATCTTGCTTACTCTTAGCAGTTTTCAGTAGATGAAAATCCCAAGGCTTTTTAACAACCAGCGTTGTCCTTGATTTTGTGAAGAGTGGAACGAGATGCACCAGCTGTGGTTGAGAACCTTTTGTGCCTGTGTACTTGCAAATTTATCACCACTTTCCTGTTTCTATGTGAAACCTGAACCAGACTGCAGAACAGCTGATCCGCTCTTTGCAGCCTCCTTCACAAATCACACCTGTTTTGGAGGCTGCTGGATCCCGCCTTGGACTCCATCCATCCCAACGTGACTGCTGTGGTGACTCAGCCTTACTGAAATCTGGGTCTTCTGGTTGTACCTTCTGCTGCTAGAAAGCCAAGACAAAAAGGTTCACACACCTTTGTTCACTGATGGAAGCTGTGCTGTTACATTATTTTTCAATTCAGAGAACTTGAGAGTTTAAGGAGCAAAGTGACAATAGATACACATCCCTTGTTTCATGAGGTTTCGCTCCATTCTTTGCACTCTGGACCCGAACACAGCCAGCGGCAGCACTAAGTGCGCAATCATGCACTTCCCCTTCTTCTTTTTTTTCTTGTTAATGACACCATTCCCTGTATGTCCCATTAAGTTAAAAACTCCATATACTGCATATTATAATTTTAAAACTGCATGTTTTTCTTGTTTTTCTTTTACTGTACAAGTCATAAAATGTGAAGGTGGGTTCTCACTCATACTGAAAGTACTTTTACAGTTTGTTGGGTTGAGCCAGGGTAAGCTGGTTACTGGATGATGCGGGGCGTGGGCTTGCATGGGCTCGCTCTGTGAGGGGGCAGCTAAAAGAACTTCGCACATAAAAGTGAATGACAGAAAGTCAAGAGTTAGGCATGTGCTTAAGTGTAAACCTTGATGAAATGTGTATTAATTTCTCTCTTGAGTTTAAGCATCATTCAGTGTAGAGAGCAGCTGTAGAAGAAATTCACTTCCTATTACCCACACATTTGCCACGCTTCCTCCTAAATACGGATCCGCTTCCTAATCTATATCCTCAAATGACTGAGAGTTTACGATGTTGGGTAAGTTTATTAGGTGCCTTGGAGAGACTTCCCTGGGGAAGAAAAAATGTATAAACATATAATCCAGGCAGATATTCCTCATAGCATTATATAAAGTTTACTGCATATTCTTTGTATATTATATTACATATTACATGTATAGTTATGGCAGAGAAGTAATAGAGGAAAAGTTTACACTTTCCCAATTTGCCTTTATCTTGGGGTTTTTGCATTGGTAATTTCCCCGAATTGGAATGCTATCTTCTCCCTGGAAGCTCGGATCATGGATTCCTCCTTCTGCCTTTTAGATCATAGATTAAATGTTATCTCCTCAAAGAGGGCTTCCCTACCACCCGATTAAGATGAAAGTACCTATGAGCACTCCTCAACACATTCATTATCCACAACCCACTATCGCATATCTTGAGTGATCATTTTCTCATTTATTTAATAGTTTATTGTCTGTCTCCACCTTCTAGACTGTAAATTCCAAAAGAACCAAGACCCTGTGCGTCTTATGTACCCATGTAACCCAGTTCCTTAAAGAATGAGTGCAAGACTGAATCAGGAAGAAATAGAAAATATGAACAGACCAATCACAAGCACTGAAATTGAAACTGTGATTAAAAATCTTCCAACAAACAAAAGCCCAGGACCAGATGGCTTCACAGGCGAATTCTATCAAACATTTAGAGAAGAGCTAACACCTATCCTTCTCAAACTCTTCCAAAATATAGCAGAGGGAGGAACACTCCCAAACTCATTCTACGAGGCCACCATCACCTTGATACCAAAACCAGACAAGGATGTCACAAAGAAAGAAAACTACAGGCCAATATCACTGATGAACATAGATGCAAAAATCCTCAACAAAATACTAGCAAACAGAATCCAACAGCACATTAAAAGGATCATACACCATGATCAAGTGGGGTTTATTCCAGGAATGCAAGGATTCTTCAATATACGCAAATCTATCAATGTGATTAACCATATTAACAAATTGAAGGAGAAAAACCATATGATCATCTCAATAGTTGCAGAGAAAGCTTCAGACAAAATTCAACACCCATTTATGATAAAAAATAAAAACCCTGCAGAAAGTAGGCATAGAGGGAACTTTCCTCAACATAATAAAGGCCATATGACAAACCCACAGCCAACATCGTCCTCAATGGTGAAAAACTCATTTCCACTAAGGTCAGGAACAAGACAAGGTTGCCCACTCTCACCACTCTTATTCAACATAGTTTTGGAAGTTTTAGCCACAGCAATCAGAGAAGAAAAGGAAATAAAAGGAATCCAAATCGGAAAAGAAGAAGTAAAGCTGTCACTGTTTGCAGATGACATGATACTATACATAGAGAATCCTAAAGATGCTACCAGAAAACTACTAGAGCTAATCAATGAATTTGGTAAAGTAGCAGGATACAAAATTAATGCACAGAAATCTCTGGCATTCCTATATACTAATGATGAAAAATCTGAAAGTGAAATCAAGAAAACACTCCCATTTACCATTGCAACAAAAAGAATAAAATATCTAGGAATAAACCTACCTAAGGAGACAAAAGACCTGTATGCAGAAAATTATAAGACACTGATGAAAGAAATTAAAGATGATACAAATAGATGGAGAGATATACCATGTTCTTGGATTGGAAGAATCAACATTGTGAAAATGACTCTACTACCCAAAGCAATCTACAGATTCAATGCAATCCCTATCAAACTACCACTGGCATTTTTCACAGAACTAGAACAAAAAATTTCACAATTTGTATGGAAACACAAAAGACCCTGAATAGCCAAAGCAATCTTGAGAATGAAAAACGGAGCTGGAGGAATCAGGCTCCCTGACTTCAGACTATATTACAAAGCTAAAGTAATCAAGACAGTATGGTACTGGCACAAAAACAGAAAGATAGATCAATGAAACAGGATAGAAAGCCCAGAGATAAACCCACATACATATGGTCCTTTATCTTTGATAAAGGAGGCAGGAATGTATGGTGGAGAAAGGACAGCCTCTTCAATAAGTGGTGCTGAGAAAACTGGACAGGTATATGTAAAAGTATGAGATTAGATCACTCCCTAACACCATACACAAAAATAAGCTCAAAATGGATTAAAGACCTAAATGTAAGGCTAGAAACTATCAAACTCTTCGAGGAAAATATAGGCAGGACATAAATCACAGCAAGATCCTTTTTGACCCACCTCCTAGAGAAATGCAAATAAAAACAAACAAATCGGACCTAATGAAACTTCAAAGCTTTTGCACAGCAAAGGAAACCATAAACAAGACCAAAAGACAGCCCTCAGAATAGGAGAAAGTATTTTCAAATGAAGCAACTGACAAAGGATTAATCTCCAAAATTTATAAGCATCTCATGCAGCTTAATAATAGAAAAACAACCCAATCCAAAAATGGGCAGAAGACCTAAATAGACATTTGTCCAAAGAAGATATACAGATTTCCAACAAACACATGAAAGGATGCTCAACATCACTAATCATTAGAGAAATGCAAATCAAAACTACAATGAAATATCATCTCACACCAGTCAGAATGGCCATCATCAAAAAATCTAGAAACAATAAATGCTGGAGGGGTTGTGGAGAAAAGGGAACCCTCTCGCACTGTTGGTGGTAATGTAAATTGATACAGCCACTGTGGAGAACAGTGTGGAGGTTCCTTAAAAAACTACAAATAGAACTACCATATGACCCAGCAATCCCACTACTGGGCATATACCCTGAGAAAACCATAATTCAGAAAGAGTCATGTACCAAAATGTTCATTGCAGCTCTATTTACAATAGCCCGGAGATGGAAACAACCTAAGTGCCCGTCGTCGGATGAATGGATAAAGAAGATGTGGCACATATATACAATGGAATATTACTCAGCCATAAAAAGAAACGAAATTGAGCTATTTGTAATGAGGTGGATAGATCTAGAGTCTGTCATACGGAGTGAAGTAAGTCAGAAAGAGAAGGACAAATACCGTATGCTAACACATATATATGGAATTTAAGAAAAAAAAAATGTTATGAAGAACCTAGGGGTAAAACAGGAATAAAGACAGAGACCTACTGGAGAACAGACTTGAGGATATGGGGAGGGGGAAGGGTGAGGTGTGTTAGGGCGAGAGAGAGACATGTAGCTAGTGGGAAGCAGCCGCATAGCACAGGGAGATCAGCTCGGTGCTTTGTGACCGCCTGGAGGGGTGGGATAGGGAGGGTGGGAGGGAGGGAGACACAAGAGGGAAGAGATATGGGAACATATGTATATATATAACTGATTCACTTTGCTGTAAAGCACAAACTAACACACCGTTGTAAAGCAATTATACTCCAATAAAGATGTTAAAAAAAAAAAAAAAGAATGAGTGCCTGGTGTACAGTAAGATCTCATTAAATATTTGCCGGAAGGGAAGGGAAGGGAAGAGAAGGGAAGGGAAGGGAAGGGAAAGGAAGGGAAGGAAGGAAAGGAGGGAGGGAGGGAAGGGAAGGGAAAGGAAGGGAAGGAAGGAAAGGAGGGAGGGAGGGAAGGGAAGGGAAAGGAAGGGAAGGAAGGAAAGGAGGGAGGGAGGGAAGGGAAGGGAAGGAAGGAAAGGAGGGAGGGAGGGAAGGGAAGGGAAAGGAAGGGAAGGAAGGAAAGGAGGGAGGGAGGGAGGGAAGAAGGAAGGAAGGAAAGGAGATGCTGAGAGCTGAGCTTAGATATTAGTGCTGACTTGTACAGTCAGGGCAAACTAAGAGATGTGACTTGAGTTACACCTTAAAAGATGTCAGAGGTGTAGTTTCACGGCTGGTAGGAGAAAGAGAAGCAGATTTTCTAGTCAGAACCACTGAACAATCAGTTATACTGGAGAGAGTATACCCACTGGGTGTTACCCCAATTTCAGAAGAGCTGTTACAGGCAGTGGATCTGGGGAAGTGGCAGGTTGAGGGGCTTTGGGGAAACTCAGGGCTTGTGTGAAATTGTAGGGACCAGTGTGAGATGAGGATGGGGGTGGATTAGGAAGCAAACTGAAGGAGGGATACAGTGGGTGATTGCTGAATTCCCAAGAGGGTTGGAGGTGTCTCTCAGTTACTTGCCTAACACCATATTGCAAAGCTGATTGACAGATGGACAGAAACTCAGAGTCGTCTACTACAGATTTAGTGGAAAACGGGCTCTCACGTCCCAGTCTGAGAAGAGACTATTCTCTTGTATTCTCTGACAAGACCAGGGTGTGTGCAGGACCTGCACTCCTTTAATCTCATCTCAGGTGGTCTCCTAATCTTGATGAGCTTCTCGGGGCCACTTGAATCTCCCTCAGGTCATTTCGTGGCTGCTCCTCCCTTGATTAGCAACTGTTCGAATCCACCCTTTGGAACTCAGGGAAGGTCATGGAGGCTGGAGTCTTGCCTACAAGGAATGGGGGACAAAAAAAGACCTCCATGCCTGGGAGCCCCATAGGGCCCCACTCAGTTTCAGTAGCTCTTGATCATTTGAAAACTGAGGCGGAGAGTGGGAAAGGCCTTGAAAGTTTAGATGAACAGTCATGAACTGTTCAAAAATACAGATCTTCAGTGTACACAGAACCTGAGGTTGCTTTCAAAATCTTGTCAGCTCCTTTAGGAACCAGGGGTGGTGGTAGGGACTTGCCATTACAGTTAAAAGGTACATGCTCACAGTGGGGTGGGTTTTTATTTTATTTTTTGAAATTTATTTTATTTAGATTTTATACAGCAGGTTCTTATTAGTTATCTATTTGATACATATTAGTATATGTATGTCAATCCCAATCTCCCAATTCATCCCACCATCCCACCACCCCCTCCACTTTCCCCCCTTGGTGTCCATATGTTTGCTCTCTACATCTGTGTCTCTATTTCTGTGTGGTGGGTTTTTAGAAGTTGTCCTCCTGCTGATTCTCATCTTCAAATCCAGACTTAGCTATTAACCTCTTACCCAAGAAATAGGCCTCCATTTCTTAATCTCTTTGATTCTCAATACTCTCTAAGCAACTGGTCTTCTCCATTGGATTCTGAATTGCCCTCTACATTAATTCCTCTGTCCCAACTATTTCCTAGCTTATCTGGAACATGAGTCTACCCTGGACCATCATGCAGTGACCAGCAGCTCGGGGATATCCCTTAGAGTCTCCCCATGTGTACCCTGACTTGGCTCTTCATCTAAACTTGGCAGTTAAGATAGTCATTCAAGCCACATAGTCACCTGACTGTCAATTCCTTCACATATTTCTTTCTGAACCCAGTTTATTCAGGCTACCGCCATTTATAGAGTCTATTCTTGTTTCCTTTGTCACACTCCCCTGGACACACAGGGGCCTCCTTTGTTAACAATAGCAAATATCAGCATTGTGTCCTGAACCAGTATAAGCCTTTCTTTATCCCTGCTGTGCAAACCCAGGAAGAGAAAGAGGAAAAAAACTTTCAAAAAATTCATGATCATAGCAGCAGTTTCTTTTCCTTTTTGTTCTAAGTTTGAAGCTTGCTGCTACCTCACTTGGATTAGAATAAAATTATTTACATTAGCTATATTATATCCTCCAAACTAGGCAATGGTAAATGTCACTTGTGACATGAAAAGTTAATTTTGTGTTCTTCTGAAGCTATCTGGCCTGCTAACCATTGTGCAGGGTGCCATTGGCACTGGCTCTGGGTGGGGGGAGGGGAAGCCATGCTGCCTTCCACGTTTGGGCCTTGGCAGGTTGCACGGTAGTGTGCACAAGGAAACTGAACCACGTCTGCATGGCTCACTGCTTATCAGGAGCACACACTGGCTGCCATGCTGTAGGGCAGCAAAGGAAAACAAAACAACAATAAAGGGAGGCCTTTGTCACGGATTCAAAGGGTTTAGAAACATCTGAGCCATGCAGTTTTCGAACACCAACACTGCCAATGACTTTATGACAGAATGTTACAAAATGTGCTAACTGGGTTAGATAGAGTTGGTGGGGCCGCCAACGCTTGTGCTTTGTTAATGGCTTCTTATCTGTGTGAGTGTGTGGATGCACAATTCACGAATAAAGTGACCTTTTGCGGTGTGAGAAGAATAAGGTTAATGACAATTACATATTGCTGCTTGTGATTGCAGCTAAGGGTGTCCCTAAAGACTGTCATTACTGGACAAATTCTTCTTTTTACATGTTGGTTAGTTTCATGTATATTCTCAACGTGTTTCATTAGAAAATTCATCACTGACACTAACAGAAGGGTCCAATCTTTATGCAGAAGTAGAGTACTTGTTACCTATCTGAGTGTGCTTCAGGGCTCAGCAATGATTTCCTCCCATGCCTTCAATTCTATACGAAGCAGATTCATTCCTTTGTGTTAACTGATGTCCCACTCCCGAAATTCTTTCTTTAAAAATATAATTATGTGTCCTCTTCTTTAATTTTGTTACTCAATTTGCCTCTAAGTGTCTCTGGCTGAATTTATTTCAAAACAGTCAGAGATACCAATGTCTGTCTCTCAATAATTGATAAAATAATTAGACTGAAAATCAGTAAAGATATTAAAAATTTGAACAACACTATCAACCAACTTGATCTAATTGACATTTGTAGAGAATTCTCAACAAGAGCAGAATAAACATTCCTTTCATGTACACATGGAACACTTACTGTAATGGACTATATTCTGGGCCATAAGACAAGTCTCAATAAATATAAAAGAATTCAAGTCATACTATGAGTATTTTCTAATTGCAATGGAATTAAATTAGAAATCATTAACAGAAAGATCTCTAGAAAATCCTGAAATATTTGGAAATTAAATAACATATCTCTAAATAATCTAATGGGTCTAAGGAGAAATCACAAGGGAAAGTAGTAATCATTTTGAACTGAATAAAACAAATATACAACATATCAGAACTGGTGAGTGAGATGTCCCTAAAGCAGTAATTAAGGAGAAATTTATAACACTAAATGCCTGTGTTAGAAAAAGAAGAAAGGCCTCAAATGAATGATCTCAGTTTCTTTCTTTAAAAACTAGAAAGAGAAGAACACCTGAAAACCAAAGTAGAAGAAAGGAAATAATAAAGACCAAAGTAGAAATAAAGAAATAGGAAAAGAAAATATAGGGGAAAAGTTAATTAACCCCAAAACTAGATCTTTGAATGAATTTTTTTTAATTGAGAAAGTTCTAGCCAGATTTATTGGGCAAAAAGAGTAATGACACAAATTATCAGTAACAGGAATGAGAGCTGATATCTATATAGAATCGACAAATATTAAAAGGATAAGGGAATTTTAGAAACTATTTTATGTCAATACATTTGACAACTTAGATAAAATGAACAGATTCCTTGAAAGACACAAACTACCAAAGCTCATTTAAGAAACAAATAGGTAACTTGACTAGTCCTACATGTATTAAATACCTAGAATTTGCAGTTAAAAACCAACTTTCAAAGAAATTCCAGTCCCTATGACTTCACTGGTGAATTTACCAAACATTTAAGGAAGAAATATCACCAATTCCACAAAAGTATAACAGGAAGTCGAGGAAAAGGGACTATTTTTCAACTCATTCTGTGAGGCCAGCATTACCTGGTATCAAAATCAGATAGACATACAAGGGGAAAAAAAAGATCAATATCATTCATAAACATAGATGCAAAAATTCTGGACAGTGTTTTAGAAAACTGAATCCAACAATATGTAAAAAGCATCATGATAAAGTGGGGTTTATCCCAGTCCTACCTGCCAGTAGGACTCCCTGAGCCCCCAGCCACCCTGGGGTCCAGCCCTGCCCACCGGAGGGCCCAGGACCCAGCCCCACTAACCAGCAGGCCAACACCAGATCAGTACCCCAGATCCTGATAGTCAGAAACCCAGGACCTGGCTCCAGCCACCAGTGGGCCAGCACTAGCCTTAGGATGCCTTGGTAACTGAGCCTGCCTATCACAGGCAAACACCAGCTCTGGGAACACCAAGACCCTGCAACAAGAGACTCTGGGAATCAGCTTTGCCCACCAGTTGGGCCTCACTGGCCCCAGAACCCCCTAGGCCCTGGCCCCAACAATCAATGGGCTGACACCAATTCTGGGACAACTGGCTCTGCAGCCAGCCACCCTGGGACACGGCTCTGCCAACAAATGGGTCAGCACTAGACACAGGTGCCCCAGGGCTCTGTAGCCAGCTACATCATGACCCAGCCCCATGTATCAGTAGGCTGGCACCAGGACTAGGACTCCCCTGGTCATGCAGTCAACCATGCCAAGACCTGGCCCAGCCCACCAATGTACAGCAACCTCCACTCAAGGAAGGGCCAGGCAATCAACCGGAAAAGGGACCAGCCACACCTGCCACAGTAGTCAGCCTGCCACAACAGAAGGACCCAGGCAACCCACATAGAGGGTACCCCTAGAGCACATAGCTCTGGTGACCAGAGGGGCTGCTGGCCACCATAAGATGTCTCCTAAATAAGGCCACTTCTCCAAGGTCAGGAAATGTAACAAACCTACCAAATATATAGAAATAAAAACAGCAAATGAGGCAAAATGAGGAGACAGAAGAATATGCTCCAAATGAAGGAACAAGATAAGACCCTAGGAAGAGAACTAAGTGAAGTTGAGATAAGAAATCTACTGGATGGGGCTTCCCTGGTGGCGCAGTGCTTGAGAGTCCGCCTGCCGATGCAGGAGACGCGGGTTCGTGCCCCGTTTCGGGAGGATCCCACATGCCGCGGAGCGGCTGGGCCCGTGAGCCATGGCCACTGAGCCTGCGCGTCCGGAGCCTGTGCTCCGCAAATGGGAGAGGCCACAACAGTGAGAGGCCCGCATAACGCAAGAAAAAAAAAAAAAAAAAAAAAAAAAAAAAAAGAAATCTACTGGATGAAATGCTCAAAGAAGAACTCAGGAGAATGGATGAAGATGGTGAGATGGTAAACAAAGAGTTATAAAATATAGAGAAGAACTAAACAGAGTTGAAGAATACAACAACTGAAATTTAAAAATACACTAGAACAAATCAACAGTACCTTAGAAGATACAGAAGAATGGATCAGTGAACTGGAAGACAGGATAGTGGAAATCACTCAAGCTGAGGAGGAAAAAGGAAAAAGAATTTTTAAAATGAAGACGGTTTAAGAAACTTCTGGGACAACATCAAGGACACTAACATTTGCATTATAGGGGTCACAGACTGAGAAGAGAGAACATGTTTGAAGACACAAGAGCTAAAAACTTCCCTAGCCTGGGAAAGAAAACAGATATCCAGGTCTAGAAAGCACAGAAAATCCCAAATAGTATCAACCCAAAGAGGACCACACCAAGGTATCTTGTAATTAAAATGGCAAAAGTTAAAGAGAAAGAGTAAAATATTGAAAGTAGGTAGGAAAAAGCAACAAGTTACTTACAAAGGAACTCCCATAAGATAATCAGTTGACTTTTCAGCAAAAACTCTGCAGGCCAGAAGGGAAAGGAATAATATATTTAAGAGATAAAAGGCAAAAACATACAACCAAGAATACTCTACCTGGCAAGGCTATCATTTAGATTTGAAAGACAGACCAAAAGTTTTGCAGACAAGCAATACCCCCCTGCACACACACACACACAAATCAATGAAACTAAGAGTTGGTTCTTTGAAAAGATTTTTTAAAAATTTGATAAATCTTAGGCACACTCATCAAGAAAAAGAGACAGAGCCCAAATCAATAAAATCAGAAATGAAAAAAGAGAAGTTACAACTGACACCACAGAAATACAAGGTGAAATAAGTCAGTCAGATACTGTATGATTTCACTTATATGTGGAATCTAAAAAACAAAAGAAATGAACAAATGTAACAAAACAGAAATAGATACAAAATAGATACATAGAAAACAAAAAGATACAGAAAACAAAGAGTCCAGGTGGTTGCTGGGATGGCGGGCAGTGGTAGTGGGGGAATGAGTAAAATAGGTGAGGGAGATTAAGAGGTGCAAACTGCTAGTTACAAAATAAATGAGTTATGGGGATGATATGTACAGTATGGGGCATATGGTCTATAATAACATAATATCTTTGCATGGTCACGAAGGTGATCAAAATGTACAAACTTCCAGCTGTAAGATAAATAAGTACTAGGGAAGTAATACACAGCATGATTAATATAATTAACACTACTGTATGTTACTTTTGAAAGTTGTTATGAGTTCTCATCACAAGGAAAAATATTTTTTTCTTTTCTTTTGTTTCTACATGAGATGATGTATGTTCACTAAACTTACTGTGATAATCATCTCATGATGTACATAAGTCATATCATTATGGTGTATGCCTTAAACTTGGTCAGTGCTGTATGGCGATTATATCTCAATAGAACTGGAAGAACATAGATAAATAAAAATTTTTTTAAAGTATTAGATAATGATTGACATGAAGAACCAACAAAAATTATCCAACATGAGGATAATCAGCTACCCTGTAGCAGAAAAACAAAACAAATGAATAACAAGTATAGTATGCTCCAAATGTTTTGAAATTATTTCTGTTTATCAGGACCATTTGTGTGTTACATATAAGACAGATGTCTGGAATGACAGGCATGAAATGTCTGTCAGCTATTTCTGGGTGTTTGGATTTGAGGTCTTTTGTTGATTTCTTTATTATACTTCTTATACTTCAGGTTGCTTAGTTTTAAAAAAGAAGCATGAATAATCTTTTAAAACTATGGTAAGTTTTTTTAATTTAAAAATTTCTAAAAGAAATTAGAGTTAGTGAAAAAGATTTAAAATAATTATAAACATTGATGATGTATTTAATTTATACATTGTATATTTGAATTCTAATTAGTAAAAATAGTTTATCTTTTTTATTTCTAGGAACTCATTATGAGATATTATGGAGGTTTATTTTCATTGTCTATGGTTTAAACTTACTCCAGTTTCACCTAAAACCTTACAATTTTCTTCCTGTTACTCTACATTGTATCTGTTGATTGTGAGTCCAGCTGATTTTAAATACATCCCTGTGTCTTCAAAGAAATTTAGTTATCAATCATTCCAATGAGGAAGAGCCACTTTGGCATAGACAATCAGGACAGTAATATAGTCCAATTGCAAGATGGACCATCGGGAAAGGGAGTTGTGCCACAGTTCTGACAACTTGCTGCTGGAAATTGTGCATAATGCAGACTGAGATCACATCACTACACTGAACACTGTGAAGTTAAAAATCAGAAGTTAGATGAGCAGATCAAAGATCAATGATTCTATTCCTCACTGGGGCAGGATCAAAGCCCAAAATATTTATCTAAATAGTAAAGATTAGCTAAATACGTGGCAGAAGACCCACAGCAATATACAATTATCATGTAGCAACTGCATGCTTCTCCCCTTAGTGGGGCTCTTCTCCTTGGCACTTTGTAAACATCTGGGATCTTAGTTAAACATTTCAGGCCCACAGAAACTAAACAAAAAAGGCTAGGAACACCTAGCTTAGAAGCTTTCAAATGTAGACTGGTATAGATATTTAGTATAACTGTTTCAAATTTAATGGGAAAGAACAAATGAGTAGTAGAATAACAAATCACTCAATCACTTGGATTTGCTTCAAGAGTTTATAGTAATTAGACAAAGGCAGAATGAAAAGCCTGGGTGGGAGCTGTCATCATTACACTTTCGGCATCAGTAACATATCATCGTAGTGCTAAAACCAGCTAGTTCACTCATTCCCAAGTATCTCTAGCTATCCATATGTACATGTACATCTAT
This sequence comes from Lipotes vexillifer, assembly GCF_000442215.2. NCBI lineage: Eukaryota > Metazoa > Chordata > Mammalia > Artiodactyla > Lipotidae > Lipotes > Lipotes vexillifer. The sequence continues at coordinate 477,490 of NW_006770014.1, forward strand.
ATATAAATATTAATGTCAATTCAGCAGAATAAGAAAATTTGTCTCAGTGGTTGGTTAGTACCTTGTAGACAAATCAAATGATTGAGTATTTCACAGTTCAACCAGCAGTTGAAGACACAGGAGAGAGTTAGAGAAACAGAAAGACATACACACAGACAGTCAGAACTGTCTACTTCTCTCTCGCAAGCAGCCCAGGATGTCTTGATAAATCTAGCAGTTTCATTCAGCTTTGGAAAAAATAGTTGGAGAAAGACAAGTGTTGGGCTGCAACAAATCCTACAAAGACCACCTAGAGTGGCCATGGAAAGTAAAGCGAGACTACAGAATCCCCGGCCATGAGGCTCCCAGAAGAAAGAATCATGGACACAGAAGGGCTGTGGAAGTGCTCTGATTCCCTTCTAATCTGGCTTCTTCTGGTCATGCTCAGGTCCTTGTCCATGTAATAGTGAAGGTACTGTGATCCCACCTGCACTTAGTGAAGAATCCTAAAAATTTGCTTGAAAACTTGAGATAAATTTGACAGCTTGCTTCTCAATCTTCAAAGACAACATAACTAAAAATACAATAAACTACGAGTTAACGTCTAGAACCAAGATATTGATACAAGTACTGAGTCTTGGATTTGATGGAAAAAAGTAGGCTTTGTTTTGGGGGGTATTTTGTGGTACATGGGCCTCTCACTGTTGCGGCCTCTTCCCGCTGCGGAGCACAGGCTCCGGACGCGTAGGCTCAGTGGCCATGCCTCACGGGCCCAGCCGCTCCGCGGCATGTGGGATCTTCCCAGACCGGGGCACGAACCCGTGTCCCCTGCATCGGCAGGCGGACTCTCAACCACTGCGCCACCAGGGAAACCCTAGGCTTTGTTTTATATTTTGAGAATTCTCTTTGTGAAAGATGGCTTGTCCTAAGACCACACCAGGGATCTGAGAAGGAACCTGGTGTGGGCAAAAAAGAGAGAGAACACTGAGTCACTCATGGTCCCTGATGTAGACTTACAACTCATGTCAGTAGGGAGATGGCATTTTCCAATATTGGCAATTTAGCCAGTGTTCTAATATGAGCTAATTTTCAGGGGAATGTATTCATTGTTTCAAGCTACTTTTGGATCACAGTGAATTAACATTCCGTTTTCATTTCCAAGAATACAAGAATACAAGGTACAATGTTAGGCTGTCTGGGAACTGTCTTCTCATTTCTGAATGATGCCTAAGATTCCACCATTAGAGCACTCTCTCTTTTTTATAAGGCTTTGGTCTCTATTGAAATTAGGATATCACTTTAAATATTATATTTCTAAAAAGTGAACCTGACGATATGTTCTAGCACTTAAAATTCTTCATTTGCTCCCTATTCTTTATATGTCTAAAATCTTACACAAGTCATGTGAGGATCTTTCTGATTAGAGCCCATGCCTGAGTCCTTACCTTTTCTTACCAGACCTTCTCTTCGGTTTAATACCTTATTCTCCAGTCATTCTGTCCTACAAGAATTTTCCTGAATGGATCAAGTTGTTCCAACCCTCTTGTTTTCTCACTTTCTAGTCACTCTGCCTGGAGTTCCCTCATTCCTCTTTGCCTAAAACCTCCTGCCTCAGTAGCTGTATTGTGCTCTCTTTTTGGTGATCATTTCCCTGACTCCTTCAGGGAGATTTAGGAACTCCTTTCTCTACTTCTGTCCTTTGTATATGACCTTCGTGATTTTTTTATATTGTATATACCACATATGCTAGTCCACTTATTATTTCTCCTAAGAAAAATATTAATTAAATTCCATGAAAACAAAATCATGTTGTTACATTTAAGAATTTAAACAAGTAAAAATGAAATATAAACTATAATAAAATGGATCTTTAGAAACATGTAACAAAAAAAAGTTAATCATGAAAAGTATAAAATTGTTTCTATTAGTCAAGAATAAGGGATATTTGACTCCATATGTCTTCGTTTAAGGTGAAGATGAGATGAGTAAGGTAACTTTAGACTTCAATTTTATGTTAAGCACATCCCAGCTCCCAGGTATATATAATCAAAAAAGAAAGATATTTAATTGATGTGAATAGTATAGGTGGGGGTTTTAGTTGCAAACAACAGAATTCACTGTGGTTACTCTAAGCAGACAAGGAATTTGTTAAAGGGTTTTGAGTAACTCACAGAAGGCTCATTAGGGCCAGAAAGCCAGACTTTGAGGATATACAGCCATGAATAAATATCCAACCACACTAAGGTATCTCTTGTAAAAGAATTACCACTGTTGCTGAGCAAACATGACTCTTAACACTGGGCACTGGTGCTTCAGAAGCAGCAACAATCCTTGTCCCTGAGCTGGCAGAGGTTGATACTTCTACGCAGCCACTCCTTCATGATGGTTACTCCTGAACCGAAGTCTCTCACGGATGTTCTAATTGGCTGACCCAGGTCAATCTTTATACCCTAGCTAAAAGGCATTCTGGGAATGGGAATGGGAATTCTATAGAACTTCCACCTATGTAGAAAATTAACAAAATATGAGATGTGCACAAAAGTGTTGGCAGCCAAAAATGACAGATGTTTGCAGCATTAATCAAATTTTTCCAGGTGACTTTTTTCAAGGAGCTATTCAAAGTGATCTCCAGCATCTATTCTTCCAGAAGGTATCAAATTATCTGGTAATATCTATGAAGTAGTAGGGAAA